>NC_137915.1:28877899-28917899 GCF_963457725.1 Sprattus sprattus | reverse complement strand
ACTGCAGTCAAATAGACACTTCCAGGAAATTAAGTAACCTTATCTAGCATCTGTCAGTTACAAATTATTCAGACATCCTGATATTTAGTACACTACCAGGGTATGAATAAAATCTCTTACCAATCATAATGTGTTGTTTTGGTGTCATTCTGAAATCAGTTGTTAACATTCCTTGTCATAAGGGCATTGGGCTTGTGTGTGTACAATAAGATAGTTAGCAACTTGATATACCCAAGTGTACCCAAAATGTCAACATTCTTCTGTTGCCTTAAACTCTCTAGTGTACTCGAAATGTTAGAGTAGGCCCTTTTGTATTTACCTAGTTAGCTAGCTAGCTGCAACATTTCTTACTGAAATAATGCCTTTGACGTGACAACATTAATGGCTGAAATAATTCTAAACTCTCACTTTATAATGCCTGTAGTATGTAGGCACAGAACATTTCCAGAGCTGGAATGTCATATCTATTTAAAAAAATATTGGAGAAGCCGGAGGCAAAGAATTCCATGATGTGAAATGGAACTCTGCCAAGTCCGAATTCAGCCCAGGAAGTGCCAATATGGGTGATGATGTGATTGTACATTTATTTTCATGGCTCATTTCTGACGCAAATTACATGAGGAGTCCATTGCCTGATTGGATGTCATATGACAGAGAAGGAGGCTTGTGCCTGAACTGTGCTATCCAACCAAACAACAGACAGTGAAACAGAATGGAGGTCTATTGAGACACTTGCCACTTGGCACATAAGTTCCAGTGGTTCAAATCAGACAGAGGCTAGCTGAGGCTAGCTTGCTGAAGCTCCCCTGTCTTTTGCAGACGTTTTCTGGAGAAGAAGTGATGACGTACGTGCCCAGCAACCAACTCTAGTAGAACATTTTGTCCTTTGATGTTGGGCTAAATAAACATAAAAACGTTATACTGTGTAGTGTATGTCAGGATATTAAATTAATGGAATTCTATTTTTGAAATGCAGAGTCTTTTTATGTAAATGTCTTAACATGTAATGAATTACTTTAAAACTATAGTTTTTTTCTGTGAGCAAATCAACTTTATGGTTTGACAAGTGAATCAGCAAATCCATTTGTGAATCGTGGGACTTTTATTTGTGAATTTTGAAACTATTCTAGCTACATGAAGAAGAGGCTACTCCCATAGAGAAGCTTGAAAAAGTTGTTCTGTTCATAATTTTCTCACTGGTTCCAGAGTAGGCCTCTTGGGGTCAGAAGAGAAAGGCCAGGGGTGTGAGCCATAGGGCAGCTGAATGGTATGTGCTGGCATACGTATGAGCTGGAAGTGATGTAAGCAGACCCTACGCTCAGGGAGCCCTCACAGGAAGCCATGAACCCTGGAAGCTCACTGATAACCAACAAGAGGATATCCCACAACATCCCACAGATAAAGCAGGAACACACGACATGACACGACTCTCTATAATGCTCTCTCTTTAATAGTTGAATGTACTGTGTTTAGAGATGGAACGTGTTTCAATGTTTAAACTGTAGATTTAAGAATATACAAAAATGACTTAACTCCTTTTATTTTTCTATGGTAATACGAACTATTTCCAGCAGCTTTATCCATGTTGCAGTTTCTTATCCTCTTTCTCTTATCCTCTTTTATCAATGTTTCTGACAGATTGCCATGATTTTAAAGCATGAGTGATGCTTTAAAAGCACTCCAAGGGTGAGTCATTGTAAATGAAGTGAACTAAAATAAATAGAAATGATGAAATAGTAAATTCGGCACTTTGGGATTCATGCCAGCAATCTTCACTGAGTTTGATTGGTCCTGGGTAGCCAAGCAATGTTGTAACTGAAGGAACATGAGAAAACAAGACTTGAGAGGGATCAGAGACACAGTGTGTGTGTGTGTGTGTGTGGTTGTGTGTGTGTGCGTGCGTGTGTGTGTGTGTGTGTGTGTGCGTGCGTGCGTGCGTGTGTGCGTGCGTGCGTGCGTGCGTGTGTGTGTGTGTGTGCGTGCGTGCGTGTGTGTGCGTGCGTGCGTGCGTGTGTTTGTGTGTGTGTGTGTGTCTGTGTGTGTGTGTGTGTGTGTGTGTGTGTGTGTGTGTGTGTGTGTGTGTGTTAAACAGTTAAGGTAAAGAGTTTCAGCGATAACTCCTTCCAGCCTGTTTCTTGAGAATGTTTTGCAAAAGTACAGTACTCATGTGAAAACAAACCCCAGCAATATTCTGATTCTGATTTGTCCACTGCCACAGCACAGACAGGAAACAAGGCTGTAAAGCAGGTGCAACTTCCTGTTCCCACAGAGAATAGAGCAGTGGGGGTTGTGGAACGAGGAAATCCAAGATGGGGTGAGGGGGGCTATGGAAAGCAGATGGTAGAACCTCTGAGTAAGGAGCCACAGATCCAGGATGTTAGGAGGACGGAGAGAAACAACTAAGGAAGGGGAGAAAAGGATGCTGGTTGAACAGACACAATCCCCCAAGCCCTTTCCAATGAACCGGGGGAGGGGAGGAGGGGACAAGGGTCAGACTGCAAGAGGAAGGCAAATGATGTGGACAGATTTCTAAGAGGAGACAAAAGGGGTGATGTCATCTATTGATAATGGAAGAGAAGAGATTTAAGATGAATGAGAAGATCCACATATGTTGAGTCATATGCTTGGAACTTTAAATAAATGGACAGGGACATCATTATGTAAGAGAGATTTATATCACTGTTGTGGGTGGTATGGGAATGAGATGATTCTGAAAATGGAAAATTCATTCACTTTGAACCTTTTATCTTCTTAGATACACAGACTTGGCTACAAAAAAATGAAGTTTGTTAGAGTGCCAAAAATTGCTGAAAATATGTACATTTAAAAAATGAAATTTGTATTGCTGGAGACAAATAAGATGAATGGTACGCCTTAGGGCAACAGTGTGTCTTCATCAACTCTTCAGACTTGGTGGTGACAATAGTAAGGCTTATATTGCCACTATACCCCAAGGACAAGCGACATCCTGTCGACTCCAGTGGAGCAGCTAGAGCTAGATGTTCCTATGGCTTAAATAGCATATAATGAGAGCACACTGTGAGCAACCATATGGCAGCTCGCAACAAACTACTGTAATGACACACAAGTATCCTTTTTATTGACCACCAACAGGAAGCGCTTGCTGCTTACTTTACCACTGTAGCACTGATCAGCAACATTCATTTTTTAAGGCTACTAAAATCTAGAAGCACGGGTGGCGTCCACAAGTATACTTTCATGATTTGGACTGAAAGAAAATAAAGGTTTACACACATTAATTTGGTCTCATGGACACATCAAGAATAAAGGCTAACATAGCAGATAACACAACAGTAGTGTGTCTGGATCCCCCTTAGACCTCATGTGATCAAAGATGAATCCTTCCTTTATTGAACTCCCACAATGCACACATAACATATTTCCCTTTTGCACTCGGTGGTCCCATATCAAGGACATAAGCTATGAGTCTATAATCTCCTCCTAGTCAGACCATGAGGGGGGAGAAAAGCACCATGCTAAATGCTAAATGCATTACGTGCTCTCTGCTTACTGGACTAGACAATAAATCATGTGATAAGTCTGATTGTGGAGGCTGCAAGGTAAAGCAAATCTTCAGTTTATGGATGATAGTTTCCATCCCTTTAGACAGACGTCATTATTATCGTTGAGGAGAGGGGGATTAACAAATGCCATTTGAAATAATGCCCACATTAGACATTTGTCTACCTCTTCAATCTTTGGACTATAAAGAAATATTAATTTGGTTTGGAGAAGAAGTACATTTTAAATCAATCTCCTCTCCTCAGTATATAAAAAGAAAAAAAAATAACACTAAATATACAGTTTTTTTTTCTTTTTCTCTATAAACCTCAACATTAACAACATGCATTACATTTTTTGACAGACCTCTTTGTCGATAGCATAAAATACTCTGCTCATGAAAAAAACAGACACTTTTGTCTGATGCATGGTCTTGTTTCAATTTAAACCAGTTAAGGTAGCCAATATCATGTGAACACGTTTCAAGTACTCAAAACAACACACAATGATTTGTGTGATAGTCTGAGAGGAATGTTGTTTACATTCGACAGTATGCTGGAACTTTGCTGGACTGGGTTGTATCTCTCAAAGATGTAAACATTTGAGTTCCCCTGAAAACATGTACATGCAGAAGGGACATCTCTCCAGAGCTCATGTTTGCCCTTTAAATGAATGGGCCAGAGTTAAAGAATCTTTTCATGACACAGCATGACACAGCCAGTAGCGTTTTTGCAAAGCGTCGCATAGTATGACAAGAACCAGCAGCCCTGATAGTGGAGAAAAATATTCTACCACAATTCAGTCTTCACATCCAAAATACATGTGGGATAGAAAAAAGGTTAAGGCCACAGGCCCCAAGGAGCTTTGAGAAACACAAGGGACATTTCTGTCCGTAGCTCTGCTTTTCTGATATACGAGGATGGGGCGGGAGTGTGTTTATGGAATGCCAGAGTGAGGATCACTGGATGTCTCTGGAGAAGGCTTTGCTAGTGACTGCCAGAGCACAGTCAGGAAGAAACATCCCCCGTGGTGCTGATGGCCAATGCCTTCCCATCAACCCCAAATACAGAGAAGCCTAACAAATGTTCCCTCCAAAAACATTGGGGGCTTCTGAATGGCATTTGAATCCAGAATGGGATAGAGGGAGATAAGCTTGAACCCTTTGAAAGATCAAAAAAGTGTTCCAATTGTTCCATACAACCATGGCCTCCTGAACAGTGTACTTGCCCCAACACAAGGATATGAGGGCAGAGAGAAGAAAGGTCATTTACAGGGGACATTGTAAGGGCTCCGAGAGTCATCACAGCAAAGATCTGCTTCAACAGAGAGGGAAGCCAACGCCAACAAAGGCCATTGTTTATGTCCCACTTATCTACAACATATGTTGGAAGAGGGGAAAAAAGCCAAATTGAATTCTGGAGGAGGAAAGATTTCTCTGTGACCAACCTTGATCTGCTGACCCCCGCAGTGGTGCTGCTGGGGGATAATGATGGAGGTCAGGGGTGAAGTCATGTTTCCTGAGTCACCATGCTGAACTGGACCCGGGCCTGTTATCTTCAAGAAACATCTTTGGCCTGAAAATAAAGACTTGATGTATATAGTTTAGTACCTTTCACAAAGATCCTATAGAGTATGTGCAAAATGTCAAACCTTACTGGAAAATAGGTTATAGCAGTTATTCGCTGTTGTACAATACATTTATTGACCTTAGTCTCTTTTAAATGAATGTAGTAAAGACAAATTCTTACCACAACCATGGAAAACACTCAACTCCAATAAATATTCCAATATAGTGTCAATACATTGGAAGCCCAAAGATGGAAGACCAATTTTTGCTAACCCTACTGAAAACTAGTTCAACCATATTCTGCCTCGGTATAGTCAAATTATCATAAGAAAAGAAAGCAGGCGTGACAAACAATGAATGAAAACTTAGAATGTGTGTCTTTGCTGGACTATGTGTACTGTATATGTTGTGCTCACAATACTAGCGGGATAATGAGGTGTTTCAATGCATACAAAATGGACTCTGTTGACAGGGAGCATATCCTGTAAATGCTATCCCATTACAGTTTCTCTAAAACAGATTTTCTACACCATGTCTCCTCTCAACTCTGTTTCATTAATTATAGCTTTGTTTTTTTGTCTTTTCGTAATGTATTATTTGTATGTACCGGGGACCTGACCCCTGATCAGTTACATACAAGTTACTACAAAGAACAACCAATGTGAATCTACTCTAGTGCAATGTGTTATTTACTTGCATAATCCACCATTGTTGCATGTTATGGGAAACCTCATAAAGCTTTTTCTGGGAAATTTCTCAGAACTTTGCATGCAGGTTGGAGTTCATCAGATTCCCAGGAACCGCCGACAGATGTGATCAGTGTTTATAACCAACCCACCTAGTTTGGAGTAGAAAAGAGGGATGTCCTAAGATTTTTCTGTCAACTGTATCTGTTTCCTTTATTCACAGTAAGATACATGCCAATGTTTGGTAAAGCATGAACTATTCAGAAGAAAGACAGAAAGCCTATAAATGATAGAGCGAGAAGCACCAGGGCAGGGGGGTTGGGGCAAATTGATGCTATTTGTTGAGAGAGTGTCTCAGTGCTGGATAATGCTTTTTATGTGAGGCTGCTCTGTTCACTCTTGTTTACCTCAAGCTGTTCCCTGGCTCTGGATAACAACCCTGAACCAACATGACTATCAGCTGATGGTGCGGCTGCACAGGGAGCCTGTGTGGATGATACTCATTACACACACTGGGCCCAAACAGACACAAGAGAATGCACTCCAGGGCCATGGAACCACATCATGCCATTCTCAGGCTACAGGAGAAATGGATAAATACAGGAGTTCTTCCTCTGCCTATGATCCAACTGAAATGGTTAAGGAAAGAAACAATAGAAAAAAGTACCAAGGTTAAAGCTACCCAGGTTATCCCTAAGACAAATTGAGGTTCAGCCTTACACACAACACTTAAGCAGCTACTGTACATGGCTATAGGCGGAAGTTCTTCAATAGCCAGATCCTGCGATTACTCCAGAAACTCATATGTTCCTCTGGCTTGTCCTAATATGGCCAGTGAGTTTATCTGCATGAGTGATAAGAGAGCATATTCGCCTGCCCCACAGCCATTAGTGTTACTCCAAACACGCCAGAAACAGTTGGCCCACACCCAACAGGGAGTAGGACTTAATAAATAACAGGCGGCCTGCTGTAATAATTCATCTCCACTATCTTCCAAGGGATCAAATGGAGACGTCACTGGACAGCATGAGCGGGAGAGAGAGAAAGAAAGAAAAAGGGAGGAGATTTTATTATGAAGGTGCCCTTTAAAGGGAGGACAAGTGTAACATACTGCTCAGCGCTGCGCTGGGATCAGCATGACTGCTAAACTTTCCTTCTACTTTGTCTGATTTTCATAAATATTAAGACTTACTCAATAAACTCAGTGACACTCATTCATGTTTATAAATGAGAAGATCTTCCTAAGGTGGCAGAAGAAAACAGTAAGTGAGGATTCATTGAACAGGCAAATGCTTTCATTATGCCGACCTCATCGGTACTATGTGCTGGCTTGTTACTTATCACTGTCACTGCTGTATTCCGGGTAGCGGGTGGCACTGCCAGTAACACTGACATAAATAAACCTGTGATGCCAGCTGTGCTTTGTCTGGGCCATCTCAGGCTGGGGATATTAAGGGATAAGGGTGTATGAGATGACCCGCTGTCTGTGATGCCCCCCCTGTGTTGAAGTTGTTTGAAAAGGAACAGAATGTCCTCTAGTGTATCACAGTGGTTGCCATTAAATGTCCTAATTTGCCTCCACAGCTTTTATTTGAGAGCCCATTCCACTTGAGCATACCAGCTATGGACAGCCGTTAGAAGCTAAAAAATGACACTCAAGTGACATTTGGCCCAGCCTGAAAAAGTCCTGGCAACATTTCTGCGGCCTTATTAAAGACTCAGACAGGCTTCAGCTGTATTAAATAGAGGGCTGGCATCATCAGTCAAAAGAGACATGGGAGATATAGATCAATCCCACTTCATATGAAAATGGTATGCGGGTAGGCTTATCTCCATATTCAAACAGACAACGGAAGGCCTCGTCATTACTAATACCAAATGCGCTTCATATAGTTAATGAGGTCTCCATGGCGATGCAGTACCATGCAGAATGTGCCACAGGCCTGGGAATAGGCTTGCTGATGGGCCACAGGAATGAGAGCTGAAAAGAGGGTGAAAAGGAAAGAGAAAGCGGGGGAGAGGATGGGACGATATGGAATCAGTCAGATCTGCCTACACCCCTTGGGAAGGAGAGAAGGGCTAGGATGAATATGGATTTCCATTAGAGAGTGAACATCTCCTCTTCAGATTTGTTCTGAGATATCAGCTAGTGAAATATCTCCCTCTCTCTCCCTCTCCCTCCCTTTTTCTCTCTCTCTCAGTCTTTTACTATCCTGCTTTTGATTTGTAAGTCATTTGCGAAGCGAGAGTTCTCCAGATGGCTGGGAATGAAAACGCAGCTGAAGGAGATGGCAGGTGACAATCACCTCATCACTCCACTTCCACTAAGCCTGTCTGCTGTTGGGAATCAAAAAAAGAAAAGAAGAAGAAACAATATCAATGGCGGAGATCAGAGTATGCGTGCACGTCGCCGCTGTCGAAACATCAGTCATGACACGCCGCTAATGATCCCCTGTGAAGCTCCGGAGATGATGTGAGGTGATGAACACGCTCAGCGAGTGCCTGCAGCCAGACTCACCAACCAGGAGATAAGAAATCTGGGTAAATAACTACCAGCGCTGCCAGGATGAACTTCAACACTCCTGACTAGCCAAGCGTGGCATCCTGTGAACCGAGCTCACTTTCAGGAAACTGCTCATCTCTATGCAAGCAATGGCATAAGCCTATGAGTTATCTACGCCCAATTATATGCTGAATAACAATCAGTGTGACACTAAGAGTAATGTAATGTATGGGCCCAGATACTATGGGGCTACATCAGCCTCGACAGTAGGGCATGCTAATGTAATGTTTAATCTGGAAATGTCATCGTGGTTCACTTCTCAATATCATGCTATCTAAATGTGTGATTTCTGTTACTATGTGAGGAACTTGAAGAATTTCCGCAGGTGTGCTTTAGTCTAAGTATGGTCATTGTAAAAGTCCATAAAAAAGACCATTCAGATATACACCATATACCAGATTTTCTATTTCTCTTTCTATTTTATTGACTATGTCTTTTCATTTTCCAGCTCTTTTCATCCTGCTTCAGATGAAACATTCACAGACCACAGAGAATGAATGGCATAGTTCTGAAATGGTCAACTGAAGTCAATATGCTTGCAGGAAGCTTTCACTTTGGGGTCAAATGCTTTATCGCTGAAACACTTTGGGGTCAAAAGTGTATCGCAGGAGAATGGAAAGCTCTACTCTGACTCACTCACAGTGGAGTCTGCATAAAAGCCTGAATGATGAGAAACACAGAACAATGGAGTCGCCCCCCGTCACTGTCTGAACATTCCCTTTGGTCACCACCACTGGCACCCAACACACTGGCTCACTTCTTCCTAAATAATCCATTATTAGATTCCAAAAGTGTATTGATGCCTGTTTTGTGCATAACCTAGATGTGTACAATTTGACCTTTATTCACTTATCTTGAATAATTATAGACTTTGTCTCTGACAATTTGAGATGTCACCCTTTCTGACACAAGTGTTTTGCACAATGCTTTTAATTCAAACACACTGAAATAAATTGTATTGTTATTTGGCAACGACTGTACGATCGTTCTGATTGGCTAATTGGTAGTCATGCCAGCCGCGTATTGTTCTCCTCGCCGGTCTGATACGGATCTGTATTTCCCTCTGACGTCATCTTCAAAATGAGCGATATTGATAAACATCACAGCCATGAGAAAAAATTCAGAAGCAGTGAAAATTTGTCATTGAAAGTGATGATGAAGACTAGAACCTATAGTTTGAATCACTTGTGTTGTTACTTTACTGTAAATTAAAACCATTTTAGCTGAGAGATGTTGTCTGTTTTCTATCGACAATTGTAACTTGAAGTTAGCAGATTTGGTTGATATGCAACACCTGAAACACATGTGGCGTGAGAGGACTTGAGAGCTAAGCAAAACGACATGTTTTCTATTACCAATTACCATTGCTTTTCATTTACAAAATGAAAAGAGTGAAAAATGCCATATAATAAACAACTTACTAACCTCGACCTTTCGGTCATGCCGGGAAATATCAAACTTCAGCTTTGGCATATCAACCTCGCTATCGCTCGGTAGATACGTTGAAGCCTCAGTCTGATATTTCCCGGCATGACCTCACTCTCGGTTAGTAAGTAGTTAATACAATATTTGACTCATATCCCATTACAGTTTTTTCTCCACCATAAACATACAACTTTGTTTCATTAATTCTAGCTATGATGAAATACCCATACTTGGCTTGTGTAATCTCACTGCTCAGAGATAAGACATACCTGCCCTCGAACATGTACACACACACTCTCTCTCTCTCTTTTTCTCTCTCTTTCTCTATTTTTCTCTCTCTCTCGTTCTCTCTCTGGCTCTTTCTCTCTCTCTCCCTCTCTGTTACACAGACACACAGGCTTTGTAATTCTCTCTCTCTGTGGCGTCTGACAGACTTCGGCAGGGCCCCTGCAGTAACACGTTCAGTGCTCTGAAGGCCACCTATCTGCCGTACTGTTTGAGATAGATAAGACTGAGGTCTTTGTCATTGTTGAGTGTGTAGTTAGGACCTGCAAAGTGTTTTTTCAGTCAACCATGATGATGGTGTCCCTTGTTACATTTCAGACATATGGGCACACTGTCACTCTCAGCTCGCCTCTTTCACAGGGGCAGCAACGACTGGGGCAGAAATGGTAACTGCTAATACTATACAAGATACACATAGTGATCAACAGACACAGAGAACATGAAGGTGAGAGAGGGAGAGAAAAGGGGGAGAGGGAGAGAGAAAGAGAGAGAGAGGGGGGATGTCTTAGCTCGCAGATGAAGTTACTAAAGTCTGCAGCAGTTGTTTTTCTCTGCTCCAGTGATGATCAATGACGTGAAGGATGGGTCTATTCATCTCAAAGTGACTGCACAAACATGTTGCTACAGAGCCCAGAGCTGCACCAGGGAGTGTGAGACTCTCATTCAGTAGTATTCATTTCAGAGGTGTGTTGCATAACACACCTGACAGTTGTACTCAGTGATGACTGATCCCAAGGTGTATTAGGAAAAATACCACACAAACATGTGTGTGTCTACAGCCAGCTGACAACTGTTAGAAATTGAGCATGGTGGTTCAAATGGATTTATGGAATAACAAGGTACTTATTTTCTTTTCATGCTCACATAAAATGACCAAGATGACCTATTGTAAGGTTAACTACAATAACTGCAATTAGTAATCCATCATGAAGTACATAATTCAATTCTAACCTCTATGTTGGCACACATCATTTCCTTGTATGACTCCTTTGGAGATTACCTAAAGGAACAGCTCAGCCTAAATCAAGTTAACAGTGATTTTCTACTCAAGTTTCATTTATTCCATCCTCCAACAAATGTCTGGTTTAGAAATACTGTGTCTGTTCTTTAGCATTCTAACATTTTGTAACAGACAAAAGGAGCATGTGACTTCGCTGCTTTGCTTCAAAACATTAATTTGTTCATTTGGTAGGGCCTTGTGAGTACACATAGTATGACCAACTGTCAATTGTGTCAACATCATGCTGAAAACTCAAGTAACATGTTCCCAAAACATTAATATTACAGAACCATTTTTGGACTGTCTTACATGAGCGCAACTCTATATGTATATCTCCTGATTAATTCTTTTAAATATTAATCAGTTAATCAAGGAACCACATGAACAGCGATGTAAGACAGGAAGTACAGCAACACACCTGAAGCACACATTGTAAATGCATCATTCAGTGACTCATTTATCTGTGTAAAGATCTTAGGACCTCTTATTCAGAACAAGGGAGTCATTGTTTACTTAAGGTGTGTAAACACCAGGTAGCCTCAGCATTACTGTGCAACTCAAAACCCCATGGTTGTGTGGATATTCGCTAATTGCTTAGGGCCATCCACATGCTAATTACAGCTACTGGGTGTAGTGAGACCGTCCTCAACACCTTAGCATGTAATACTGTTATGTATAGCAACACAGTTCTCATTAATAAGTCCAATATTAGAAGTAGTCGTGCATTAGTTTTAGTAAAACGGATCAAATAGTTTAGAGACATATCTATGATAGGTTTTATTGATTTTAGTTTTACTGATTCTATTTTTTCAAACATAGCATAAGTAGTGTAAAAAGAAAGCATAAATATATCCTCAAACAGTCACCCTTCCCACCTAGAGCCTTATCTGTTATTGAGGGCCCTGGCTACCTGTCAATTAAACTGTTCAGGACTCGCACGGCTAAACAGCTTCCCTCTATGTGGGTAGTTGAAGACCCAATCAAACCATATATCATCCTCTTAAATACTTATATAGCCCAGCAGTTACCTCTGTAAGCCACTGTCTCATTAATAGCATTTTTTGCTTCAAGTATTTTTTCCAATGATTCTCCCATATGAGAAAAAAACGATGTTGAGCTAATGAGGCAACAGTAATAGGTTTTCATTTGCCCCTTACAATATTATTAACCCTGGCACAATGAGCCTCAAGTTTGTTGGAGCATTTGAAGCTGATATTAAAACTGCAAACTGGTTTGCATGAAAATGTCACATCCATTGATTCAAACTTGATTCTTGTTTGTTCTAAAGTGGAGTGTGTGCTTTTGAGCTGGCATGGGGATAAAGCACATGCTCTTACCAAAGAGAGCTAGGGCGTCTCTCTTCCCTTTCCTTATCTTAGGGCTTCTCTTCTCTTCTCCTTCTTTTGAGCTGGGGATGAACAACATGCTCCTACCAAAGAGAGCTAGGGCTTCTCTCTTCTTCCCCTTCTTTTGAGCTGGGGATAAAACACATGCTATTACCAAAGAGAGCTAGGGCTTCTCTCGTTCTTTTGAGATGGGGATAAACACGTGCTCCCACTAAAGAGAGCTAGGGCTTCTCTCGTTCTTTTGAGATGGGGATAAACACGTGCTCCCACTAAAGAGAGCTAGGGCTTCTCTCCTCTTCTCCTTCTTTTCTCCTTGCCCTCCATCCCCCTCTCTCACTCTGTGGCTGCCATCAGCAGTATCCTCACAGATCACCGGCAATGACATGCATCCATTTGGCTGGGATGTGCTTTCCCAGGTCCCTTGGCACTGCCTGGCACGCAAACACACTTCACATTTCCTTCTGAAGTGAGCCTCCTGTTGTCTGCCTGCTCCATGGAGGAACACGAAAGAGAGAGACAGAGAGAGGGAGAGGGAGGGGGCAGGGTCTCACAGGCAAACACTAAAGGTTACACCACTCATTTCACATTAAATATCAAGGACACCAATAATTACTGCACCCCATTGTCAGGTTCCTGCTGCTTGGTGGGGTTTCTCTCGTCCCCCCACCCACATACACACACATACACATACATACACACACATACACACACATACACATACATACACACACATACACACACGTACCCCCCGTCTGTCCTTGGAAACGTCTGGGAAATGACTAAAACGGGTGATGGAGGTTTTGAACCCTGTGAAATAGCGGTAACCAAGAAGAGCCTGCTGTGGTTAATTGCTGGTGTTTCCCGGGTGTCTACCGTAATTACATGCCAGAAGTGTGACTAGTGCCAGAGAACCTATGAGTTCAAGGGAAACAGATCTCTCCCCAGGGCTATCCAGTGTTCCATACAATTTCTCATGAACTGTTGACGGCCCTCGTGGTGGGGGGATGGAAGGATCAAAGCTGCACACAGACCTCAGGCCCCAGAGCTTAGGTGAGATGTCAACGTGAGGTAAAATACAAACAGAAGACAATAGAGGGAGAGGGGGGAGAATCAGGGAGATAAAGAAACCGAGTGAGGGATAAAGCGAGACCTACCACAATTAACACCATTCCATTGCATTGCTTTGTGAGTGGGGGAATATCTGTGGAAGAGAGCTTGCGGTTGTGTGAATTGTTGTCGAGGCATCATGGGTGTCAAATATAGTGCCAGTCAAATATAGTGCCAGTGTGCCAGCCAAGGAATGCGCACCCTGCCCTGTCAGTGTGTACATGTGTGTGGGTGTGTAGCGCGCTGGGCACAACTCTAAGTATCTGGATTATGTGTGTGCAAGTCTATGGAATGTTAACGGGTGCTGGCCAACTGCAGCAACAAGCGACGGCCATAGTTAGTGTCCTTTATCTGGTATGGGGGATTCCAGAGAGGCAGGCTGTCACCGGGCTGATAGTGTGAGAGGACGGGCTAGAGCCCAGCATATGGAACAGCCCACAAGCCCTCCCGGCTCCACTGACCCACATATCACACCTCCATTCAGAAAGTCCCACATACTCTGGGATCAGATCGGACCTGCGCAGCAATGAAGTGTGAGTCACAGAGTGCAGCCATCGCAGGCCTGCCACAGCGTCACAGAGCTTCATTCAGTCCACTCTTATGCTGTGAAATGTGGCAGTTATGTCAGGAAGCAGGTTAATATACAGCCGCGGAAAAAATTAAGAGACCACTTCAAAATTATCAGTTTCTCTGGTTTTACTATTTATTGGTATGTGTTGAAGTAAAATGTACATTTTTGTTTTATTCTATAACCTACTGGCAACATTCCTACCAAATTTCAAATAAAAATATTGTCATTTAGATAATTTATTTGCAGAAAAATGACAATTGGTCAAAATAGCAAAAAAGATGCAGTGTCTTCAGATCTCGATTAATGCAAAGAAAACAAGCTCATATTCATTTTTAAACTACACAATACTAATGCTTTAACTTGGGAAGAGTTCAGAAATCAATATTTGGTGGAATAACCTTGATTTAAAATCACAACTTTCATGTGTCTTGGCATGCTCTCCACCAGTCTTTCACATTGCCGTTGGGTGACTTTATGCTACTCCTGGCGCAAGAATTCAAGCAGCTCGGCTTCTTTTCATGGCTTGTGACCATCCATCTTCCTCTTGATCACATTTCAGAGTTTTTTTTATGGGATTCAGGTCTCGAAATTGGGCTGGCCATGACAGGGTCCTGATCTGGTGATACTCCATCCACACCTTTACTGGCCTGGCTGTGTGGCATGGAGCATTGCCCTGCTGGAAAAAACACTTCTCAGAGTTGGGGAACATTGTCAGAGCAAAAGGAAGCAAGTTTTTCTTCCGGGACAACGTTGTACTTTGCCTGGCTGAGGTTTGTAAAAGACCATAAGGATTGAACCAAAGCCGACTGGAGGGTCTCCTAGTTCGTCTTCTCTGATGAGTCCAATTTCACAGTAGGTGCAAGACTCTGTGGCTTGTAGGCCTCTCCAGGTCTCTGTCTAACCATCAGACGACCATGTGTTGGGCAAAGCTGAAAATTGGACTCATCAGAGAAGACGAACTAGGAGACCCTCCAGTCCACTTTGGTTCAATCCTTATGGTCTTTTACAAACCTCAGCCAGGCAAAGTACAACGTTGTCCCGTAAGAAAAACTTGCTTCCTTTTGCTCTGACAATGTTCCCCAACTCTGAGAAGTGTTTTTTCCAGCAGGGCAATGCTCCATGCCACACAGCCAGGCCAGTAAAGGTGTGGATGGAGTATCACCAGATCAGGACCCTGTCATGGCCAGCCCAATTTCGAGACCTGAATCCCATAAAAAAAACTCTGAAATGTGATCAAGAGGAAGATGGATGGTCACAAGCCATGAAAAGAAGCCGAGCTGCTTGAATTCTTGCGCCAGGAGTAGCATAAAGTCACCCAACGGCAATGTGAAAGACTGGTGGAGAGCATGCCAAGACACATGAAAGTTGTGATTTTAAATCAAGGTTATTCCACCAAATATTGATTTCTGAACTCTTCCTAAGTTAAAGCATTAGTATTGTGTAGTTTAAAAATGAATATGAGCTTGTTTTCTTTGCATTATTCGAGATCTGAAGACACTGCATCTTTTTTGCTATTTTGACCAATTGTCATTTTTCTGCAAATAAATGATCTAAATAACAATATTTTTATTTGAAATTTGGTAGGAATGTTGCCAGTAGGTTATAGAATAAAACTAAAATGTACATTTTACTTTAACACATACCAATAAACAGTAAAACCAGAGAAACTGATAATTTTGAAGTGGTCTCTTAATTTTTTCCGTGGCTGTAGCTCCATGGCAGTGAAACTAAGAAAGGGCAGGCCTTGGTACGGGAAATGCAGTTGGAAAGACTGCGCTGAGGGATTCCTAGTGATTACTCGTTTGTTTGCCTACTCAGTGACCTGGTTTCAGAGCTGTCCCACAACGTAATGATGTCGTCCAGGTGAACAGGCCGCAGCAGCAGGCAGGCCAGCATAGAGAGCCTCCATGATGTCTGTGTTGTTAAGGGTCACACATAACGGTTAAGCCGAAACGATGGGAGTTGGTGCTCAATGTGCAATCTCCATTAAACTTCACTTCCACTCTCTGGCTGTCACTCGTGATTTGTGTTGTTGTCGTCCTTCCGTTTTTTTTTTTTGCCTTTTCTGAGTGAGAGCGGGGGTTCTCGGGAGAGCAGGCAGGTTTGATGTTGTCTGTATGCTTGCGCCCCTCACTCCCCCTGAGAAGGCATGGCTAGTCTCCATCCATTAGTGGCGAGATGGCTGAGGTGTGCAAGGCTGTGTGTTGACATGCCAGGCCTCCTGTTGGCAGGAAGCTTCTTGGCCCTGATGATGTTCTGTTCCACTGTGCTGTAGGTTTTTTTGATGAATGCCTGCAGACATACTACTGAGCTACTGAGGCATTTACAATTTACAACATAGGGCAGATCCTCACTAAACAATGAAAAAAAGCTTGTCAAATAGTTTTAGTAGCTAGTGATACGTCTTTTTGTTATGGGTGCTACTTGTTTACTTCCCATAGCCGTATACATATACAGTCTAATGTATCTGTTGTCATTGTTTAACAGCTTACTAATGACCTTTCCTATGCTTCTGTTGACAATGCTTGTAGTTATTTTTTGTGGTCAGTGGCACCCTGTGGGGCTGCTTATGTCTCTCATATTCCCACAAGGCAAAATGGAGCTGTATTTTTCCTAGCCACTGTCCACATAACTGTGTGAGCAGGAATGTCCTGGAGCATGTCCTCCTCTGAAGGGCCTCACCTGCCACTCAGCCCCGGTGCCTAAGAGCACATTCACCAGGAACCACTAACGTTGTCCTTCTCTCTTGATATCATGCTTACCGGAAGTGGGCTCAATTTAATCTGCTTTTATATTTGTATTGAGTTTGGCAGTCAGCGTGGGTCTTGAAGGCATGCGGATGACTGTTGTGCAACTTCCAGTTCATATCCTGAGGATTGCCAGGCAGAGAGTGTGTGTGTGTGTGTGTGTGTGTGTGTGTGTGTGTGTGTGTGTGTGTGTGTGTGTGTGTGTGTGTGTGTGTGTGTGTGTGTGTGTGTGTGTGTGTGTGTGTGTGTGTGTGTGTGTGTGTGTGTGTGTGTGTGTGTGTGTGTGTGTCAGTGCAGGGCAGTCAGGAGATGGGGATGAGTCACTCTCAGCTGGACAGGAGGCTGCTCTGCTCACTGGGGCCGTGCCAGCAGCAAGATCACATCTTCCTCCTTCCTCCAGTCATCAGATCCCCTTCACAATCAGTAGAAAGAGCACCCATGGCATAATGAAGGAAAGGAAAGGATCTGCTCATTGAATATATTACAATCGAACTCAGTTGTTATTAGTACTGATCTGGTCATCTAACATCTGTCTATTTTTCTTTTACTTTGGTGTCAGTAACAGACTTAATAATTTACCCCAGACTTTACCAGTTGGTTCGACACAACTTGATGTTATTTCTTTCCCAAGTAAAAGGTTTTTACACATAAAAAAGTTTTTGTTAAAAAGGCTCACTATGAGGGTACTGGGGAATATATAAGTTATAAGTTATAAATTATATATTTACATTATATACAGTTAAAAGAAAAGGCCATTAATAATCCATGGGCGATAAAACAATGGTTACATGGTCAATATAAATGTAAGGCAAAAGAGGGGCTTCAAAGTGGAAGAAATGTTGGTTTACCCAAAGGAAGGAAACAAAAGCATTAATTGGAAGTGTGAAACATGGGAAAGGTAACAGCCGGATGACACACCACTCAAACATATGACATCATCTGGCTGGGTGCTCTCTGAGGTGAGGTCACGGCAGAGCTGGGCCACGGCCAAGGGCCTCTGTGAGAGTCAACACACTTGCTGTTTAGAGTCAACTCCAGCACTTTCTGCTTTACTCTTCAGATCGCAGGTAACTTGGCTCAAGATCCAAGTGAGAATGCCGTTGTTGCAAGCACAGCAAAACAGCAACAAACAGACAATAATCAGACTAAGAACATAGGGCACAGTCATAGAAAGAGTCAAGAAGGCAAATATATGCTGCTGTGGTCAAGGAAATGCGTCCTCATTACAAGCTTTGGCTGACTCTCACCTTCTCGAAGCCCTAGTTGAGCAGATGACCTTTAGAAGCAGAGAAATGAGCCTCTGCACTTTGCCATAATGCCTACAAGGAAACGCGAAGGGGACAGGAGTGTCACAGGACGTCACGCATTACTGATCCAGAGCAATGTGCAGCCTTACTCATGCTGAAACCACAGACTGCACAGATTAGCAATGACATGAAAGGGTTCCGTTGTCTGACTTAAGGCTGCACTTACTATTTTAGTTTTTAAATGACTGTTTGTTATTGTTGCACCATGACAACCACTCTCTACATATCGCTATGGTAATGATTACACTGGTCCCACCTTCACTCCCTACTTAGTCTTAAATAGGAGAGCTCCTGAATTAGAAATTGGACAAGGAAAGAAGTATTGTTACCATGGTGATCCTGTGCACATTTGTTCCAGCCCAATGAATGAAAAGATGCATATGTAGCAGCTCATTATATAGATTAACTAAATGCATGTTGGCATTTTACATGTATGGAGAAAAAGGTATAATCAGGTAATGTGGTAATGACTGTGGAAACCAAATGAGGCTGTGAGTATGTACTCATTCCGCATGAGTACAACTCATTTTTTTCCTCTGCCATTTCAATGGACCACTGCCTATTTGCTCTGACATGTTTATCTGTTGTGTTACTTATCACTGGTATGATTTCAGCACTAACTTACTACTACTATTTCTACCACTATTACCTCTACTACTACTGCTACTACTACTACTACTACTACTACTAATAATAATAATAGTACAAACTAGACGTAACACAAAGTTACAAACACAAAATATGACCGCCAAACTGTTCAGTAGGTTTTAACACAGAATGAGTCATGGTTGTCAGTGTGTTTGTTTGTTTTTATGTGTTTTGTGTGTGTAAATTGGTTTGTGTTTCATTTTTATGTATTAAAGGAATTATTTGTGATAGATTTTGATGATTTGGTAATGTAATGTTTTGTGTACTACTTTTTTGTGGATTGTTTTGGTATATTTTTCTTTTGCAATGTAGTTTGTTAAAACAGGTCACATAAAGAGGTGTGGAAACAAAGTGAAGTTTCCAACCACCAACAGGTGGCACTATAGGTGATATCAGTCAGGCATATGTACAGTACGGGTTCGGGCCAGCGTCCACCCTAAGACATTTTCTCTGGATCAAACAATGTTATAAGAGACTTTGTGTTTTGTGGCAAGCACTGGCAAGTTGGCAAAGTTTGAGGGTCTGCCACGCCCACACCTTCCGACTGATGAGAAAATCCAATATAACTTTTAGTCGCCCATGGCTGAAGAGTAACCTGACCACATTTCAAGGCGTTACCATTAAATTTGTCGAAGAAGTTCGATCAGATGCGAGGTGTGCAAACGCCGTCAAAACGCATCTTCCACTCAAAATGGCCGACTTCCTGTGGACCTGCTACCATGACGTCAAGAGACTTTTTGGTGCGTCCCAGCATGATGAAGACGTGTACCGAATTCCGTCAAGCTACGTCAAAATAAACTCCCAATGCACAGGTTTTTTTGCAATGTTCTAGGGGGCGCTAAAGAGCCATTTTGCTCCATCCATGGACAAAAACTCTACCGAAGATGAACGGTTACAGGCTTGATGTCCCTGGCAAATTTGGTAATTTTTCGAGCACTTTGACAATTATGCGATTGAGTTATAAGAGACTTTGTGTTTTGTGGCAAGCACTAACAAGTTGGCAAAGTTTGAGGGTCTGCCACGCCCACACCTTCCGACTAATGAGAAAATCCAATATAACTTTTAGTCGCCCATGGCTGAAGAGTAGCCGGACCACATTTCAAGGCGTTACCATTAAAGCTATCGGAGGAGTTCGATCAGATGCGAGGTGTGCAAACGCCATCAAAACGCATCTTCCACTCAAAATGGCCGACTTCCTGTGGACCTGCCACCATGACGTCAAGAGACTTTTTGGTGCGTCCAAGCATGATGTAGACGTGTACTGAATTCCGTCAAGCTACGCCAAAATAACCCCAATGCGCAGGTTTTTTTGCAATGTTCTAGGGGGCGCTACAGAGCCATTTTGCTTCATCCATGGACAAAAACCCTACCGAAGATGGACGGTTACATGCTTGATGTCCCTGGAAAATTTGGTAATTTTCCGAGCACTTTTACATATATTCGATTAAAACACCTCATTTTTGCTTTTTAATTTTTATCTAGGTGGCGCTATACATGTAATGACTGGTTATGGTATGGGTTGACATGGCCCCTTGACACAAACATACAAGAACAATTTGGCCCTCCAAGGCCCTACGGTTCTCGGGATATTCGAAGAAAACTGTGTCGCGCCACCTACACCTGTACAACCATATAAATCAATTTATTGCATGCCCCCCCGTGAACGGAATTCCACGAAACTTAACGTGCAGTCAGAAGGTGTCATAATAATCCCACACCTCCGATTTCGTGCAGTTCTGACCTTGTCAACTTACAATTAAAATGTTTTACAACACTCCATTTTTGCTATTTCATTTGTAACTAGGTGGCGCTATACATGAAATAAGTGGTAGTGGAATGGTTGACGTGGCCTCTTAAGACCAACATACAAAAAAAATGTGGTCCTCCTAAGCCCTACGGTTTTCGACTTATTCACAGAAAACTGAATCGCCCCACCCTCTCTAAAACGGGTCCAGTCCGACGGTGGTGCAACGGATCAAAACGAAACTCAATGTTTCCACGCTCATTTAGTGGGGCTACATGCATTTCGTGCACCTCGGTGTTTCAGTGTCCCGGGAATCGTAGACAGAAAATCGGCAAACAGCTGTCGCGTGGCGGTCATAATAATGGTTGTTGTTGTTCTTATTTTTTTTTAGTAATTAAAGTTGTAGTTGTTCTTATTAACTCTCTAACCATTCTTTTCAGAAATGTATTTCTAAAACAGGAATATTTGTGAGTGCCAATGAAAAGAGTACCTGCTGAGACTATCCACAGCACTGATTAGAGTGATGGCCAATAGATCTGTTGGATAACAGATACGCTGTGGAGACAGCATTGTTGGAAAGTGAGAGGACAAGGACCCCCTTGGCTATGGAGCTGCCAGGCAGACTCTCTTCTCAGACAGAGACATACCATGGCTGGAGGGGAGGGGGAGGGGGAAGGGGAAGAGGAAGGGTTACTTTGTTGCAGTGGATTAGATTTCATGCTTTCCCTTTTCTCCCTTTCCATCTCTCTCTCTCTCTCTCTCTCTCTCTTTCTAATTGACACACAAACACAGTGCATTTGTTTTTTTCGTCAAAATATTTAGTAATTGCCAAACAATGCTGTGTGCTTGCATACGAAACAGAACTAGGGGAGAGTGGGGTGAGATGAACCAGTGGGTAAGTTGACTCACCATCTGTATCTAGGCAACCATACACAATCTTTGTCATGTGACCCTAAATATGGTTTGCATTCTCCATTTTCATCTTGCCGTGTAAGTGGTAAACTCAGACACACACAAATGTCACAGCCACATGAAGTGTAATTTATCTCAGTTTTTTTAAGTTATATCAGATTAATTGATAAACTGACAGTATGTAAGAACATGTAACTGGGTTGCTAGCCTAAAAGCACTTATCCAAAAAAAGGTTGCTGTGGGGCAAGCCTTGAGGGTAAGATGACCCATTGGTTTACATGAATTTAAGCCAAATATGTGGTGATTCAAGGAATAACTGACATTATATTTCACATTTTAGATGCAGCATAACAGCAGTCATGTAACGTAATTACAGGAAAAAAGCTAATACCTGAGGAAGGAGAAAAACACCACTATATATAAAGTTGGATGAGCTGTCCACAGGCTAGGTATCTTATAGCCTTTCTTATAGCCAATGACATGACTCTGGCTACCCTTTACTAAATACATCTCCCAATTCCTAGAGCGCAGGAAGAATGTTCCATCTTGGGCCATGTGTTTATTATATTTTCAAAACATCAAGAAAACAGACACGCACAAACAGATGAACAGAATAAAATCATATTATATTTCATATAATTATTAGTGGATCAATGGTTTAATTTCCCACCAAACAGTTTTGCCTAAACATTGAGTTAAGTATGACAGCTGCGGTCTGCAAATAGCCAATATCAGTGAACACACACGTTTCCTTGGTAGCCTATAGACCATCAAGAGCAAGCATGTGTGTGTAAAAATAATACCCATTCTTCTGCTGATTCTTGAGCATGCAGCGCAGAAAACTACGCCAATAAGTCGGCTGGTATTTGGCAGTATAATAATAAGCACAAGCCAACTGCTAGCTAACTAATGAAGCTGAAGAATGTCAATAAATCCACTGAAAACCTTGCCAATTAAAGTCTGTGAGGTTCTGTTCTATGACATATTTAGAAAAGGTGACTGCAGCAAAGACTGGCTTAGGTCACTACCAACTCCATTTAAACGGTGCAGTTTCCCTGAAATAAAACTGCATTTATCGCCGAAATGTCTTCAACATAATAAACAAAAGTACACCAACAGATTGCTACCTACATAAAATGTATTGATCAGTTGTGAGTAAAATCCTTGTGCTAAGTTATGTTAGCCCTTTGCACAGACTTTATAGCTCACCTTTGTCTGCCTTTTGCAACCTAGTTTTAGTATGTCTCTTACTATTTGTGTGTATTTATGTTTTGGAAGTTTCACTATTTGTGAGTTGTTTAAGCTACTGGATGTCGTAAATTTCCCTCAGGAGAAAAAACGTATCCATCCATCTATCTTTCTATTTCAAATGAGTTGTGTTTTGGAGACACAGAGAATGCACACTTCTGTAATGTGTGCTTGTGCAATGCTGTCCTTGCACAGGAGATGCTGACTGATGTTGAGTGATGATGATGTCATGATGACAAAAGAGACGTCTCCATTCATGGCTGTACGTATGTGTGTTCTTGTAGAGTTTGTTCAACACAATTCTGTCGCAATTTGATGCACTGCTTTCATTTGGATGTGTGATCTGTGCAGGGCCTGCTTCTCCACTGCTGTTGTGCAATCACACTTCACATGTTCTTGGGGAAATGCATCTCCAGTTCATAATGATCATTTAGGGGGCTTTAGAATGGGAGGCCTTGGCCCAAGTGAAGCAGGCTTCTCTATGTAATTCTGCACACTCCTCAGTAATGAACTAACCCTCCAGACCTCTCAGTGCATTGTGTCCCATCACTGTGCCTTAAACGATCTTGGTCCTTAATCCATTCTGAAACAATTCAGAGGGATGTTTTACACACACCCCTCCCCCCTTCCTCCAGCAATAGGTGAAGTATTCCTGTTTATTATAATGTCATCTGGAAAATTTGAACATGAGTCATGCATACCACCCACAAATACCTTTTTTAATATCAGCTAGAACAATTAGGCATGAAATCTTCATTTCAGGAGCTTGTGTCCACATTCTCATTCCAGCCCTGATACATTGTGTTCATGGTCATGGTAACCTGGTAGAGATCTCTCCCTAAAGTCTAATGCATTCAGTCTCTAATCAGAGGTTAGGTCAGTGTTTACACAATGCATTTGATAAATGCCTCCCTAACCACAAACACACACACACAAAGAGAGAGAGAGAGGCCAGGTTCCCACAGAGGCCTAGGGAACAGAATAAAATACTTAACATTCCTTCTCCTGAAATAAAGGCTGGGCTTTTAAGCACATGAATCACAGAGGAAAACAACCACACACAATCCCTAAACACTTGGCACCCAGTACAACAATATCCATTCAACTGTCTTACAGATTCAGCACAGAATTTGGGATTTTCTGCCAAAGTTTCTGTTTCACTTTATCGAAGTGAAAGAGTTGTTAACAATATAATTAAAATAAATAACAATATTATTTCTGGATATTGTCACATTTATTAACAATGTATCTAATCTGTAAAGCTTTTCTTAATGCTTTTTCACTCACATACTGTGTGTGTGTGTGTGTGTGTGTGTGTGTGTGTGTGTGTGTGTGTGTGTGTGTGTGTGTGTGTGTGTGTGTGTGGGCCAAGAGAAAAGCACCAAAGTACACTCTGAGGGACTGACATATGAAATCTATATTCTCATGTATCTTTGTTTCACCTATAATCACAATAGACTCCTTTCTCCTTACCTCCTTTGACTTAATCTGTGATTTACCCAGATACTATAAACCACATATGCTCAAAATGTCTCCGAAGCACAAGGTCAAGAGTCACTGCAAGGCAAACAACTTGTCTGATTCACCAGCCCCCGCACTCGATTCTTCCAAATCCCTTTGTCTCAGCCGTGAGACAGGTTTGACAGACCACACGATGCCAGCCCTCATTGCATGTCAATGACTGGTGCTCCAGAGTGGACAAACAATCCCCTCATTACGGAGGACACAGCCTTGAACATGCAAAGGCCAAAGTAAGCAATGATTACCAGTGCGACATCATCTGATGAAACTACCCTGATTTATGATTTGTTGAATCAAAATGAATATTGACCTCTCGCTGCTTGCTCTACCCCTTTCTCTCTCAATCTCTTTCTAGAAATGATAGATGTACCTGCATTGATTTCCAATCAATTACTTTATTTTCATTTTATTTAAGCTTCGGCAATTGTTCGATACGCTCACAAAAAGCAATGTGTCTTTGTCAAGCGTACCTAAAAAATGAATTATTTATTGATAATTTGCAGGAAAGAAAATATTGACCGTGCTAGCTTGTCAGCAATAAATAACAAGGCAATACAAGCATAAAACTTATGTTCATCTTACCTAATCTGTTGGAGTACGGGAGATTTATCATTCAGTTGTGTTATTTTTCTAGCTTTAATTTTTGGTCTGTACAGATCATTTCTATTCATTTCAGTTTCGGCCATGTTGAAACGGTGCTCATGTCTGGCATCCTATATAGACACCAGTACTGTGCATTAAAACCAAATAGTCTGGGAGTCTACCACCATGGACATTAAGATTAAAACAATAGTCTGGGAGTCTACCACCATGGACATTAAGATTAAAACAAATGCCTCTGGAATGAGTCCCAGTTCAATTAACCACAGCTAGCCTATTTGTTAGCATTTTCTCGGTCCACCAGATCCAATTGGCAATGCATGGCCTCCTCCTTGCCTCCATTATTTTAAGATGAATCAGTCCTGGGGTCTATTTGCATATGTACCAATTTCCCCCTGTTTTTGATCCAGTGACCCAGACATAGATGGCATGTTTGTGTTAAAAGACGGCTTGTTTTAAAGACATCCATGGAGAGAGGATGGGTAGACAAACGGAACTCTGCAGTGCACATCACTTCAGGGAAAAGAGGTTGTGGGGATAAAGCTAAAACAACTCACTGATTGCACTGACAATGATGCATTAAAATGGGTCATCGTGTAATTGTTCTTCCCTGTGGCTACTGCTGGGGGGAGCAATGCATAATGATGACAGAGCTAGGCGACTTAGTTGGGAATGATAAAGCTGCCATATCAGACTGCAGTGTATTCCTGGGAAGCCATGTCCCTCTTCTCCTTCTCACCCCTTCTCTCCACAGGCTGAGTCACTGACCTAATGCTGCCTAAGGACCAGCAACAGTGTTGCTATGCTGACTATGAGTCATGTTGAAGATTGATACAGCACAGTTTTCCATAACATGCAACAAGAGCCGAAACCACAGAGAGTATCTGGACAGCAAGGTAACCAAGCATATCCAGTTACTGGGAATCAAAGGAATCTGAAGTCCAAATTCCCAGTCACTGTAGTTTTCCAAAAGAAGTCTCTATCCTCTGGGCTCCTTCATTTTCTGTGCTTGTTGGGTATTGTCACTCTCTGGCACATCCAAACCCTGCTGAGATTTACAGTGACATTACTTCCTCTTTAGACTACTGGAATTCCTTGAAATGGACCATCCAGTCCGAGCTGTCCAGCTCCCAAGACACCACCATATGACCGAATCAGATGCTTTGAGCTACAAATATGCCCACAGCTGAGAGTCACAATGGACACTCAGTTCTCCTGGGGTTAGCACCAGACCATACTGCCACTTCAAAACAATGGCATTCTGTTCTGGAAATGTTGCTTGTCACATTGCTCTGCACACTGAGAATATGAATGCTTAGGCTTGTAGGACAGTAAATTAACTGAATGTTGTGAAAGATTATATACAAAACTAAAATGTATGCGCTCTATATGGTATATTAAAGCATGTTCACAAAAGAATGCAACGGATAAATGGCAGAGAATTCTGTAACATCTTAGCAATTTGATTGGTTTAATTCAGGATGTTCAGTCCCATACTTTTGATCGATACTGACTAATGGTCAGAATCTCACATTGACAATTTTTGACAGCAAAACATGTTTTTGCCATGTGAAATTTTGTATGTTGCTGATCAATTCATATTGCATTGGTCATATTCTTAATTAATTCAATAGTGTGTTTGATAGTTAGAGAAAGCTTATATGTTAAGGTATGTGGTAGCCCGCATCACTGACACACTAAATGTTTGAATTGTGTTCAATACTTCTAAATAACATACTAAATATTCAATTGCAAATAACATTTTAGTCATACGTATATAACAAAGGTACCATTTCAATTGTCTGACTCCAAATTGAGCAAGTGGATGTAGCCTACTCTGAAGTGCTAAAATTTAAAATAATTGGTGGCCTGCTATTGTACACTATGCATGTTGTATTAGCAGGTCTTAAATATATGGCCATCCTTGACAACATCTTGTCACACAAATGTCTCTAATGACGTTTTAAATGGATGGATGTTTACCTTGACTCATAGATGAACATTTTCCTGATGGACCAAGTGTCCGAAGTATATACAGTATGAGATGTGGCAGCTATTCAAATCTTTCCACACCAGCCTTTGTATGGACCTGTACCTCATTCCTCTCACCTACCGGTGTGCATTTCAGTAATTTGCGAAGTGCCACTTGGCACTGCTGTGGAATTTCACCGTATTATCGAGTTCATTAGACGGGGGAAATTACGTGACATATGTTTCGTTGGGAATATAACTGTGTGCTGGTCGGTTTATTTCGTTGCTTTGTCGTTACTTAACGTTTCCTTGCATTGAGGACAAACATTAAGGTTGTGGTTCATATGTTGTGTGAAACTGAAGTTTTCTTGTTTAACCATTTTTGTCTGAATTTTAAGTGCACCACAGTCGATATTCTACGCAACAGTAAGCTCCCAGATGCCAAAATAAGAATTCAGCGCTGTGGAGGGAGAGCGCTCTCTGTGGCGAAATACCGATGTATGACACTCTTTCACCGACCACGAATCCCGTCTAAAGACAGAGGCAAAGCAGACGCTGCACACAGCCTTATATACATTTCTAAAAATAGTCACCCAATTGCCGTTTAGGAGTGAAGTTGAATTACACCAATCACAAACGCCATGGGAAGAACTTACATCAGTCGGCTGCTGTAATTGGTCGAAGGTGATATCATATGCGCGCGGGCAACACTGTCTGAGATCATTGGTCAACGTTTTAAACGTAACGCTGTCACGAGTCTGTAGGCAGCCTGCGAGGTTTGAATAGGGAAGTTTACTGAGCGCACATCTCGCTTTGAGTTCAGTGTTTTCAAATACAGTGATCTCAGGGACAGAGGACCTAGAGGACTTTTGATTGAAAGACAGAGCGACGCTACACTGCCGTTGCATGTGCACTCATCAGGATACTCTTCTGTCAAGACAGCGGCCGTTGTCATCTTGATTCCAGAAAGAATCAATATTTAATTTGTTAGGTGATATTTAGCCTAGACACTTTTGGGATTTAAAATGGATGTTCTACCAATGTGCAGCATTTTCCAGGAGCTTCAGATTGTTCATGACACTGGGTATTTCTCAGCATTGCCATCTCTGGAAGAATATTGGCAGCAGGTAAGCCTAATTCACAGCATTTTAATCAAATTGTGATTGGTCACGTTACTTAGGCTAACTAAAACAGTTGATCAGTCATTATCTGTCAAAGTCGGACATTGTAGAAACATGTCAAAACTGCATTGTCTCCAATGTGCAATGGGGAAGTTCAAACCACCAGAAATCGCCTGTAGACTATCTTGCAAATACATAGGCTACATGTCATTTGGAACTGCGTCGCGCAACCAATTAGTTTGTTACACTGTAACAATAGCGTTGAGGTGTGACGTGAAGGGTCTACACTTTCAAGTCGGTTTACTTTGCCACCACGGACTGTAATAGCTAAATCGGTGGCGTTCAAATAAGAAATGACTCGAGTAAACGCAAAGTTATCTTCGCGACACATCAGTATCTCTATTGCAATCAAATGTCAATCAAGATTGAGGCTTACACGTTTTCGGTTAAAACATTTTTTTCCGTCTTGTTATAGCTTAATGTTCTGCATGCTTATCGCCAAATATGTAGTCTAGTGGACGCATATCAAAATTAAAAAAAAATAAAGAGATGCGTTTCACGAAGGCTTGTTGGACTCAAATGTGGAAGCCCTACGGAGTAAATCCGTTGATTAACGGTCTGTATTGAAGTTGTTGGGATTCAAAATGTTGACAATCCGGAAATGTACGCAGCAAGCGATCTCTGATTTATACTGGTGTATTCATTAAACATATCTGTAGTGACCTTGCAAGATATTTAAATCAGTGAAAGTTACGAAGAACTGTTGATGGTATATTTTTTTTTATCTTAAGAATGTTGCAACTGGCTACGCGATCCAAGTAGGCTAGTTTCCTTCAGGCGTTTTGCGATTTGGGCGTAGAGCCAAGTTGGTCTTTGCTGCCATCACAGATATTTAAACATCTCCCGAGATACGTGCGCAGGTCCACATAATAAGGTTTGTCTTCACATAAATGCAGGCACTGGACTCTGAACTCGTTGCACTCTTTGAAAGCTATCTCTAGGCAGCAATGTAGGCTATTTGCGAATCAAGCAACTTCCTTGGGGGTATAATTGTAACATTAATGGTTGCCGTTATATTTCAGCTTTACATCAAAGCGATAGGAATTCAAATGATCTTCTCCAGAGCTGACACGCATGACTAGATACTAGTGTAACTGGAAAATATTGGGTAACAGTGTGGAAAAATACACCCTTGACTTTAGCCTTGGGCACATATCCCTACCATTGCTTCGAACCAACGTGAGTCAATCAAATGGGTTAAGTGTCAAAGACTTCAAGGCAGTAGATACAGGCCTGAACCGTTTATTCATTCATCTCTAGCAAAAGGACCAGTAGTGGAGGAAGCTAGCACGTCAGTCCATTTGAATGAGGAAACTCGAGTGAGCGAGGTTAAAGAGGAAGTTCTGTGGCTTCCTTAAAAGGACCTACAATGACTGCATGAGTCATTCAGTGCCACAGATACCATACCAAGTGAATATAAAGCAAAAAGACTAAGTTCATCCAGCCAGCCATTCTCAGTTTACCTGTTTATCACTCATCATCAGCTTTTTTTGGTATATGAGGATGTATTCCTAGGACAGACTTGTGTGTGCACTCCACGCGTGCATGTTCATGGTTCACCCTAGCTAACCTCAGCCATCTTCTCCCCAAGCTAGTGGAAACATTGTCTCTCATCAATAGTAAATGCAGTGTTATTTCCAGTATGCTTGTGGTTACTTTGGGGATTCAAATTCAACATGCTGCCCTGAAATGATCTTTCCACTTGTGCCATCATTATCTCTGCACTCTCACAATATCTCTTTGCTCATGTTAATTTTTTTCCCTTTCTTCTCTACCCCCCATCACTTAAACCCACATCAGACATGCTTGGAGCTGGAGCGCTACCTGCAGAGTGAGCCTTACGTCTCCGCATCCGACCTCAAGTTTGAGGGTCAGGAGGACCTGTGGAGCAAGTTAATCCTGGCCTGCGGGGACAAGGCTGAGACAGGAGCTCCCATCCCCCATCTGCCAGAGGATGACAATCAGGACTGCCACCTTTCAGAGACCAACAGCCTGAACTCTGATGCCAGCAGCGAAGCCTCAGACAGCTCCGAAGAGCTCTCACCCACACATAGCTTCGCGTCCAACCCCCTGGGCTCAGCCATGGCCGGCTCAGGGCACCTCAGCTCCTCGGTCATCAGCACGCCACCTTCCTCCCCGGAGGCGGCACATGAGCTCTGCAGTAACGCTGCCCCCTGGGGGGTGGCACAGACAGAGCTGCACCTGCCCGCTAAGGCGCGCGGCGGCACCACAGTCAAGAACTCTGAGAAGATGAGCAGCCCCAGCTCAGAGGACGCCTCGCCAGACGGAAGGAGGAGGGTGCACCGCTGCCACTTCAATGGCTGCCGCAAGGTGTACACCAAGAGCTCCCACCTGAAAGCACACCAGCGCACCCACACAGGTAAGGGCTCGTCTGGACGCCGTCTGGCCCCTCCCCCACACCAGTCCCCTGAGATCATCCATACACATTGTCATTGTAACGCAACAATACAGGCAGATCAAACACCAGTACAGACCTGTCTACTTGTTGCATTGCCAGGTGCTTTCATCAGTTGCGTAAACCTTGGGGATCGGCTCCTTTGCTCATTGCAGTGACATCTCTCCTTCTTTCGAATACCAGTGTATTTATTTGTGGTTAAATGAAGGCCCTTGTTTTTATTTTTTTTTACACTTTCCAAAGCCATAAAAAAAGACAAGTTCTTGCTAAACTAGAGTGTGTTGTGGGCTGTAGAGACTTTTAGATGAGATGGTGTGTGGCCAGCTGGAGGTTGTGTAACACATCTAAGGATTCACTGTCCCTGTCCCATGCAGCCACTCCACCATTTGTTTTGCATGACTGAGCTGGTGAAGTATGACCTAAGCTATGTGGAATGCGAGTGGCAGGGGGCGGGGGGTAGCAGGGGGAGGGGCTTTTTGGTGAAGGCAACCTGCTCCACCAAAACAAGAACTTGTTTCGTCACGGGACTGGGGAGCTTTTGATTTGAGCTCTGAGGGCAGTCCTCTTATCTATGGCTGATTGATTTATGCCCTGCAGGACTGAATGTCTGGAATTCAACTCACACCGGATACTTACCTGACTCAGAGGCTAGTTTCTGTGTATGTATTGTGACATATAGAAAGGCGGTCTGCATTCCATGCATACTGACCCTTTTTCAAGGCCTCAAAAGAAATGTGTGGGGTCAAAACGGTCGCAGGGGGATGTCCTTAAGAGCCATAAAATGTGTCCTTTGACCCAGAAAATTACAGTGTCTTCTGTTTCATGGTGGAGAAATTATAGCCTACCTTAGAAGTATCTGTGTCATGGAGTTCAAGACCAATGTCTTACATGTTCTGTGTAGCTAGCTATGTACTGAGCAGCAGTGCCTCTGTGTGGCAATAAATATTCATGAGTTTGTTTTGGTGTTGCAGGTGAGAAGCCTTACAGGTGTTCATGGGAGGGTTGTGAGTGGCGCTTTGCACGGAGCGATGAGCTGACGCGTCACTTCAGGAAGCACACTGGTGCCAAGCCATTTAAATGCAGTCATTGTGACAGGTAAGCTCATCCCTTAACCTTACCCACCACCAGAGGTCGCGTTAACCGACAAATGTCCGTCATTGACGGATATTTTTTAACTATGACGGAAAAATCTGAAGGCAGTCCGTCATTTTGACGGATTTACAATGACCATTACCAATAATAAACATAAGAATCAAAATCACAATTGAAATAACAGGCAAGTTGTGACAGTTTTCTTACTCTACATAAGCTTCATTGCCGACACCAACTTTCAATCTGAGCCGAAGTTACGGCAGTTCTGGTGTTCAGTGGGTCGATACATTGTAGCCAGCTGCGCAAGTGTTCAGCTCCATCGCACTCAAAGCCATGCTCCGATTTAAAACCATTAGCACAGTCTGAGATGTAGCCAAGGCTGCAGTAGGCTAGGCTTTCTACCTATGTAGGCTATGTTTCCGTAGGCTGTTTCCCCTTCTCAATCATCTGCAGAAAACAGACCTGTCGGCAGCTCATCACTTCGCTAAGGGAAATGTTACCCGATTTTAGAGCGTTGGCTGAAGTGGCGCTGGTTATCCCAGTGTCAAGTGTTGCAGCTGAGCGCGGATTCAGCCTTCAAAATAAAATAAAAACCGCCACGAGAAGTCGTCTGTCGGAGGCAAAGACGCAGCATAATGACAATCGCCTCGGCAGCAGTATCCATCGATACGTTTGATTACACGCAAGCAAGCACACTATTCAAATCTATGCGGGCAAGAAGGAAAGTTTGAGCTGCCTACAGCAGATTACCACTTCAAGAATTCTAAGTGGACTGTTTGTATTTTCACTATAATTGTCTTCGTTCAGTTAAGGCACAACAGCCGCAATGTTTTAACAGCGGAAAAATCGAGTTCTGACCGTCAGAAAGAAATGCATAAATAAATTATTAATTACTATTGAAACACGCTTGTTCTGTGAATTTTTTTTTTTAATGAAAATAAGTCAATATAAACAAGTGAGGCTATTAAATATAAGCATTATAGCTTAGGCTTAGGCCTAGGCCTATATTAGCCTACCATTTAACAGTTAAAATAAAATGACAGATAATAATGGACAATGACCGATTTTTTTACGACCCTGTCCGTCAAAATGACGGACAATGAAAAAGTCTAGCGCAACCTCTGCCCACCACAGCTGGCACACCGGTGCCCAAGACTTCTGTCTCCTTACACCTTAAAGCCCTGGAAGAGGTGTTCTGGATATGCAATATTATGCATGTTGAGCAGTGTATAACAGTTAGTCAAGTAATTGTCTGAACAAATGCATGCTCTAATCTTTTGCATGTTTAACATGGCTCACTCACACTCAAGACAAAGGAAGTAATCATGTGGTGTATTATTGTCTTCGCCTTTTAAGTCATTGCTTTATATCAAACTCGATCATTCCTGTTTCCCTGGCAACTGCATCATTTATGAAGTCAGGCAAACTTGGTGACAGCACCGGTGTTGCTGCAGTAACTAAATAGCCAACCATGGCAGCAAATTTGTTTGAATGGCTAACAAAATGTCCTGTGTTGTGCTTGCTATTTTAATGAAACTACAATCATAGTTTCTAAAGTAGTATGCAATAAATGTGCGATGGTCTGTTTTTGCCCAGTACTTTCTCTTATCAGTTTTTCCCTTCCCCTCGTCTCTCTGCAGGTGTTTCTCCAGGTCTGACCACCTGGCCCTGCACATGAAGAGGCATCTCTGAGCGGTTTGGTGAGCTGAAGAGTATGCCAGGGGAGAACAGCTGAACTAGTGTCGTCTCCTGACCGGCCGCGCGGTTGACCTGCCCCTACCATGAGGAAAGAAGAGAGGGGGATAGAAAGCGTGATCCAGCCAAAGCATGCCATTTTGCACCTTAACCAGTGCCTCCGGGGGCTCTCTTGCAGAAGGCGTTTCTGACCGGTGGTTGAAAAGAAGAACAGAACAGGACAAGAAAGGAGGACAAAATCATGTACTGAAGGAAAGGATAAAGAGGAGATGTGCAGGACGTTTTCGAGGAGAGAGAGAAAAAATGAAAACATAAAAAAAGACCAAAAAAAATCTGAGTGAGTGATGTGTACGTATGGTGCATGATGAGGACTTCTGGACAACCGAAAAACGCTGGTATTTAAAACAAACACAAACAAAACAAACAAAAAAAATCCATGAGTGAAGTGAGCATGTGCGCTGAGTGTTCCTGCGGGACTGTCCTGTGTGTGCGGAGGGGGGAGGGGTTCCAGGGGGGTCTCTGTGGACTGACGAGTGCTAGTGGTTTTTTTTCCGGGGAAACAAGTTCCGGGTTTGTTTCCTTGTTGTCTCCAGAGAGGCAAACAAGAGAGAGAGCGAGAGAGAGTGTATGTGCCTGTGCCTGTCAGAGCGTGAGTACTAAGGTTTCTTGCCAAACTCCCCCTGGGGTGTAGGGTGTCCCATAGAAGAGGTAGTGTGGGAGTTCAGTATGGGGGAGGGATGCAACCTCCCCACCCCCAACCTTTTTTCACACACAAGCACCCATACAAATGGGGGAGGCAGAAACACAGGTCTGAATGATCGAGGCTTTTTTGGTGTTTGGTGCAGCTACTAAATGTGCAATGTGTTATGTGGCTTGTCTTCACAAGCTGCTGAAGCTCATTTGTAGTCCATTGTATAAGCTGTATGCTTAGAAATATTACACAACTATTATTTCAGTATAACAGACAGGTGTTGCATGGTTCTTGGGGTTTTAATTTCTACTCTTACCCTGTTGTTTGTTATCAGGACTGCAAAATAGATTCCAATAAAGTGCAGCTAAAGATAAACGGTTAAATGTTACAATGTTGTACATAAGATGTTTGACTTCTCCTTTTGACTTTCAAAAACCTTTCCCACTATCACGCACCCCTTCCTGCTTCTTTTTGGAAAAACCACTATTGCTTAGCAACCATCTCACTCATGATGCTTTTTCCCACTTATCCGTGTCTTCAGGCCTCTTTTCTTGTTCTTTTTTTACTGTTAATGCACTGTTGGCCTTAATGGTGCCTTATGTGAGTGACCTGACCTCGTGGAGAGGGGGGAGGAGGTCACATCTATGTTTGTATGAGTGATTTAAATGCTTTATTAAGGCTCAATTTCACATGAACATGCACCTTTGCCTTGTCTGTACTGGCAGGTATTTTTCAAAGCCCATTTGGGTATTTTGAATACATTGTTTATTATGTTTTGGCATCTAGATGTTTTTTCATTTTCTAGTCATTTCTTAATCCACTTAAATCAACTAAAAAGTCAAAAGAAAATGTGTGAAAATAATGCTTCAGTCATCATATAGAGCACTTAAACATACTTATTTGAACTGTATTTACTACCATGTAGTATCTACTCAATGTACTGTATGCCATGTTGTTTTTTTCTTTGAAAAACACATTAAGCATTTAGGTAAATTGCTTTGACTGGTACCAACCCTCCCTTATCTCTGTATTAGTGCAGGCATAGACTGGGCACCTAGAGTCTATTACTCTGTTAAAAGTGTGTGTTGGCATCACTGTTAAAGGTTGAGGCCATATTCCCCTATTAGCAAGACATACAAAAAAACAACAAAAAACGCAAAAGATTTATTGTAATTAACAAGCCCTAGCCGGATAGGCTCTGCCTTGTACTGCATTTGGGTAATGAATGGCTGAAGGCAGTACTGGCATGGAGTGCAGCGCAGACTGCTGACTCGGGGAGTTGGGTATTGACCTGTCTGGGTGGCGTGTTTTCAGACTCAGCCGACAGTATTATGGAAACAGTGAACAGAGATCCAGAAAGATAAAGATGAATCACCCTGCCCATTGGAACTGCCACAATAGAAAATGGACAGACATCAAATCGAAAATCTGTGTGCAAATGCAGCTCAACAGATCATCACTGTTGTGAGGAAGCGTCTTGTAGATTTTTTTTAACCTTTGATATATGAATTTTTTTCACAGGGAAAGGGACCAAAAGCTTAATAATCAGTGTAAATAAATGCCGTAAACATAACATGTAAAACTTATGTACAGACAACGATTTTAGACAGTAGGGATTGGATTTTATGAGACACATCACAAGTCAATCTTTGTATGTGTTATCAGGGGCATGCCAAGCTTTGTCAGGGTAGTGGAATGCCATGTTGCAGCAGGTTCAGATGGATTTTTAGATCAAGTTGTTTTATCGAGAGGATAAGTACAAACTTGAGGAGGCTTGCTGCAATAAAATTAGAGAGGCAAGGATTCAGAGGGCAAAGAAGAGAACATTCTGTCTTGGGAGGCAGCAGCCAGTATCATTCAGGTGACAATCGAGCCTTAATCTAGCCCCATGTTTGCTTGCGATATAACTCTTTATATCACTAATTCTCTCTTTCTTTCACAATCCCCTGTTGTCTAAATAATCTTTGTAAAGAGGGAAAAAATACAAAAAACTTTTTGTAAGATTTTTTTCTTTGTTTTGCTTTATAAAATTTTATTTGAAATTGTTTTGCAAAATTGTTATATTTCTGTATGAATGTATTTTTTATTGGAATAATAAGAAGTTCTTATCAGACTTGGTTTGCTTGATTCATTTTTGCCTTCTCTGTTCCGCCTCTCTATTTGTAGTATTCTTACCATATCTACTGTTTGCTGGCTGGAAAGAAAAAAAGCATAATGCCCCGTTTTCCAGTATTCTGTAATCCACATTCAGTAATTAGGTTTATAGTCCAGGAATTATTTCTCCACTAAGAAATTGTTCCATTTTGCACAGATTTGTGATATATTGGGTGAGATTAGCTTGGAAGGATAAATCCATTACATTAGCTCACACGCTAATCCTCTGCTACAAATCTTCACTTTGGCTAATCTAAAAAAAATGACCAACAATTAAAAGGGTTTGGCCTTAAAGTCCTTGGGTAGACGATAAAAGCATAGTCACTCTGAACAGCAGTGATCGATGCATAACACTTTGTAGAAGGCCAGTTTACCATGAGGCACATCTCTTCATATTAACATCGAACGTAAATAACAGTTTTCAACATAAACATTTAAAATGGCATTAGTCATCTTTTGAGTGCTAGTGTAGACATTCAACAAATCAGTTTTTTAAAGAGCATTCAGAGGTTTATAGCATATATGTCATGAGCATAGGATTGTGTTGTCAATGGAGTAGAGAGTTTAATTACCCCCTTTTGGGAAAATCTTGAGGGATGAAGAAACCTTGAACTCCCAATCTGTGCTTGCATTAGTGCTTAAACGGCAGGCACGGATTGTAACCCATGTGGCCTCCCACAAGTGCTCACTATAAGAAGGTCAGCCCTGTAGATGTTCTCCCTCTCCACTCATTGCAGCATGCATCAAAGCAGTAGATATTATTTAACAAGGACTCTGATTGCCCCTGGTATTTAATAAGCGGCATGTATTTACACGCTTGTTAAAGAATTATTTGATACAAATAAGATAACACACTCTGTTGCGGATGATTAACCAGAAGGGTGGTGTTAATCTTGAATAATTGGATGCTCTTGTTAAATGAACAAGCCGCTGAAACATGTCCTTCCTCACCTCTCCTCCTGTGAGGCCAAACAGGTTGAGCCTATGGAATGCCATAATGGTGTCAAACAAATAAAGTCACATGACAACCAGTTACTCTGCTGAGAAATGACTATGGCATAGCCCTGATATAATAGGTTGAACTGTAAGAAGAGATCTTTTTTAATGCATGGCCATATGTAATATCCCTCCAAATCTAACCCCTGTGTGCTCCCACTTAAGAGGGGAATAGTCTGTTTGCCTTACAAAATACTACCCAATCATTTCTAAATCCTTCCTCTGGTGTGAGGTGAGCCTCGGGACATTCTCTGGCCGCAGGGATGACTGGCACAAAGGTAACATTAGCATGATTTATGTGATGATCGTGTTACACCATTAAATGTCGCAAAGCAGGAGATCATGCTTTTGAAGTTCCATGTGTATGTGTGCATCAGGCGCTTTCCCACATACTTCTTGAAAGATTCAGAAAGCCTGGATTACCCTTGTGGGATAAATCAGCCTTGCCTATGACGCATGTCTTAACCTATTGAATATAAGAACACGCTAAGCTAACCCTGAGGCCCGTGACCTTACACTGAGGTATAACTCAAGGAGATACTTTAGATTGTTGCATAAACCTCTTAGTGCCAAGCAGTACACTGTTGTTTACAAGACAAATCATTTTCACAAAAGCATATTAAATGTTTCCTCCTTCTATCTAAGGATACCCAATACAGTTTTTAGTGGTGATCACTGCATGACTAGATATCGACTAGACTATAAATATTTTCCTGTGCAGTCAATACAGTCATCACAAGATAAAGATGTTAACCTAGCAAATGTTTACCGTTTCAAATTTTAGACATGACATCATAGTTCTTTATGGTTATCCCCCTCATCCCCCCTTCACCACCACCATCATCATATCCATTGCTTATCTTCTCTAGTTTGCCAATTTCCATGGTTTGGTAGGTGAGGTGGTCATGTTTTGTGTTTTAGACATACAATTCATTTTTTTCAAAGAACATTTCTTCTATAACATGAACAAGAAAAGCTTTTACGTAATGTCTTGCATTAACATATAATAGAAGCTGCCAGACAACTCAATTATCTTATTAGAAAGCACAAAAGAAATGTGTCTTTTGAAAAAGAAAATTTGAATTTCTTTGTGGAGTGGTTCCACAAATATTAATTTGGTTGTTACTCAAACCCATCCCGTCTCAAGGCCTGTAATCACCATTTTATTTGCATATAATGCAAAGTAACCCTTGGATGACATCACCATCATTCACCTAGTCACATTCAATTTAGCAATGGGATGAAATGGGATGGGAGTCTGCTATAACTCTGTGTGGTCGCTTCATGTCCAAATGCCACTGCTGTGTGTTTTGCTTTTGGTTCATTAGTTCATACCAAAGGCGAGCACCTGTTTGAAACATCCTGGTTCCCAATGTTCTAACGTTGTTCCCATTGATCTGGGCTGTCCACAGAGTTCTTCCAGGGTAGGCCAATATCATTTTACATCATTAGCTTTAGGCTGACATGAATCGGTAATGCAGTGACTCACGTGTCTAAATAAGCAGTCCAGCAGTGTAAACTGTCATTCCGCTCGCCCTGGAACATCCCCATGAGTCACTCTGATGACCAGTAGTGCAGCACCCAGGAGACTCAAGCATAAAAGCAGGGTGTTTAGCCTCTCTGAGTGCTGAGGGTTGAGTGGGTAGATCGGTCAAGCGTTGGCCAGGCGTGATGAATGCACATTCCTCCATAATGGTCCGTGCCGTAAGCACTGTTTTGGTCCCAAAGCTATGTTGTCATTATCACATTCCTGGTAGGATACATGGTACAAGAGCAATTTAAGAATGCACATCTCACTTTCTGCTTTCTACATTCATTATCATGCATGTTACCTAAGTAAGTGGTATAGCTTCCAGTAGAGATGCATCATTTGCGTCTCCACATTTCATTAGCGATAGGCATGCCTGAACACAATTCACATGTAATCTCTTTCTGAAATGATCGCACACAATTTCTTAAAACATTAGGAACAACCTTACAAAGAAAGCTATCTATGAAATCTATTTCTTCTCACCAACAATGCTAGGTCCAATTGCAACCAGATGCTTTGACAAGCGAAGACCTTTATCATATGATAAAGACAGAGAGACAGGTAAAGGTAAAAAGAGAAAGGTAGTTAATGGGGGGCCTGAAACCATAAAGAAATCTTCTCCAAACCGGCTAGTCCTGCAGCTCTTTCAAATGGGCCTTGGCTCCCTGGAGGCATCAATAATTCTCAGGTCGAGGATTACTCTCCTCTTACTTGTCAGTCATTTCCTCAAGTTTAAGTCTTATCTCTGCTTTCACCAAAGTTTACAGAAGCGATTCACACTCCTTCAAACTACAGCTCATTTACGGACCATTTAAAGATGTTTGTTTTGTTTTGTTTTTGTCATTATTTTTTCAGAGGAATACAGCTAATTACTTTAAGCCCCATCTAAAAGCCAGTGTTAACATTTGTATTTCGCTTGCATAGTTTTTAATTAGATCTCTACCTCTAATGAGTAAGCTTTTGGAGACGGTGAAATACCCCCGCAGAATATTAATCTTCCTCTTTGCTTCATCTCCATGAAGCATCATCTACACCTGCTGATGTCTGCTAGACCATTGCGCTCACACAAATTAATTATAGACTGGAATACCTGGGTGATGGAATACATATCAAAGGGAGAGCTTCTGAAGATGAGGATTACAAAGAGAAAAAATCACTTCTATCAGGGCTCCAAGACTAGGTTCTCTGCCTGGATGCATATTTACCTGCAGTGAGGCTCTAGACGCGGGGAAAATGAACAAGATAAGACCATTAAACATCTTTGTCTTTGATGTGACATTATGTCTGGCTTTCATGTTAAGCTGCAACAAAGTCTTGGCAAAATACGATGACACCTAAAATTGGACATCATTTTTTTCCCCTCTGAATTGGGAGCTCTGTGGTCATTCAATTATGGAGGTTTAAATTAAATTCTGTTGTACAGACGTCGCGCTGCAACACAAGAGCAAAGGTGACATGCCCAGAGGATCCAATT
>NC_137915.1:28855399-28872899 GCF_963457725.1 Sprattus sprattus | reverse complement strand
CGCAGAGAGAGAGAGAGAGAGAGAGAGAGAGAGAGAGAGAGAGAGAGATACAGCCTTAGAGGGATGTCTTAGATACAGTAGACTGCAGGGAAGGAGGACTGAGTTCAACAGCCGAACAGTTTTTGCCAAAATGATGCTAATGTGTCAACTCAGGGAAATATTCTGTTAAAGCGAGAGTTTGAGGGGTTGTGTGTGTGTGTGTGTGTGGGGGGGGTGGGGTGGGTGGGGGGGTCGCATGGGGGGAATTTGGATGGCAAAGAGAATTCCCAGTTTGGGATTACTGTTAGGTTTTTAAAAGCGCCTGTGGGATTAGCCCCCTCTTCTGTGCATCAGAATTGGGTAAAGGGCACTTTCATCTGTATCAGCATGCAGCTCAGGCATAGAGAGAGAGAGAGAGGGCATATTATTCCCTTTCATTTGGGTGTCAGCCACAGAGAAGAGAGATGGGTGCTGCTGCTGCTGGTGGTGGTGGTGGTGGTGAGGCCGGTGCTGAGGAGACGGGGGAGGGGGGGGCGCCAGTATTTCAAACACAAACGCTTTGGCACCATCTTTAAAAAGCATCTCCACGCATCTCTCGCTCGCTCGCTCTCCCTCCGCCGTGCCCCATCAGCGAGGGCCAACGACGGCAGATATGAGACGCCGCCGTTGCCGTTGCTGATTCGTCAAGGAACAGAGCCCTGACTTAGCTCTTTTCAACACACTCGCCATTCATCAAGTACAGTCCCCACGTCTCCATATATTTTGTGGGAGGATGAAAATGAATAAATAAAAGTACTCATGCAGCTATATCACCAAATCAAAAGTTAGGGGTGAAAAATAAAATAAATAAATAAGTAATGCACATTTGTTATGAATAATGGACAAGTTGGCTCGGCTTAGAAGCACACGGAAATGCAGGTTATGATTCCAGGGATCAATATTTCATGGCGAACATCTGTCTATGTATTCTTTTTTTTTAACCAATGCATTCTGAAGTTTTTACAAATGATCATCTGACAGCAGTGTAAGTAAACACGCACTGGATGGAGTGAAACAAAGATGTTAAAGTGCAGAGAGGCAGAGGGAAAAAAGAAAGTGAGACAGAGACAGGAGGGGGAGAAAAAAGAGCACAAAAGCAAATAATTTTTGCTCCCTTGCCAAGCAAATGAAATATTCATATAAGCATTCTGTATTATGATTGTCAAGTGTGTGGGGGAAACAAATCGGAGGGAAAAAACAATGGATATAAGACAATGTGGAGATACTCTACGGGGTAGGAGGGCAAATGAAGGGGCTTTAAAAATGGTTTGTGTCTCTGTGTGTGTCTGTGTATTTGTGTGTGTTTATGTCTGTGTGTCTCTTTGAATGTGCATCTCTGTGTGTATCCCTCTGGTTGTGTCTGTCTGTGTGTGGTGGGGATTTGTGCCAAGCACTAGCCCGGTGCCTGTTTCCAGCCCGTTTGGATGAGGCTAGGCTTTGGACAGCACTGACATTCCTCAGCAGCTTATCCATGGGCATTCGCAATTAAAGGCCCTAATAGGCAGTCGCACAAAAAGTGCTCTCAGAAAGCGGAAACAGAGAACACTCAAACCTCTTATGTCAAAAAATTATTTTGGGACATTGGCTGAAGACAGGAGAGGGGAAATGCCTGGTGGGGCCCTAAGTGGAGGCTGTTGTTCTCTGAGGCGGTGGACCTCGTCAGAGAACTGTATCCTTGTTTGGCTCTGCGTGAAGGCCCTTCTTTTCGATGTATTTAATGTTTCACTGAAGGCTGCCGATTAGGAATGTTTAATGTTCCGTCTTGAAAATCCCCATTGGAAGTTCCGTAAAAAAAAATAATCATATTAAGCTGGAGTGAATGTTTCAAATGCCACCTCCAATTGGCTGTACAGTGTTGCAGTGTTAACTTGATTTGATTGCAACTGATAGCCATAGGTCAGATGCTGAAGCTGTATGGAAATTGCATGTTTTGTTTTGACAGGAAGCGTAGGCCCCCTGGCCCCCTGAGACTGAGATCCAAATGGATGGACCAGCAAGGCATCATGGCAAGGAAGGCAAGGAAGTGAATTAAGGTCAGTTCAGGATGTGCTATGGGGACAGTATGGCTTATTGAGGCACTTGATAGACAGTGCTGACTTCCTACATATGCCCAGTAGAATTTAAATAGAAAAGTATATGATTGACGAATAATTAACCATGGAAATACATGCATACATATGGACACACATGTGCACACACACACACGCACAGGCACAGGCACACGCACACGCACACACACACACGCACAAGCACACGCACACGCACACGCACACACACACACACACACACAAATGTCAAAACAATGTGTCATTTGAAACGTTTGTCAAGAGAGAGGAAGTAAATGACCCTAAGACTATGTGGTGTTAGAGGCTGGAGAACATGCCTGGGTCTGGGCTCTTTGATGGTGTCGCGTGTCCTGGTGCTGGCTTTTGTTCCAGCTCCCTTCAAACGCACCGCAGCCTTTGACTGGGGCCCACTCATGCCCTTGACTCTCTGAGAGGCTCTTCAGTCCTGCTTCACAAGGAATACATTCCCTGATTTCATTAATGCATCACAACTCTTCTGGATTAATCATCTGAAAATCACAACTGATCTCACACTGAAGTAAACTCAATGGTGTGTAATGCATGTATGTTTGTAAGTGTACTTGTGTGTGACTGTGTGTGTGTGTGTCAGTGTGTGTGTGTGTGTGTGTGTGTGTGTGTGTGTGTGTGTGTGTGTGTGTGTGTGTGTGTGTGTGTGTGTGTGTGTGTGTGTGTGTGTGTGTGTGTGTGTGTGTGTGTAATTGTACGTGTCAAAGTGAACATGGTTGTGGTGGTGTGTGGGGTATTTTTCTCCTGTGTGCAAACCATCTCAGCAGACTTCAATGACACACAGCCGTCTGTCTTGTTGAATGTCTGTGGACTTGAATGCCTAGCGTGTGAAGATAAGTAGGCATTGAGAGGCTACCAGCCGTCATTTCAGCACTTCACCAAGAGAGACTGGAGACAAAGAATCTGTTTCACAGCCTTCACTGCATCATCTTGAGAAGAGAGTGTCTATTTGGTGAGGGCAAGCTGGTCAGCACTTAGTTTGATGAAAAACAGAGGAAATACCCTTTTCTCCCATGGTAATGTCTTTAAATGGGGATTGGGGCTCAACCGGTCATTTTTGTGAGCACTGGTACTTAACACTGGTTGGTATCAGTAGGAGGAGCTCCAGAGTTTGTTCTGTGACCAGTCTGTGAGCGGTCACTGCCTCTGGCATGGCCTCTGTGAGCAGTCACTGCCTCTGGCATGGCCTCTGTGAGCGGTCACTGCCTCTGGCATGGCCTCTGTGAGCAGTCACTGCCTCTGGCATGGCCTCTGTGAGCGGTCACTGCCTCTGGCATGGCCTCTGTGAGCGGTCACTGCCTCTGGCATGGCCCCTGTGAGCGGTCACTGCCCCTGGCATGGCCTCTGTGAGCGGTCACTGCCTCTGACATGGCCTCTGTGAGCGGTCACTGCCTCTGGCATGGCCTCTGTGAGCGGTCACTGCCTCTGGCATGGCCTCTGTGAGCGGTCACTGCCTCTGACATGGCCTCTGTGAGCGGTCACTGCCCCTGTCATGGCCTCTGTGAGCGGTCACTGCCCCTGACATGGCCTCCGTGACTGGACCGTGAGCCATTTGGCATCATTGAACACATTCTCAAAGAAATAGCAAAGCTAAGGCGAAACCTGCACAGTTTTCATTCTTCTTTTTCTTTGTGTCAAATCCACGACGTGGGTAGCTGGAATAGGGTGGCAATGTTGACACTTGATAGGTTTCGTCCTTGGGAAAATCCTAAATCTTGCATTTCAAGTGACTAATCCAAACCTCATGTAGCCATTGTTGTTGATTACCTGCTTGAGTACTCTCCTTCACAATTAGAAAGAAGGAAGGGAAGGAAAAGAAGGAGGGAGAAGGAAAAGGAGAGAGGAACAAAGGCTCCTCCAGGGCTGTTTTGTTTGTGGTTCTTTTGGGGTGGTGTTGCTAAATGGTGGAGTAAGGGACATTACATCATGTACCAGGGTAATCCTGAGACTTTCTGCTCCTGAAGCCTGTTTTGAAGGCTGTTCAGATCAGAGTGGGCCCTCCCTTTGGACACGGTCCTGTGTGTCACCCCACACCAGCCGCCCCATCCTCTTTCAAGAACATCCTGGGAACCTGGAAAAGTAATTACAATATTGTGGCACAGTCTTTCAGCCGTGTGACTCAGGGGTCTGTGGGAACACCATGGCAGGAAGGAAGAGGAACCAAGGTGTGTTTGGAATTACGGATGAACAGAACAATGGAGGAGCGGCGGAATGGAGCAGAGGGGTTAAGATGTTGTGACCAGGAGGAGAGAGGAGTTAAGATGTTGAGGAGAGAGGAGTTAAGATGTTGTGACCATGAGGAGAGAGGAGTTAAGATGTTGTGATCAGGAGGAGAGAGGAGTTAAGATGTTGTGACCAGGAGGAGAGAGGAGTTAAGATGTTGTGACCATGAGGAGAGAGGAGTTAAGATGTTGTGACCAGGAGGAGAGAGGAGTTAAGATGTTGTGATCAGGAGGAGAGAGGAGTTAAGATGTTGTGACCAGGAGGAGAGAGGAGTTAAGATGTTGTGACCAGGAGGAGAGAGGAGTTAAGATGTTGTGATCAGGAGGAGAGAGGAGTTAAGATGTTGTGACCAGGAGGAGAGAGGAGTTAAGATGTTGTGACCAGGAGGAGAGAGGAGTTAAGATGTTGTGACCAGGAGGAGAGAGGAGTTAAGATGTTGTGACCAGGAAGAGAGGAGTTAAGATGTTGTGACCAGGAGGAGAGAGGAGTTAAGATGTTGTGACCATGAGGAGAGAGGGGTTAAGATGTTGTGATCAGGAGGAGAGAGGAGTTAAGATGTTGTGACCAGGAGGAGAGAGGAGTTAAGATGTTGTGACCATGAGGAGAGAGGAGTTAAGATGTTGTGACCAGGAGGAGAGAGGAGTTAAGATGTTGTGACCAGGAGGAGAGAGGAGTTAAGATGTTGTGACCATGAGGAGAGAGGAGTTAAGATGTTGTGACCAGGAGGAGAGAGGAGTTAAGATGTTGTGACCAGGAGGAGAGAGGAGTTAAGATGTTGTGACCATGAGGAGAGAGGAGTTAAGATGTTGTGATCAGGAGGAGGCTTAGCTGAGTGTTAAAGAGAGCTGCAAAATATTAGAGATCTGTTTGTTGTTTCTCTCATAAAACATCCATTGGTAGATGATCAAAAATACACGTGTACATGTGTGTGTTTGTGTGTTTGTGTGTTTGTGTGTGTGCGCGCACATATATGAGTGTGTGTGCATGTATGCATGGGCGCAAGTCTTATTCTGTGTGTACTGGCTCTGTTCTCTGAAGCGCTGGGGATCAAAAACACAAGAAATGAAAGCCCAAGGGAAAAGCCACCACTGATTATTTTTCATCAGCTGAAAGCACTGCAATCACAATACACACACACACACACACACACACACACACACACACACACACACACACACACACACACACACACACACAAAATATGAACATTGTCAAGTTACGGGAATGCAGGAGCGTTTAATCCTTTTCAGTCACCCATGTTTACACGCTTAAGGAGAGGTCACAGTCGCACTTCAAAGCACACGTTAAACTGTTCTTATTTAACTGTGACAGACTCATGATGTCCAAGCCCATCTATAGATACAAAACTCCTCAACAACAGCCATTGTCCCTGACCCAGCATCTTGACCAAATGCCAGCCTAACGGCAGAGTAGCTTGGGCCACATGCTGGCTGACATGTTTTGGTGTTTCCATACCATGTAATCCAACTGGATGCATTCACAGAGTTCACATTTGATGGACAGCTGAAAGAGTGCTTGGCCCCAAAAGGCAGACCCCCCCCCCCATTAGCTCTGGTCAAAAGCTATCCCAAGGCATGGAGGTCTTGTATGTGTGCCCCATTAATGAAGGAAGGAAGAAACATGTTGTTGCTGTTGTTGTCCGTTGGCATTTAATGTCAACACATGAAAATATCTTGCTGCAGGAGATACGCAAAAATATCTGCGAGCCTTTATATCTGTCTATATATATATCTACTGTATATATCTGTTACCCATAGGACTATTTATCTGTTACCCACAGGACCGTAAGCATTCATACATGTTTTTTCAGTTTCTTCTGTCTCTTTAAGGTGATGCAAAGGCACTTTTTTGACTTTTAAATCTGCTTCATTAACTATCAAGAGATACCCCTCACTGCACCCCTCAAAGAACAAGCAGTCAAATCCCACTAGGTATATACTGGCTGCACACAGCTATGGTCTATCCATCTACTGTATCTATCTATCTATCTATCTATCTATCTATCTATCTATCTATCTATCTATCTATCTATCTATCTATCTATCTATCTATCTATCTATCTATCTATCTATCTATTTATCTATCTATTTATCTATCTATCTATCGTCCAGGGAAAGTATGCTATATATATCCTTTGGTTATGAGGAGGACTGGATCAAACAAGTATAAAGCAACAACTCAGTTAGCATCTACAACCAAGGGCTGTGTTGTGATTGATAACTTTTACACACTCCTAGAAACCAACAATAACATCAAATCACAGATCCTATATTATTTATTTCTCCTAACATACAAACTATTGGTAAGTCTTTGTTTCATGGAGTACTCAATAACTTTAATTAATTCATAAAGTTATCATTAATCTTCATGTATTGCTTGGGTGTTATACAGCTTCTGTATGCAGTCCAAAACAACCAAAGTTTTGTTTTATGTGAAATGACACTAAATAATTAAATAATGCTTCGTATGAATGTTTGCCCTTCTGGTGAATGCGACCAGGTCCTTGTGAACTTATGCTTTGAATATGCTAGAAGGAGAAACAGTTCTTTATGAACTGAGGTTCCAGCTTTAGTAATGGAGCCAGCACAGCATTGGTGCTGAAACTTCTCTGTATAATTTATATGCTTCATTTGTTTACCAATAAAGTCTACTTGTGACACTTTTTTTCTTGATATTTTGCAGGGCATTTTTGGTCGACTCTTTCTTTGCTCTGGATCTGCCACAGTGAGTCAAATCTGGAAACACACAGGTCTATTCCACTTTGCACTTCAAAGTCACACCAGAGGATTTCAAAGGGTGAATCTCAAATATTAATGAAAAAAAAAAACCTCTCACATAGACACATGCGTTTGGAGAAACGAATCGTAGCTATGTCAAGCTCAAGATGTCAGCCAATTAATTTGTGAGACCATAATATGCAGTTGTCTTTTTTTTTCTCTGAAAGTGATACGGAAGATCTTTTTTTGCAACGGAAGATCTTCTGTCGTACGGTTGCCTTCCCCTCCAGTTTCACCAGCCGCGGTGTCCCATTGCACATCTCTCTGGCAGATAGATGATAAGAGCATTGGTTAAACAGTGGACATATGTTCCTCTGAAATGGATCAGCCATAATACCATTAAACTAAATGTGATTACCGCCAGAGACTTTTCCCCACAATTATGCATCAGGTTACCAGCTGATGAGTTTGCCACTGATTTACAGAAAGCTCCTTCCCAGTGGCCAATATCAATCGTCTCTCCCCACAGTCTCACACGCCGAGCTTGGCTGTCCCTCCCCCAATCTCTCTGTTTTTGTGATGAAAGGTCTTTCCTTCTTTTTTTCATTTCTCTCTCTCTCTCTCTCTCTCTCTCTCTCTCTCTCATCCCCCCTCCACCCCCTCTGTCTGTGTGTGTGTGCGTGTGTGTGTGTGTGAACATGTAGAATCTCCTCGAGGCAAAACTACACATTTGAGCCTGTCTGTATCTGCATATCTTCTGCACATGGCTGCTGTGAAACCTGTAATGTGAGATCTATTCTTGATCCTTTGCTACATACAGTAAGCTCCCCCTGCACACATAATGGTCAGACAGGCTTCTTTAACTCTTGTGTCGCCTCTGCCAAATGTGTACATGTGTAGAGTGCTTATACTGAATTGAACAGATGAAAATGAACATTTATTTGGAAAGCAATACAGGCCGATGTACTCCATTGACCTCTCATTTAAACAGGGGTCCCTCTACCTGACTGAAAGTAATTGTTTCCATTTTCTCAGAAAGCCATAATTGCCTGAGGACGTTGAGCCACAAATTACTTTTTTAATATGCATATTTTGTCTCTTTATGGCTTTTACGGATGAACTTGTTTGTAGGAAGTTCCCTTTCAAATGTCTGCTTTTAAAGTGTATACTGAAATAGAAATGAAATAATCCCTCCCTGGCAATTGCCTGGATTATGGTTGCTGTATTCACAAACCTTCCTATTTCAAAGCACTTCTTTTCAAGCTCCACAGCTATAGCAATAATCAAAAGAGCAAAGCACTTGTTCAGAATATGCACAAAAACTAAAAGCATCCTCCAGACAACACACAGTCATCATTTCTGTCAATACTGGCCACATGAAAGATGGCCTGGTCTGGAGTTCATTGCCTTTGTCACTTATGAAACATGAGCTGCTGTTTGTGACCAGCAGACGTGTTCCACACAGACAATGACCAGCCCTGCCTCAGCTTCCATCAATCCACCCCCAGTGAAATATGCTTACTTTTGGCAAATATAGAGAAAAAAATCTTTGTTCCTGACACAACATTATTTTCACAAGTCCATAAAAAATAATGACATTTGCAACGACAGAGTAGGAATACGTAATGGGCAGTTATGTGAAAGTGACAACATGCATTATGTGGTGATTAGTTTACTGAATACGGGAAATGGATCTAATCAGTGCCCATTAATAAACAAGAGGCTCAGCTCTATTTCTTTTTGTCTGAAAGGCCCATTTGTCTTCAGCTAAAAAGACAAGGATATCTCCACACCAGAGAAGCCAATTCATGGTCATATGAGAGAAAACTCTGTGGCTAACCTTGTTTCATGCTTTCCTGATCCATTATTATTAAATGCAGGCAGTTTTCACTCTACTGCTGTCATGTGTACACAGCCAATCATATCTAAGGAAAACATCTCAAAGCAAAGCTCACACAATGGAAGTTAGGTCAGTGGTCAGTTGCTGCTCACTGGCACTGACGCGCTGCTAGACTGAACTGTGTTCGCATCTTAGTTGATATTACTGCCAGGATTCAAATCTGTCCTGCAGGTCTACCTCATGTTAGAGAGCTTTGATTCAGGGTCTAGAATAATACTTGAGTATGACTCCTGTCCTTTCATCTGGTGTCACAAGGGATGATGAGGAAACAGAGCTCTAGTGATTTCACCTGATTCATCTTTGCTTTCTTCAGGTACAATCATTGGTCCATGTACAAGCATTGACCTTAACTTGATACTAATAATGCAGGGAATTTGTGATGATGAAACCTCAACAGATAAGAATGAAATGGGAAAAGGGGGTAAAGAAATGTTCAGAAACAACAAACAGATAAATAAATGAGGATCTCTGTGCTTTGAATGGTGTGAGAACTGTACGGCACATTCCCTGCTGATGCTTTAGTGCCTCTGGCTGTTCCCAGCCTTAGCTGCCAAAGATCAGATTGCCCTGGGCTTGCGTCGTATCCCCACCCCGCAAACACACAGCACACACACCCACACATACACACTCCAAGCGGTGAGAACAAGATAGGTACGATGGGGGATTACACACTCAGAGAGTTAGAGGTATAGTGTGTGTGTGTGTGTGTGTGTGTGTGTGTGTGTGTGTGTGTGTGTGTGTGTGTGTGTGTGTGTGTGTGTGTGTGTGTGTGTGTGTGTGTGTGTGTCTGTGTGTGTGTGTGTGTTTGTCTGTGTGTGTGTGTGTGTGTCTGTGTGTGTGTCTGTGTGTCTGTGTGTGTGCGTGTGTGTGCGTGTGTGTGTGTGTGTGTGTATCTGTGTGTGTGTATCTGTGTGTTTATCTGTGTGCCTGTGTGTAAGGTTTTTGAAAGAGAAAAAGACCGGGGGAGGAGAGAAAGAGATTTGAGAGGGAGCCCTCCTCAGGCTTCAGGTGCTGCAGTGAGAGAGAGAAGCAGGAAGGATCACCTGCTCTGTTGGAGGAGTTCTGACGCTTTGTTAACATAAAGTTCACATGCTTTTCTCACTCCTCCATTAGCAATCTCATCTCATGTTGCAAAGGAATCTGTAAATAAACAATGGCCATGATCTCTACACGAATACACTGGAGACTGGTGCACTGTAAAGACTTTCACATATTTAAACAAGAATGTTGATTTCAACAATCTCCTTAGATAGAACAGATTATTTTAAATAAATGTGTTTAGTAATTTTGCCAATGGCAGAGTAGCCTACAGTATTTTCAAGCTGCAGGATTTTATGTTGGGAAGTGTTGAGGTGAGGTGTTACAGTGGATTCTGCCATGAAGTCATCTGTATCATACTACTCGTAAAAACTATTTCTATCATGATTAAAGAAGGCCATGTCACCTGCCATTCACCCACTGGTTTGGTTTTCTTTTACAAACCAGCACTTTCCATAACCCTCTTATCTGTGTCTCACCCCTGCTTGTGTGACAGCACTTTCCATCACCCTTTCATTGTGTCTCACCCCTTCTTGAGTGACAGTTTTTTTATACAGTCATAGGTTACTGGGCTCCTCCGGTGCCATCATGTCAGGTCTACTCAGCTTTCACCTCTGGCATCATCAGCCTGCGTCCTCTGTCCTTGGCACCTCTCACCCCTGACCTCTCTCACTGGCACCTCTCACCCCTGACCTCTCTCACTGGCACCCCTCACCCCTGACGTCTCTCACTGGCACCCCTCACCCCTGACGTCTCTCACTGGCACCCCTCACCCCTGACGTCTCTCACTGGCACCTCTCACCCCTGACGTCTCTCACTGGCACCTCTCACCCCTGACCTCTCTCACTGGCACCCCTCACCCCTGACGTCTCTCACTGGCACCCCTCACCCCTGACGTCTCTCACTGGCACCCCTCACCCCTGACGTCTCTCACTGGCACCCCTCACCCCTGACGTCTCTCACTGGCACCCCTCACCCCTGACGTCTCTCACTGGCACCCCTCACCCCTGACCTCTCTTACTGGCACCCCTCACCCCTGACGTCTCTCACTGGCACCCCTCACCCCTGACATCTCTCACTGGCACCTCTCACCCCTGACGTCTCTCACTGGCACCCCTCACCCCTGACGTCTCTCACTGGCACCCCTCACCCCTGACCTCTCTTACTGGCACCCCTCACCCCTGACATCTCTCACTGGCAATAAATGTGTTCAATTAGTCTGAGTAATTTTGGTCACCAGAAGTGAGTGACCTGACAAAGGCACACTGTGACTCCTGGCAGAGAAAGGTGTCCCTGATGTTTGACCGGTAAACATAATAGATTCCACTGGTGGATTCCACTCTGACTCTAATGTGTGTGCACTGACTAAACAGTGTACACGAAGGACAAGCTTATCTCTCTCACCAAAATAGTGTGCAAGGAGAGGTGATAATTCAATCTTTCTCTCCACATGTTTAAAAGAAACACATTTCCATTCTATTACGTTCAGCTGGAGTCTTGTCGGATCAGAGTTTGAAACACAAATGTTCTTAGATTCTGAAGCATAAATCACCTAAGTCCTTGCACCTGCAAGGTGAGAATTCCAGCCAACACCTACACGCAGACACACAGACACACAGACACACAGACACACAGACACACAGACACACACACACACACACACACACACACACACACACACACACACACACACACACACACACACACACACAAACACACAATAAGCCCTTTAAGTATTTGTGTGGCCTTTTGTTGGTTCGCTAAGCTGAAATAACGGATTTGTGTTGCACAAAGGAGAGGACCTAAACCTGTTGATTCACGTGTGTGTGTCGTAATATTTATGCTGAACTTGTTACAGCATGCCTTCTGTTTTATATTTGACTCAACACCCTGTCAGGCATCCTCCCCAGTATAACCTCTTCGTCAAATGGTCTGCTTGAACAACCGACATTATTTAAACAAAAACAAAAATCCAATCCAACCCACGACAGTCTCAGCACCGCTCTACGGCTCACACCAATCCCAGTTCCTCTATGAAACTCAAACAACAGTAACCCTGCTATCTGTCTTTTAACTGGCACGGATTGTGACGGCGTTCCCTGGATGCTTGCCAAAGCTATTCCTTCAGATGGAATTTGACGACACACCCATGTTATTTCACCTCTCATGTTTTGAAATATGAACATCGCATTCAGGCTCCTCATTGGTGGGGGAGAGAGCGAGAGGTTTTGTGTGGTTGTGTACCTGGGAAGGTAGTGTTCACTGAGAGGCGGAGACACAACTAGGATTCCCAGAGAGTCTCCATGCTCTCGTGGACACCCGTCCGCAGAGTTGTTTACTGTTGACACCCTGGCAGGTTGTTGTTGTCGCTACTGCCACTGTCATGCGAAATGCAATTATATGTTGACTAATGCTTGAAGGAGACAGGAGACGAATGTTTTCTGCGCTCTGTCTGTATACTGCTGCATTTCTAGCAGCCCAAAACCTGTAACAGAGATACATGCACACAAAGCGTGTGTGTGTGTGTGTGTGTGTGTGTGTGTGTGTGTGTGTGTGTGTGTGTCTCTGTGTGTGTGTGTGTGTGTGTGTGTGTGAGTGTGTGTGATAGAGATACACACACACTAAGGGCCCTTGTTTGGAGGCAGAGGCCCGTTCTTCTCATAAACCCCAGCAATAAAATAACAAATGGCATCAAAGCCTCGATTTTAGATATATAGGTGTGGTGCACATATTTCTCTGATAGGGACCATTTGTAGGTGCTAATCCCAGACCATCACTAATTCATTCAGATGTATACATCTGGCCAAAAAAAACAACTTTCCTTTTATTTGGAGATTTGCACATTATGCCTGTATTTCTGCATTAGCAAGGAAGAAGGATTGGTCCTGTGTGATTGGTAAATGCAATTGATGTAGCTTGACTATCCTTGAAGTTAATACATATCCTGGCAGGCTTTCATGTTTGTTTAAATTAAAAGGTTAAACACCTTAAAACACCTTAAAAGGGAAGAGGTAGTGTAATTTGTCCAACTACAATTAAATGTTGTCAGCAGTAAACGAATGTCAGCCATGATGTAAATACCCAATAAAGACTTCTATTCTGATAACATAACCTAATTAGACTACAGCAGAAGACCAAATGCCATGCCATGCCACAAGAGCACATTTTCCACAAAAGGTCTCTTTTCTTGGCCTGGCCGCATTGCAGTGCATTTAAATTGGTCCAGGTGTGCAAATTCTTCATCATAAATATAGCTCCCAACATCCTATATCCTGCACTCCCCATTCATGTAGGTTAATGGTCACAGCTGCACTTGCATTTTATGCATCCGGTTCTTTTCAACCCTGACCCCAGGCCTGTCTCTGGGATATCCCACAGAGGTGTTAGTCAGTAGGCTATATCTACACATACAGTCACCAGTAGTATTGTGTCAGGCAAATGAATACCTTCTCTATCTCTACTCTTTCCCGATGACCAAACACTCAGCTGAGCAGGCTTTCACTCACTTGTTTGATTCTGCTGGGGTTGTGCATGCGTAGACAGCACCCAATGGCTTGCAGTTTGTTCCCAAAATGATTTTAAGTAAAAAGTCCAGGTAAAGGATAGAATTTGAATCTGATTAACATTAAATATCATAGTGACCTGAGATGAACCTAATATAATGGTGCATTGTTTAGGAAAATGTTTTCGCATCCCTCACACCGTACACATCTTATTGCGGAAAGGAGGGAAAGTAGCCTCCTAGGAAAACAAGGTTTCCATCTCAAAACTTTTATTTCAAAAGAAAATAGAGATGAACTCTGCTGCTCATACAAGTCGGACTGCAGAGAGTGCAATAATGTCTGCAGACACATTCAGCATTTTAGCAAAGATCTAAGCTATATGTTTCAGTTCAGTCCCTACATCTGATGTTCATGTGATGCATGTTTCAGTTCAGTACCTACATCTGATGTGCATGTGATGCATGTTTCAGTCCAGTACCTACATCTGATGTTCATGTGATGCATGTCTCAGTTCAGTCCCTACATCTGATGTTCATTTGATGCATGTTTCAGTTCAGTCCCTACATCTGATGTTCATGTGATGCATGTCTCAGTCCCTACATCTGATGTTCATGTGATGCATGTTTCAGTCCAGTACCTACATCTGATGTGCATGTGATGCATGTTTCAGTTCAGTCTCTACATCTGATGAACATGTGATGCATGTCTCAGTCCCTACATCTGATGAACATGTGATGCATGTCTCAGTCCAGTACCTACATCTGATGTTCATGTGATGCATGTTTCAGTCCCTACATCTGATATTCATGTGATGCATGTTTCAGTCCCTACATCTGATGTTCAATTCAATTCAAATCAATTTTATTTGTATAGCGCCATAACAATACAATTGCCTCTAGGCGCTTAACAGAGCCCAGAGCCTAAACCCCCTTAGTGCATGCACAATGGCAACAGGGGCAAGGAAGAAACCTTAAGCAGAACCACGGCACATAAGGGGGGACCCATCTGCTTGAGGTCGGCCGGGTGGAGACAGGAAGGTGGGACGGGGGGAAGGGGGGAAGGGGTAGGGTTGTGTGGCAGAAGGGGAAAGGAAGCAACAGGGGTTATACACAGCCAGCATTTAGTCACTGGACATAATAAGTATACAGACATCTGGTGGCAAATACATGATACAGGCAAGACCAGATTACTGTGCCAATAGGGATACTGTTAGAGGGGTAGGGAATGTAGGGACGAAGAAACATTTCAGTGGTGGCAATAATGTATATTGTATATAAATGCTAGCATAGGGTATTGGGTAGAGTAGATGTACGGCAATGCAGTGGCGGTGGGTGCGATTGGCCGAGGGTTCAGCTGTCCATGTGCGATAGTTCCACCAGCGATTTGAACATGCCTGGCTCCGGGGAGGCAGTGGACCTTGCAGGGGCCGCTTGTTGAAGGGGGGATGTGGACATCTCGGACCATGGAGCTGCCGATGACCAGAGTGGTGGTTGTCACATCCAGCGGGAGAAGTTGTCGAGGGGATGATGACTGTGTTGAGGGCCCAGGATGGGGAGCAGGGCGGCGTGGGCGATGCTGGTGTTGCTCTGGAGCCGGTCTGCAGGGGCGTTTCGGGGCGGGCTGAGGAGGGGAGTGATCAGGCCCAGGAGGCTCCTCCTGATCCATCTAACAAACAGGAAATGACGAATCAATCTGCAGGTCTGTCAGTCAGGAATCAGATGTTCATGTGATGCATGTTTCAGTCCAGTCCCTACATCTGATGTGCATGTGCAGTCCAGTCCCTACATCTGATGAACATGTGATGCATGTTTCAGTCCCTACATCTGATGTTCATGTGACATAGTTGTCAAGATATTATATCAAAAAGGATAGGACAAAAATATCTCGCCAACTATGTCACTTTCTTTTCTAATGAGATCAATATCTATAATGACATACCCTGATAAACTAACAATATAAGTTAGTTTAAAGGAATGCGGAATGTGGAGGATTGTAAAACATGTGAAGCTACAATTATGTGTCAACTGTTTTAAACAACAGAAGCGGCTTTACGGTTTATTCCTTGGAAAAGCATACTGTCAAGAACTGGTGGAAATGTTCTGGTCGAAATCTCTTCTGACACGTTCTGTTTACATAAAGGATACTTGGCAACGCTATTGGGTGACTTTACCCAAACCGTTCACTTATTAACTTCGTCCTGGGTCTGCCGCTCTGTGCCCTTGACCACACCTTTGCCCCTCTTCCGAAGCATCTTTTATATGCAACAATTTGAATGTCTCTCTTGTTTCCAGCAGCTGGTTTTGCCCTCAAACTTAGGGCCAAAAAGAAATCAGACAGATTACTCTTTACTTTGAAGACTTAAACTTTGCTCTTCGACCAAAAGACATACTTTAAATGTCATGACCAAAAGAGGACATGAAGGGCCTATGTGGCTCGAAAGGGATATCACAGACAAATCTGTGCAAGTACCAGACAATATATCTCACATAACAGACCTGACACCTATGCACTGTGTCCTAATTTAATCTCTGTTGTCAAGGTAACTGAACATATACTCAAAATATGCACTGCTGATGTTAATCGCTAAGGGAGTACAGTTGATTCTGTGCACGGTCTGATGTAATAAAATTAAACTTGCATGTCGTGATGACTTCATAGATTAACCTGCTTTTCAATTCAAATCCATTTAATTTTCGGCACAGCTCAATGCCTGAATGACACAGTGGTCCAATTCAATTTGATTAATTACGTGTGTGAAATATGGACTGCACATCAATGACTCACAATGGCAACATTAGACATTGTATTGAGGAAAACAACTGTCAATAAATTATGACTTTGGGCAGTATTTGCGCTCCACATAAAGACAGGTACTGACTGATGGTGTGGGATTTTTACATCTGAAATCCTTGTCCTTGTCCTTGTCCACTCACTGCTCATCTACTACAGTAAAGGGCATGTCATTTTCATTGCGAAAGCATGACAAGCCCTGGCGTGGTAAATCTCTGGTGAGGAAATTCTCTCTCTCTCTCTCTGTCTTTGTCTTTGTGGCTTCCCAATGCTGTATTTATCAACTATGTGAAATCACCTCTTAGGGCCAAGCCTCATATTGAGTAACATTTTAGCTTGTCACAATACTTCAGCAATGCAAACTATGAGACTGTACATAGTGTGTTTCCTCTGAGTAGTGTACATAGTGTGTCATCTATTCTGAGAAGGGTGGCGCAAAGCCACAAACCCTCACTGATGAATGATGCTTTAATCATGGTCGTGACAAGACAATGTTTTAAGCTTACTTTTGGCAATACAGTCCATTTACAGTGGAGGATCCAAAAATGGAATTGTTTTCAAAAAGTTTACACAGTTTAAAACAGTCTGTTTTATCTGATGGCCTGTTTCAGTTTAATATAATGATTTACCTGACCTGCATAACCTGACCAGAAGTTGAATACCGTTACATGATACAGAAAGTGAAATGGTAAAAAAGAAGCTCACCCTTCATTAACTCTTAACTCTCACTATTTCTGTACTCCACCCATTAGTTCTTAGTGCATACGCATGTTTGTGTTTGTGTTTTTGTGTATGTGTGTGTGTGTGTGTGTGTCTGTGTGTGTGTGTGTGTGTGTGTGTGTGTGTGTGTGTGTGTGTTTGTGTGTGCGTGCGTGCATGTGTGCGTGTGTTTGTGCATGTACGCCTGCGTGTGTGTGTGTTGGACAGAGTGTTCCTGAGCAACATACTTCCCTGATGCACTGTTTATTGGTGTTCCTCAGCTGTTGCATATCAACGCTGTAGCCCAGCCGTGCGCGGACTAGCAGTGGCTCTGGACTAGCAGTGGCTCTGGACTAGCAGTGGCTGTGGACTAGCAGTGGCTGTGAACTAGCAGTGGCTGTGGACTAGCAGTGGCTGTGGACTAGCAGTGGACTAGCAGTGGCTCTGGACAAGCAGTGGACTAACAGTGGACTAGCAGTGGCTCTGGACTAGCATAAC
>NC_137915.1:28835399-28852899 GCF_963457725.1 Sprattus sprattus | reverse complement strand
TCACACCTCTCACAGTCACTGCTTGACAACAGGGCTATAAGGGATGGGAATAACAGATGGCAACATCTGTGGATGTTAGCCAACTAACGCAATTAAGCCTGAACATTTCAATAAGGAAGCGTGTACATGTAGAGCCCCTGTGTGTGGTGTCATGCGTCTTCATAATACAAATATGGCTTATGTTTTTTTTTTTTCAAACGACAGGTTGACCAGGAGAGAATAGAGCCCCATAATGCGTATGAGGCCAGCTCACTCCCCAGCATCGGCATAATGTCCACACAAAGCCCACTGAGGCCCAGCGGAGGGAGGCACAAAGCCTTTGTTTGCTGTGCAATAGAAACCAGTTGTCCGCTGCTCAGTCAATATTTACAGCCTAATGGAATGTGTGTTCCCTCCCTTCCCTCCCTCGCTCTTTCCTCTCTTCCTCTTTCTCTCGCCCTATTTTCCTTCCTATCTCTCCATTTATCTCATCTCTCCCTCACCCACACCAGCCCACTCCTCCACAAACCTCCTGCAAACACACAGCAGGGTGTGGAGCACTTGGGGAACATAGTCCTGTCTCCAGGTGCAGCCTGCAGGGTGTGGACGCAGGTGGGTGGGCATGGTGAATGGTGAATGGTGCCATTAAAACACTGTCTTGACAGATAACACAGACACCCCTCTCCTCTCCCCACACTCGGACACAATCCATGGTCAAGGTCCTTTGCCAGCAGTGCCACTGCATGCCTGGACCATGAGATCACCGCGATTCAGAGAATGACCTCCTTTGTCGCCCAGGGAGCTCGGAGGCCGTGAATAGATTACAGTAGGAATGTCTGACGCAGCTGGCAATAAAAATACACATTCACATTCGCACAGCTAATCAGGAGCCCTCTCCACACACCCACTCATGCACACACACACACACACACACACACACACACACACACACACACACACACACACACATACACACACACACACACACACACACACACACACACACACATACATACACTCAGACAAACACAGACACACACACACGCAGACACACAGACAGACATATACACACACACGTACACAAACACACACAGGCACTCCCTCTCTGCGGCTTATCCAAAGTTCCGACAGGATTGTTCAATGGGGAGGGATCCTCCTGTTTTTTTCTCTCTGCCTGTCTGTCTCTCTCTTTGTCTGTCTCTTTTTATTTCTTTTTCACACACACTCTACCACACACACAATCAACTTCCTCAGTTCCGCAATAGCAGACATGCCTCCTTTAATGCTGTCTGATTATTTGATTCTAAGAGTCCTTTGAGCAGACGGGAGGTTGCCATGGCTATGCCTTTGGATCAGAAGGAGTTCATCACAAGGAGGGGAGGGGGGAGTCACCTTCAAACTGGAGGTCACTGCCTGACCTTGAGACAAACTGAAAGCATTCATACCCACACCTCTTCTTCTGCTCTCAACCTCCAGTTTATTAAAGGATATTCAACCACTCACTTTACACAGCTCACCCAATAAATGAGAGTGGAGCTTGGTGAATATTAAAAAAGGAACAGGGCAAGGATAATGACTTGTGCTGTAGTCATTGCTCATGCTGTGTGGAGATGAACATGTAGAGATGAAGCCATGCAGCACTGATGTGTTCATATGTGTTCAAGCCTACAACTCTGTTTAAGGATGTACTATATGATCAGCTGGGCCTCCTGTGGTTGTGAACGCAGGATGTGCAATTGAAGTATTGCTTTGAACAAATTTGGTTAGAATGGACACTACACTGTTGCAGGACAATCTGATGTAGAAACATTTCAACAGGTGTGAGGAAAGCCATGCAAATGATTGAGGAAGGCTTAAAGTCTGAGTAATTGCCTGTGTAACTGACGGAAACTACCTTTTACTGTACGTGCTGTATGCAACATGACTGTTGAATTTGTCCTGAACATCACACAATACTAAGAGGAGCTAATCTTGACAAGGGATGTGCAGATCAATTAGTTTGCACAAAAGACATCAAAAACCAGACCCACTCCAATGCACTCTATTAGAAATGCCAGTGCAGGCTTCTTGTGGTGTTATATTTCATCCTTTTTTTCAGAGTGGGTAAGCTCAATGCAGAATTCTGAACAATGTGAATGCTCAAGGCATACAGCATAAGACATCAAATGAGCAAGAATAACAGAGATGGCTTTAAAATGTATTCCCTTCATTTTATTGCAGTTTTATGTATGGAGACCTTTCTCCTTATTATATATTAATGACCCTATGCACACATTGAGAGTGGGATAGAGAGTGTGAGAGAGAGAGAGAGAGAGAGAGAGAGAGAGAGGGAGAGAGAGAGGGGGAAGAGTGAGAGGGGAAGAGAGAGAGAGGAAGAGAGAGAGAGAGAGGGAGAAAGAGAGGGGTGGAGAAAGAGGGGGAGAGAGAGTTGAAATGATTGCTTTAAATTACTTTGGATACTTAATCTGCCGTTCCACCTCTAAGGGTAATTTGAAGATAAGACTGATTCTTTTCAGACATCGGAATAATTAATTATCTGTGGGCAAAAAAAATGTCTTTAATGGGAATCTTAGATCGCTCATAAAATACAAAAACGCCTAATGAATTCAGAATTATTGAATTACATTATGCTGGATTACATTATTTGGCACTTAACTATTAGAGAATTGAGCATTAAAATAAAAAAGAGGGTATAATCAATCCTCCAGATATGGCCAGCCCCAACTGTACTGGACATATAGATTAGAACCTGCTCCTAAGAGGTATACTAATTGGTTCCTTTTTCAAAAGTCTTAAATACTCATATTAAGCATCGAGCGCAGCCTCACATTTGGGACATTAGAAGAGGTCATCTGGATCACTGAATGATTAAATGTGTGGTTTTGTGTTTCCCCAAAATGCACTCCATGGCTTTCCACAAAACATATTCAACAGCAAAACTCATCCAGTCCTGTTTTAAGCACCTTGCCTTCTGCATGCAGAGGAGGCACTATGGGGTCCTACTGCTGTCTATTGCTGTCAGCATTACATTGCCCATTTCAGCCTCGTTGAAAAACCACACAGAAATGGCATCTTCTTCATGATTTTAACAACTGCAAATGTACTGTATGCTGCCTGACTGTAACTCTTGGCTCCATGCGCTGCAAATGGATCACAAGGAAGTGTGCAGATTGGTGAGAGCAAGGACTGATCTCACTGGCAAATTTGAATGCTGTTGTTGGATCGCTGTAAGATTACAGTTTCCCTGCTGTGTCTTTTTTTTTTTCATGTCAATGGATGATCCCACGCTAAGAGCAATCATTGTGCAATCATCTCGCCAGCTCCTCTCATACATTTCCAGCGGTGTTAATAGTGTATCAGTGTGCTATGGCAGGAGGGAGTTTGTGTCAGGCTTATCACTGTGAAATAAAATGGAGGGTATTCCCCATTTAATGCTCAGCTATGTGTTAAAACAGGCAGAAGTGCAGACTCTATATTTCAGACACCGGCTGTTTTACCATGTTGCCCCAACTTAGCATGCACCCCTCCCCCTCCCCCTCCCCCTCCTCCATCCTTCCCCCAACTCTCTCCTCTGGATTTACCCTGTGGGGTCTCGGCTGGTTGGAACACAGCGTGCAAGTGGATGCGGAGCGTTGCCATGGCAACTTAATAAGCCACCAGCTGCATAGGGATTCTGCGCTGGTAACTAGCGAAGCGTGGATTTTTAAAGGTGATAAAATGCAGTGTGTGGAAAAAAAGAGAAGGTAGTAGATGAAGACTTCCAGCCTGGTGTTTGAATGAAATCTTCCTGTCAGGCCTCGTGGCCAGGCATCGCCGCGTGTGCAGACACGGAAAAAGACTGAGAGTTAAATGACTGTCACGAGTTGTCTTGCCAATCGCTTCCCTTCTGCTGTACGTCAACGCGTGTCCGTGACGACCGCCCATTTTTTATGCCCTCTCCTCCAATTGTCATTGGCTCGCCTGGTCACCCATTATGTGCACCTGTCTCCTGATGGAAGATTGATGTCTGTCTGGCCATCATAGCTCAGCCGGCTCCTGCTGGCTATCGGGTGCCAAGTATCCCTTTTCAGGCTGTAAATCATTCATTAGCGTAGCACCGTAAATCTATCATTAATTATCAGGCCTGGCCTTCACAGCAAGGTGCTGATTGATGGCTGAAATGGCCGCGAGCGTGCTGTTGACGGTTTAGAGAGCAGATCCATAAAAGCGAACAACATGGCAAGATTTGTCTTAGCTGAGGTCCAGCTATTCATCTCACTAAGCTGAGAGCATTCCTTTAGCTAGTTAAGAAAAACAGCTTAATCTTCATTTTTTTTAAAAAGAGACTTCCCCCATGGTATTCCTTTCAACAAGATGTGTGTGTTGCGCTCTTTTTATGATTTAAAAATGAATCCCTCTCGCTCCATCTCACATACACACACACACCGGGAGAGAGACAATCTTTCCTCCAGGAATCTTCACCTCACACATGATCTACAGTTTCTCAAAGTTTTCCTCTGAGGTTCCTTCTGCTGGGCCTCCCTGCTAAGAGAGAGAGAGAGAGAGAGACCGAGAGAGAGAAAGAGAGACAGAGAGAGAGAAAGAGAGAGGGTGTGAGTGTGTGAGAGAATTAGAGAGAGAGAGAGAGAGAGAGAGAGAGAGAGAGAGAGAGGGAAGAGAAGAGAGAGAGAAAGAGAGAGGAAAGAAGAGAGAGAGGGAAGAGAAGAGAGAGAGAGAGAGAGAGACAGAGGGAAGAAAAGAGAGAGAGATGCACGTGGGTGGCTGAGAGGCAGTGTCTGTAGGCTCACATATATTAATTACTTGGGTTCTGTTTTTCCCCACTGTTTTACAGCACTGCTGCTCCAGGGGGTTGCTTGTGGTTGGCTTGATTTAGCAGTGATGTCATGTGTTTATTGTAGTTGGAGCTTGGTGCAGGTGATAGTGCCGCCTCCCAGGGATGCTGATGACTCGCCACAGAAAGCTTTCAATTAGCTCTCTATGCATGGGATTGGGCCGCATTAACAAGCAAACAAGAAGTGATGCGCTCATCAGAAAGCAAACTCTTCAGGATATCAGCACCACAATGGGAGGCTGCTGTTCACTCTTCACAGAGACTCAATCGCATGGCCTTAAACCAGCCTTGGAACCAAACTGTTTTATGTTCTACCTTTTATGCTTATTGAATCATTTCACACGGAATTCACAAGGCTGATACAAGCCTAGAGCTCAAATTCAGTCAAAGAAAGGGAAGTCCAGGAGGAACATAAAGAGTGTTATTTGCAACTAAACCAACAATGACCGTGTTAACATTACCAATGCCATTCCACTGGCCTGAGCAGGGAGTTCTTAAGAGCTCCATGTGTTTCAAGGCTGAGCACAGAAATCACAACGGGAACAATGGATCCTGAGTCTCCATGCGGCAGCAGAGAGAACAGAAAAGGAGAATGGCTGGATGAATCGCTATGACTTGAGGGGCATGTTTTGAAGGTCATGTAGCGTTCTTAATCCAGTATAACAGGTACTGTGCATCTTACACGTAGAGAGTATTATTTATATGATGTAATGTAAAGTTTTACATACAGTTATACGTGTTCATTGATCCCACTATGTGTTTTTTCTTTTAAATTGATCCATAATGATCATTCTGGCAGCACGAGGACCATATTAATAGGCCGGTAGTTGACACAGGCAATTAAAAGCTGCTGTGTCTGCTCAGTGTAGCTGCTTTGGTTGGTGATGGCAGCGGCTGCATGTGGCCTTTATTGGCCTGTCATTGGGGAATGCCCTCAGTCAGCAGCTCTGCTCCAGCACGCCAGGCAGGCAGGCAGGCAGGCAGGCAGGCAGGCAGGCAGGCATTAATATGGGGGTATTCTGAGGTTATTGACAGTGAGTGACTTCTGCCCTGTGAAGTGCATAAAAAGAGTGGTTTTGCTTGTTAATTCCATACAATCTCAGGGTTCATAAACGCAAAAAGAACCTTTAACAGTCTCTAACCTCTTCCCTAAAATGCACTTTGACTTAAGACGAGTAATGACTGGGGCAAATGATTGGGTAAGATGGCTAATCAGCATGTGTAATCGCATTCATTAAAACACTTCCATTTGTTCTGGACTCTAACATAAATGACAACGCTTATTTCTTAGTGGCTGTTCAAAAGTTGTGGTGAGGTGGTTATACTGAAAGAAATCTGACAATCATTTTCACCTTGATGTTTTCAAAGCAAATGTGAGCAGGTTCTGAGGCAGCAGAGCACCTTCTGGACAGTCTGCATGGCATTGCATGAACATTTGACCAAAAATACCCAAATTAAACGGCGCCTCTTCATTCCAATGAACCTTCCTCAAACCTTCAACTAAAATGTGAGTGATCAAAGACCTCTTGAATAATTAGGGAAGGCCTTTTTTGCATCTGAAGCTCCACACGAGTGAACAAAGTAGACAAATGAGGATGCCTTGAGCGTTAGTCACAGATGCACTCTACCAAACTGCGGTGTATCCTAACCCCAGGCTATGCCACACAGGACAGTTCAAAATCGGAGTCTAATGCATCTTCAGCTATTCACACCATTACGGCAGATGGTTATGATATGGATTATCATGACAGCTAGTCAATAAGACCTAGATCCTGGTTTCGTAGGATTAGTCAATACCCATTCTCAGCTCCCTTTTCTCACTCGCTCTATCTCTCTCTCTCTTTTCTTTGTTGTTTCCTTTGCTCATGGTGGATAGGAAGTGCAATGTTATGTTTGGTCATTATCAGACCAGATGTTTCAGATTGGGATTTGGTTTCAGTTTACAATGATGAAAAATTGCATGCTTACAATTGGTCGTTTTAAAAATGAAAATGTTTAGTGTCCCTGATAGAGCTCTCTATTGGTCGTTTTAAAAATGAAAATGTTTAGTGTCCCTGATAGAGCTCTCTATTGGTCGTTTTAAAAATGAAAATGTTTAGTGTCCCTGATAGAGCTGACTATTGTCCCTATAAATATGAGTGCTCCAGGTCCCCATCCAAAGCAAACTTAACATAAAATGAAAAGAAAAGAGAAAGATTGTTGGCATGACAAAGTTGAATAAGAAATTATCATCTTCAAGAGCTTTAATTTTAAAGAAGCTACATAATCAATATGCTCAGCATACAGAATGGCAACATCAGATATATGTATACTTTTATAATAGGAATATTACTAATATAATAAAATAATTTGAATTATTACATGTTTAGTTTAAAAATGTAAGATTTCTGTAACTGCTACTATATAAAAACTACACTGAAAGTGTTTTCTGGTTTCTCACTCTAACATGGACATTTGGTACTGAATATAGACTGGTTATGCTGCTCCCTGATGAAAGTAAAATGTTTCTGCTGTTACCTGAGCAATTGCCTGTTTTAATGATGATGATTGTGGCTCAGGATTTTGTGGCCAGTTTCTTTTCTTTTTCATAACGAACAGGATAACATTAATGTCCTGGCAGTGACAATAAGCTTTAATTTTGAATTTGCTAACATTGCTTATTAACATTGTTTAAGTTGAGATTTACACTGAATATTTGATTAACCTGCTGATGTTTAAAGTGTTTGCACAACACATGTTATGGCACTTTTGTTCATACGGCAGAACATTTAAAATAAAAGTGCGCTGTACACTACTTTGAATTCATTATCGGATTTTGCGTATACAAATGCTAATAAATACCAAGATAGGGTTTGTAAACAGATAATCAGGTTTTCTGGATGATGTCGTCTTTAAATTTGAGGGATCCCCCTTGAAATGACTATCCATAGTCTATCAGACTGTGTGAGAGAGTACGAGGAGAAAGCAGAAAAACAACTCTCTCATTCTCTCTCGTCTCATTCATCTCTCTCTCTCACACACACACACACACACACACACACACACACACACACACACACACACACACACACACACACACACACACACACACACACACACACTCTCTCTCTCTCATCTCTGCAGGACTCCACTGGGGCCCTCCTAAGCCCACCTGGCCTGTAATCATTTAGAGCAAACGCAGAATGCATAATGAGACAGGGGGCGCAGGCGTAGCACACTCGCTCGCTCGCTCACTCGGTAGTCTCACCATGCTCTCACCAAAATATCCACCATTCTGCTTGATCCCTCCATTCCTCCCCTCAACTTTTCATCTGTCATCACTATTGTTGTAGGAGTACTTCAGTTTGTTCCAGACTTTAAATAGTGCTCCCATATCTCTCTCTTTCTCCCTCTCTCTCTGCTCTGTTCATTATTTCATGTTGTGATGGCCTGCTGTGAACATCTTGGTGGTTGCTCTTTGACGGTGGCACTGCGGTGGTGCCAAAACTGTTTCCAAAATGAAAATATTTCTCTGTGTGTCTTATCTCCTTCAGAGCCCTAATACTCCGCACCCACTCAAGGTGTTAACCACAGGCAGCCGCACACACAGAAAAGCCACAACGCACAGCAAAAGGTGTCAAATAACCCAAAATAGTGTCTTCATTCGTTATGTTTTCTCCGCAGTTGTTTTTCTGTTTTGGTTCCTTTTTTCTAAATGCTAATTGAACCAAATTCCAAACACTGTCAGACTGCTTTAGAGCAGGAATGGTCTTAGCAAAGGCCTAGTTGTTTTTTAAACTGCTCAAGCACTGTGAGTGTGTTTTTTTGCAGCGGAAGATAAAACTAAAGGGACCTCCCGGTGTTTCTCTTAAAGGCAGAGCACTGAATGCTCTCACAGCAGGAAAACAATACCATAACAAACAATGCATGAATGTTTCACAAAGGGGGTGTTCTGGGCTTGCCTTTGCGATGGGAATAAATCATCACAGTTTACTCACTAACTGGCTGGGAAAACAGAATATGTGGAGAATATATAGACAGCACGAGTCTTCCCCTAGACCCGCCATAACTTAATATTCAGCAGGAGCTCCTCATCCCCACTCTGTCTAACCCTCAGCTAACCCCTCATCCTTTGGAGACGAATCTGAACCTCACCCAGCCTCTCTCTCTGCTGCATCTATGCAAAACAAAACGAGATGTGTTCAACCTGACAAGCCTATTAAACAGAGTGGGTTTGTACTATTACCCAGTGATCAGAATAGAGTTGTATGTCAATTCACTTCCCTGACAGTTTAAAATGCATATTCTGTGTCTCATTCTCCAAGCCCATCCATCAAAGCATGCCATTAGTGTTCAAAAGGCCAATTATCAGAGCATGGATGCCCTGGGAGTCACTCAAACCCACCACATCAATTTGAGCTTGACCTCACTGCAATTTGCCTGCACACTTAAGCATCGTGTAATAGGTAAAAGATATTTAATGTAATTACAACTTAATGCACATCTGAGATGAGCTGCCTCTCCTCTGAGCCCTGGCCCAAGCCAACAAATAAGTAAAAACGACAGAATGCCTCTATCAAGAAAGAGTGGTGAGATAGAGGAGAGTACAGAGAACAAGAGAGAAGAGGAGGACAAAGAGATAGACAAAGTAGAGCAAGATAATAGAGGAGGACAAAGAGACAGGCAGAATAGAGCAAGAGAGAAGAGGAGGAGAAAGAGATAGACAGTAGAGTAGAGGTGGAAAAGGGGACTGGTAGTACAAGAAAACATTTTTTTATTTTCACATTTGTTCCAAAACGTTTTTGTCCCCATTGATCACGAAGTATCATTTACTCTTAAAAAAAAAACTTTTGGCCTTTATAAAAAAACTCCTTTCCATGGTAATCTTCACAGTGTTGCAGTTATGAATATCGTCATGTGAGGTCCTTGTTAAAGACTGCAAGGAGACTGCTTAATAACCCAGAACTATTCTGTTCAAGGTGTGTGTGTGTGTGTGTGTGTGTGTGTGTGTGTGTGTGTGTGTGTGTGTGTGTGTGTGTGTGCGCGTGTGTGCGTGTGTGTGTGCATGCCTGTGTTTGTGTGTTCCTATTATGCATGTGAGATTCATTCCACCATTTCTTGCCTTGGCAAACTCTATTAAGTGGACTATAATTGTGTAGGTGTTTTCCATGGTGAATATTTGATACTCTATTTGCCCCCTCTGCCACTGAGGGGACCAGCAATCAGTGCAGGGGCAGCAGTGTTGACAGATAAAGCAGGGCATCTAAGTGCAAGGCCAATCACCGGCTGAATTATTCATTTAGAAGGGAGGTCAACTCATGCTCCTGACAACTTGAAGATACATTTGAACATGCAGAGTGTCAGCCACAAAAAGTCCTAGGTCAAATACTTGATAGAGGGGAAATTCCTCCCGGGAAACTGTTCTGTTCAGTTCAGCCCAATCTAATGCAATTCAGTTCAATTTAGGAAATATCTCTGGATATCTGATTCCTAAGCTGAATGCTGCTGTGGATAACTAGTGGCGGTTCAGAAGATGGTGGAGGGTGGATGGTTAAAGTGAAGTCCTCATCATTACACATATCCGTCATAAGCAAACATTCGAAAGAATTTGATTTCACTGTGCCTAAGAGGGTACTCAAATCCTGACTGTAAATTGTCATAAAAAGTCTAAAAAGCACTGAAGAGGCTAATGCTCCAATTCTGCTCCTAATAATGTTTGCGCTGCATCTGTAGGACCTCCAAAACGCTCTGTTGTCGTACTCGCTGTACGCTGTGATTACAGCCATTAAAGTCAGTGTGTGTGGCCTCGCGAGACGCTCTCTTTAAGCACAAGGTGCGGCCGCGTGTAATGTTTAATGTGCCATTTATATTGACCTTTAAGTTAACGGCTGTGCTGCACGGCAGCGAAAGGTCATTGCGCTGGATCCTCAGCACACTCTTAATGACCAGCCTCCTGATGACCACAGCGGGCACCGTGCGCATTCCATCCCCGGTTCACAATCAAATCACTCTGGTTCACCCTTACTCTTTACTACTGCCCTCCATCATACACCCAGCCCCCTGGCTCCGCTGTGATTTGTGTGTGTTCAGCCTGAGGCCCCCACCTCTACTCTCTGGGGATGTTCTTCTGGGGGGGGGGTCACTGTATTCTCATTTTCCACTAGAGAAAGGGGCTGGTTCATTCTCTGGGATGAATTTAATTAATGTTAATTCATTTTTGTCACACTTAAGCAAGGCATGGTAATCTGACTGGGTAAATTATAAATCGTAAAGGCTGTCTTCATTTACATTTTAACTAATAGTCGTATTAGCATGAACAGCATCATTAAATATGATTATAAACAATTATTAATGTAAATTAGATTTGGTTCAAATTATTTGCCATAAATCTTTAGGATATTTTTTAGGATATTTTTTAAAAATTAGGATATTTTTGGAATGCATATCACTCCTATTCCTCTATCTATATCACTATAACATAACTAGGGCAGACATATGGTGGAACAAAGTTAAAATAGTAAAACAGGCCTAAAAAAGAAGATTTCTAGAATGCCTATAAATTCATCCCATCCTGTGCAAGGTATGAATAGTGTTATTAACTCAAAAAAATATACACCTCCATTACCATCATACATTTACACACAGTAGCTATATCTGTTATGTGGAAGAATACATATTGCTGGTTCAACCTTTTTATTGTCAGATCACATTATTGACACACACATTTTTTTTACTTTATTGACACACACAAAATGACCCCAACATTAATTCTGCCCATATTGAAGTGTTAAAGCTGTGAGGTGCTACTAATGTGTTAATTAATGTCAGAGTGATACAAAGAGAAACTGTGTAATCTGTTTCCCTCCACCCAATCAGAAGGGTAGGACCTGAGGGAGACACCCGCTGGAACAGGAAACCTTCTCTCCTCCTATCATCTCAACCCTATCTCACCTGGGCTCTTCTGGAAGCACTCATGTGGTTTTCAGGGTGGGAACATCTGCCAACAGCTGTGGAGGTGTTGACTAAACCATCAGTCGTTTGCAAAGCAAAACTAAAAAAGAAGAAGAAGGAGAAGCTGACATGCAGGCAGCTGATGGCTTTGATAGTAGCTCTGGATGAATGGTTGAAATACCCTGATGGCTTTGATAGTAGCTCTGGATGAATGGTTGAAATACCCTGATGGCTTTGATAGTAGCTCTGGATGAATGGTTGAAATTCCCTGCATTCTTGTTTTAAAGTAGGCGTGCTCTGATTAGAAGAGGCCCCCATATCCCGGGCTGATAAAATGTGATCATTTCTGAGGGGTTTGTTGTTATTGTGTGCGGTTAATGGATAGTGCACTAAAAGGAGGGGGGCAGTCAGTGTCGATTACAGCTTTGAATGAATTAAGTTTAACTTAAAATGAATTAAGCTTAAGCAACATTTCATAGGTTGTGGAACATAACTATATCACCGTCTAGGTAAGCTGCAGAGTACATGCCAAAAGGCCTATTTGTATATTAATATATAAATAGATTTATCTAATAAGTAAATAATTACCCTACAGTTGGTAGGGTACGTGTATACAATAATGGTGTTATGATCAACAGGAATCTTGAGCTTGAACTTAATTTAGTTATACACCTGTTGTGGTACCCTAACATTACTGCAACAAGCTACGACATCTTTTCCGAAGAAACTGTAGATGGAACAATCTAATGTAAGTAATCAACACCATGTAATATTGCTAAACCACCGGATTTTATGGGGTGCCATATGTAACAGACCTTTAGTCTGTGCTACCAAAAGCATGTATTTATTATGAACCCATGTAACACCGTGCTGTCTTTTGAAAAAACAAACATGTAAGCATTTTGTCAATTAAATAATGAAAAGAGCACATTCTTTCTTGCACAGAAATCAAAACGGATGATTCTTGTTGCGCTTGTGGACAAAATAAACAAATTTCATAGACAACAGTAAATCCGTCTTTAGCATCCTCATCTCTTGCCTTTCAGACATTTGAGGGACATAGAAGGTTCTAGAACATTAAGATATATTCCCTACCTCAACATCAGTCATGCAACCTACTGCATGGCAGCACATGGATAATTTACACATGTCTGATTTCATTATAAAATCAGAGTGAGTCAATCGATTATGATTTAATTATAAAATCAGAGTGAATCAATCGATTATGATTTAATTATAAAATCAGAGTGAATCAGTCGACTATGACTAGCTCCTTTTCTTGTTTCACCATGTATATTTGGTTGCTGGTCAGATGTGGTCTCTCTTTCCTCCGCTCTATGGTTCTCCTTTCCTGGCCCCCATTACAGCAACCAGCCCTGAGGTTGAGAGTTCATGCTGGAGACCCACACTCAGTCCTGAGTGGTGAAATGCACCCTGGAGATTACCAGAGCGAGGCAAATAGGAGTGCATCAGCTGGGGTGAAGCACAGGTTGTGTCAGCCCGCGGCCACATGCACACAGAGAGGTGCAGAGTGAACATTTCCAGCACAGCTAACCAATTTCCTCCACCATCACTTTCTGCCTACTTATTGTTCATTTGTCCCCCTCCCCCCAGAAAGAAAACCACAACACAAAGATCAACACCAGCGGCACAGAAGAAAACAGATATTTAATTTTGTCTGTGCCTGGTGCTAATGTGTTTTTGGGACTTGTATAATTATTCTGGTCTGGGTGTTCGAGGCTGCCAGCTTAGCCCAGGTGTTAACACTGGGACTCATGCTGATACTGTCAGTCACCCCTGTCACCCACATGACAGTGACATCGCTCAGGGGCACAGCCGGATTGGTTGATTGGCAGGGTTATTTCCGAGGCAATTACTCTGATTTTGATTGTGTCAGTCAATTGACTATAGTTACACATGCCATGAAAACAGAGTTTGTTATGTATGTGTTTTTATTGAGATAGTTCCAGGGAGGGATTATGTAAAGAGGTCCTCTATTCTGGGAAGGCAACTTTCCATGACAGAGTAAAAACTCCTATCTCATCCGATATGACATGCTAACATGTTTTGCTGAATGTTGCATGCAGTTTGACTGCTACTATCTTATATAGGTATGGGCTTTCTGAGCTGCTGCTGGTCACAGATTTCATATAAACAAGCATGCTCAAATCTATCTAATACGCTTAGTCATTAATGTTTTAGTTGGATTCATTCTCACACATAGGGTGAAACTGAAATATTCCTAACAATAACTTGTGCTGCAATCAAATGTCAGAACAGACAACTGCAGACACAGTCCTTATCTAGTCTCTACACTAGGTGTAATGCTAGTAGACCTTCTAGACATTTCTTGGTTCAAAGCCATAAAACACAAAATGCTTGCTTTTACAGTAAACACATCATTGAAATTCAACACTAATTCAAATAAAACACGTTTTATCCTTATATGCTAGTCCACATAAGAGGTCTGCCAAAACTAGAACTAAAATTTAAAAAAGGCAATTTCCAAATATGACTTTAGTGTTTGTACTTTGCACATTTCATGTGCTTCTTGGAATGGACTAAAATTACCGTATCCTTTTACTTCACTCCAAGGACAACTGTGCATGCACTTTTGAACTAACACAGTATCCATGGCAACAGAGATGCTTGCTGCTGAGATGGAGGTTATGACTAGAGTGCTGAGATTGTTCACTCAGTAGAAATCAATACAAATAAAATGGGAAACAACACCACAAGCACTGACATTATGTTCTCAGAAATAAGACATCCGTCATTGAAACTACAGTATTTACATTTCTCAATTGGGACAACCAAAGGACAAGCAAAGGTTTTTGGCCAGTGAGGTCCATTTAAACCCCTAACAGAAAGATGTTGGGCCAGTATCACGTTTAGCATGAAAGATGTAAAGTCGAGTGCATGTTTTTTAAAACACTGCATGGTTTCGATATTTTGTAATTCAATTTTTGTTTGCATATGAGGATAAACTGTGTTTTATTCTACAGAGATATGAGAGATAATGATTTAATTATCTGAATAATACTGAATATTAGTGTGTCTGGGGGGGGGGGGGTATAAGGTGGGCAACAGGCACCAAAAACAGCTTGTAGTGGTGCTTGTGCAGTTTCCCCTTGTGTTTGACGGGCCGCATGTTTGCTTTGCTCGGCTCTGCTCTGCGTGTTGAAAGAGAGGCCCACTGCCAAGCAGGACAGGGCAGGCTGGGGGGCCCTCCTCTCCTCTCCTCTCCTCTCCTCTCCTCTCCTCTCCTCTCCTCTCCTCATCTTGAGGACTCAGCATATGTGCAGTCCACACCACAGAACCTCAAAGTGTAGTCAGCACACACTGCTGTCCAGGGGGTCTGTCACACACACACACACACACACACACACACACACACACACACACACACACACACACACACACACACACCCTTTGCATCTTTCTCCTTGATAAACATCCAAACATGGGAACTGAAAACACAACATTGCCTCATGGCTTGGGAAACCATGCTGTGGAGCGCTCTAAAAGATTCATCCTCACAGCTTTCCTTTCTTTCTGACCTCTAATACATGTGTCAAGCCAGACACACATGTTACCCTGTGCATGATCTTATATACATACGGAAAGAAATAGAAACAAATCGGTGGCTGAAGAATCTCATGAAGATATAGAAGATGTGATTGGATGTGTGGACTGCCTCTCCTGCTGTGGCTCACAGAGTTTATACTGAGTGATCTGTTTATATGCTGTCTCCCTTTCTTTAGCTATCCTGGGCTTCTTTCTGTTTGGGTGATGGTCTCTTCAAAAAAGGCACACTTCTAAAACTCTACATACAGTTGTGAATGCCCAGAGGCCTCATTGACAGTAGCCGGCTGAAACAAGCGTGGAGAATTTCATACAACCCCCCCAAAAAGCCCAAAAGATGCCACTCTCCTTTCTCCAGGCAGCCGGCCTGTTTTAAAAGCCAACCAATTAGTGGGATAGTTCTCCGTCTGTCAAGTGGGCGAGAAGTGAACCAGTGAACCTACAGCCGCCCAAGCGTTTGGGATGAAGGGGGTCTGCACACTTCACTAAAAAGGGCCAGTGTCTCGGGGGGATAGCACAAGGACATGAAAGCACATCAACCTCCTCAGCCAGCCACACGTCAAACCCCATGAAGCTTAAGCCAGCACAGCCTGACCAATAAGAAAGGCCATTTAGTGACAAATCTCTGAAATGAGCTGCACATTTACAAATGGATGGGTGAATATGAACATTTGTAATTAGATGCTACTTAGCAGGGGGTTTCTGCAGTGTGGCGGGCTCCTCTCTCTCTCTTTGCATTCACTCCGAGTGATGGCAAGGGACTGCTTTGGACTGGGTAAGCCAGAAACGTTTTAGGTGTCAAAAAAATCCTCCTTGGTCCGCACCCGGTGGAAACTCGACACTGTGTGAATTACAATAGTTTCCCACAAAGGGAATGGTTAATTGGATGGTAATTAATGGCAGAGGCGAATGATAAATACCTTTGTGCGCAAGAGGCAGACTAGGTTTTTTTCCCCCTCTCTCTCTCTCTCTCTCTCGCTCTCTCGCTTTCTCCCTCCTTTTCTCTTGTCAAGGACAAGGAAGTGGGAGCAAAGAGAAGAAAACTTGGAGACACCTTACCCTTCTCTCGATCCTGACAGTTAATCCTACACACCCCTACCCCCAACAAAACACCCCTCCCAAGCATCCATTCACCCACATAGACACACACATGCACATACACACAAACACATACTCTCTCTATCTCTCTCTCTCTCTCTCTCTCGCTCTCTCTCTCTCTCTCTCTCTCTCTCTCTTTCACACACACACTAACCCCCTGCCTCTTCCTTCTCCAAAAAGCCCCTCCATTCGCCCTCATCACCGCCTTCTCATCTCTACTTTGTTTCCATGGAAACACAAGGATGAAAAAAAAAGAATTACTTGTAGATTGAATGAAAGATTTTAAGTAACCCCCCCACCCAAAAAAAAAAGTGTTGCAGGCTCTTTGAATTGTGCTCCTCGAATTCATGCAGAGGGGATCTTTAAAGAGCATGCTGACAGATTCAAGGCAACACTTTGTGCTAGTTCTGCTAGTGCGCATCAGACACAATGTGTACATCACACAGCTGTCATTCCTTCTTGATTCATTTGTCTGTGCCTTTCCATTGCTCTCCCAGTTATATGATCTGGCAAGTAATAACAAGCCTCTGTATACCATGAATTATACGTTAGTTGGGTTCTCAGGCTGACTTATTGTGGGATGAGCTTGACTTGTTTGCAATGAGGGCTGAGGTTGATTTGTTGCAATGCAGTCTGTCTCTGTGCACCTCCAAAACATTGCTCAATGATGGCACCTTTGAACAGACTCGGTCCAGATGAGTAAGCACATGACAAGCAGGCAGAATGACATCAGAGGCAGGCAGAGCCACTCCTGCATGGCAGCCACCATGAAGAAGTCTGTATCCTTTACACCTGGCCGACCCCTCAAGGAGATTAAGCCTGTGTAGCTTTTTACGCAACATGGACACACATGGAACATCTGATTCCCGGGAGGATCTGAGAACACGGGTCCTGGCTGGAGGAGAAGGCACGCACATATTACCAGATCACTCAGGCTGCTGGGTATAGCCCTCCTGCCCGTCTCCAATAAAGCACACCATCCACCAAGGGTAGGGGCATTTGGAGGGCTGCAGCTCGAAATTTAGGCCAGTGCTGGCACAGTGAGGGTACAGGGAGATGCATTCACCTCCAGAGGGG
>NC_137915.1:28625399-28832899 GCF_963457725.1 Sprattus sprattus | reverse complement strand
TGTATGAGAGAGAGAGAGGGAGAGAGAGAAGGAGAGCGAAAGAGAGAGAGAGAGACAAAGCGAGAAATAGACAGAGGGGGGAAGAGCTAGCCTGTTTACATGCCTACAGGCAGGGTGAGACTCCTGGGACGAGGTCCACAGGGCTTCTCTGGTATTGTCACTCTCTCACAAACGTGTCCGTGTACCCTAAGTCAGTTGCATATGTGCCGCTCTCACAGGCGTCCTCCAGATAAGCGTGGCACAGCCCCCCCCCCCACACACACGTGTGACCTGAACATGGGTGAACCTTTTTGCGTCGATCAAAAAAGCATCCTGGTGATCTGGTTTCCAAGCAGAGATGAGACTTATTGCTCATGACAACAATCACAATCCCTCTTTTCTCCTGCTCTCTCCTGTCTCAGCCCTCCTCTCACCCCCCCCCCCCCCCACACACACACACCCACCGCCAACTCCACACATGCTGAGATTATATTACCCTGTGATATTCTAGCAGTGTGTATTAAATATGCATGAACCCGCGAGATGAAATTAATTTTGGGAATGCTCTCTTTGAATGTTCAAATATGCCTTCATGATCGGGCTTTGCATCAAACCCTGAATTCCTAATTTCATTTAAGGGTACTAGGGTGGGGTGGGCGGGGTGGAGCAGCAGTAGGCCCTCTCAGTAGCAGCTATGGCTAGGAGCTGCTGGGGCGTTTGGGGAACAGGAGTGAATCTGCTGTGTGCTCAATATCACTCCCTTTCTGCTGCTGCTGGAGGAATACTAAAGGCGTTTAGGCGAAATACATATTCAATCATTTTATATACATTACACAGAAATGCAGTGGAATGGAATATGTTCATCCTTTTTAACAATGACTTGATAAAAACGTACAATAGTGTATAGATTGTATTTGTTAAGGTTAATATGATTGACAATATGACATTTGAGTGCATCCTCTGTATTTATGTGCTGATGTACTTTACACAGCCTCCTTCACAAAGAGGCATTCACTTTGAAATGTTTGCTGTTCTTTCTGCCCGTGACCAAAATAACTTCCGACCCATCCCTATTTCAGACATACACATGTCCTCATTCCACACATGCCTCTCTCGGTGCGTTGAGTGCAATGAGTCGTTTGTTGTCTGACAATGATATCTCATTTAAAGCTGTACCATGCCCCAGTGTGACAGCCATGCCTCCGGCTCCATGCTGCACCCCTGAAGGACGTATAAACACAACAAACACAAGGAACCAACCGTGTGAGCCTGCACATGTGTATTGACCTCTTGACCTCTGCAACGTATCTACCTAATGTGTCTAGTTACGGATCTTCTACACATCTGTAACACACACACCTCTGCTCCTTCTGTAACCGTGTCTAGTTTAGGATCTTCTTCACATCTGTGGGCCGCTGGATCATTATTTCTTGCAGCAACATCTACACTTGCAGACTTTGGAAATTGTAGTTTTGAGCCAACCCCATTGTCACCATGTTGAACCTTGATACAGTACTCTCTAACGGATCTTGCGTCTCTCTTGGGCTGTGGCACCAGTGTCCCCCGCTGTCCTGACACCCCTGGCAAGGATACACTTCATGTAGGTCACACATAACACCTCCACAGGGACGGGATCCCGAACAGCAGCCGCCACGCCTGTGACAGCGATGATGGCACTCTCTCCCGCCGTCTAGCCCAGGCACATCAGCATAATTACATTTTTCATGAGTGGATGTGGCACGCAGAGCCACACAGTCTGAGGAATCAGTCAGCGGGGCCTTCAGAGGTAGATAACCCAACCGCTGCATGGAAAGATCATTTGAAAGTGTGGGCGGGTGCATCAGTTGGTAATTATTAGAATGCCCCCCCTCCCCCCAACCGACCATCCATCCTCCCACTCCTCCACCATCGCCACATTAGCCTGATAACTCTGGGGCATTTCTGGCACCTTGTTTTGTTGAGGGTCAATAACAAGCAGGAGAAGAATGTGTTGACCTGATGCTGGGCGACCCCGGGGTCCTTATCAAGTAAAGTGGTTTTTGATTAGTGTTAATAGGGATCTGTAATGGTCTTTGGCTGGGTTAGAGAACCCCCACATCGCCACCACCCACCCCAACCCACCCCATCACTTGCTATGTTGTGTCGCCGTTGTTCGTTGTTGTGAATGCACTTGCACACGTAATTACTACTCTCAAGGGCACAAGAGTCACAGGGTTTGTCCCAGCGTGTGTGTGCATGTGTGAATGTATCTATGTTTTATGATGTCATAAATCTGACACTGCTGCCTTGGAATGCAGTGCATCAGAACATGAAGTTATCTGAAGAATGCATCTTTGTAACACAGCAGAGAGGTAAAGAAAAACAGGTCAGGTTTGGTTTAGTTTGGTGGGAATGATATTTTTTGTCCTTGTGTGGTTAGCTATATCTATGTCTAGCTATGTCTGTTCCGGAAACACATAGACAGATGCCCCAAAACCGCCCGAAACCGAAACAGATACACACCTCCCAAACCCATGTACCCATCCTACACACACACACACACACACACACACACACTCCCCCCTTAAGAAAGGGCTTGGCATCTGCTGCAGACTGCATCCATGCATGCTAATACTGGGCTAATGTTATTCTTATGAAGTGCCAGTGACTTGCCATGTTAGCCAGCACTCTGTCAAATTAATGTCAGATTCACCAGTGCCGCAGCTCCCTCCTGCTTCTGCCAGTGGCAGACTGCAGCAAGTTCCTCTCCGGCAGCACCACAGCGGGGAACTCCATCCCTCCTCAAAGATGAAAGCGCAACAAGAAAGAGAAAGAGAAAATGAATGTCCAGGCCTACTTGTCATACACTCTAGTTTGGGAGGGATGGAAAAAAGTGGAGTGGAGATGAGACTGTGTTCGGAAATGTCAGAGTTAAAAGGCATGAATCAAGTCACAATGGGACACAGTAATCCCGTTGACTATTTGTCTCGCTCTGCCGTTTGTGCAGTGATACCAAGGGACAGTTGCCAAGAGGGCACAAGGATTATAAGCTTGACTTAAGGTCAAAATATTATTATGTCTGGTGGTAAGAAATGTCACAAATACTAATGTCTGGAGGTTGCCAGCGACATAAACTCGACGATGGATCTAAAAGGAATTCAATTCCACACTTGAAAATGTTCCATTCAGCACTATATCTGAAGGGGACAGTTCACCCACAGGTAAAAGGCTGGTCATCATATTTTCCCTCTCATGTTGGTTAAAGGTGTACTGTGTGTGTGTGTGTGTGTGTGTGTGTGTGTGTGTGTGTGTGTGTGTGTGTGTGTGTGTTTGTGTGTGAGTGTGACAAAAGGACAATATCCAGCTAGCTCTTCCCCGTACAATGGCAGAGGATGTCGACAGCCTTTTTCATTAAATGAACTTAAAAGTAATCCACCTGACAAGTGCCTTATACTCAAAGTCCTCGGAAGAAATGACATGGCTCTGAGAGACATAGAGATGATGGCAGCAAGGTTTCCAGTGACAGAAGGAAATAAAATGCTATGCTCTTCACCACTTTTTATTCTCAGAATCAGTCAGCCCAACCTTCTTCATTAAATGAGCATACTCGTCACCCTTTTAGTTTGATCTTTGTTGAGTCCCTTACTGTTGATGTTAATTTCACACATTTCTGTCAATCTGTTTCTCGTGGAAAACATGATGGCCTCAGAAGAGTACTCGTACGGTCATTTCTGAAGGTTAAAAGGTGCAGCCGCTGTCCACTGCGTTTGCAGGGAAAACATCTGAAACATTTCTGATAAGTAAGACTATTCCTTTTCATCAGAACTAAATGTCGACAGAATTTCCATTTTTTTGTGCTAACTAAGTGTTTGGCCTACGCATAAAAAGATAGACTTTTAGGGAAGATCCAATCTTAAAGTAATGAACTGTAATGTATCTCCCCTCGACCCTGTTCTCATGGCCTGTGTGGCGGGAATGGGAAGATCAGGTCCATCACACCCTAAAAGAAAATGTCCCCAAAAAACAAAGTATTACAAGGCAACTCCCTTTCCTTACAATATGCAATATTTACTCCATTGCCTCTCATGTCATTCATCCATACATCCAGACTACTAACAGTGCCTTGCGTGTGCTACCTTCAGCCTGCTTCAAATGGTGGGTGCTGGCCAGTCAATAGCTAGTCTTGAACCAGTGTTACAGTTAATGGAGTCAGTGCTCTACACATGTTCAATTTGTCTCCAACCAAGGAGAAGGAAAATCTTTCTGGATCGGACTTTGCGTGACTACCTTGTGTTTTCCCCTGAAACAGCACTCGCTCAAACGTATTACTCTCCTTTATTTTAGCATAGATTTATTCCTTCATAAATATTCATCCCGGTCTATATGTCAAACACACACACTCACTCACAGCATATATTGGAAAGCGAAATATTGCTTTTTTAATAACACAGTCCGAGATTTATTGGCTCTCGTTACTATTGTTATCACAGTGGCTTTCAACTAATCTATTTTAGTCACTGTGGATATTTTTCTGTTTACAACATTGGAATTTCATCCAGTATCATACATCACGCTCCCAATGCCACGTGTGGAGGAATCAAGGAGTCAGATCTGCCTTCCGCAGCAGTCCCTAGGAGCCTCCTGAAATGGAAGTCTGTTTCATCTAAATGGGCTATTTGCTGGGTCATTTGCATGACTTGGCCCTAACATGTAATTAGGGAGCATGTTTTAAAAGGAGTGACATGTTGAATGAGTATGGGGTGTGGGGGCAACCACACACACAAACACACCTAACACATACACTTTGATAAGTAACCACAGTGGTCCATCATTTAAAGACTTCTAATAAATCCACTGAGATTAGACCTGAGCAGGAGATTGAGACGGGGGGGGGGGGGGGGGGGGGGGGGATGGGGGGGAGAATGAAATGGTAATTGCTATTGATTACCTATGCGTGCATATGACCCCCACAGGCTCATTCTGCATTCTTAAATCAAAGCAAATGATTGGGTTTGCTAATTTTGTGCTTTGGGAAGCAGGCTGAAGGCAAACACCTTGAGTGCAGACAGAGAGAGAGAGGGATCTAATTCCTACTAAGGCATAGCTTACTGCTCATTAATTCTGTTCCCTCTACGGTGACAATGGAAAAGGGTACTTTGTCGCATTTTTCTTTTCTGCTTACAAGAGAGTGTGTTGCTTAAGCAAGTCCCCAATCCTATGATACACACACACTCTCATACACACACAAGGAAAGAAAGCTGACATTTACCAAACTGCTCCTGACTCAGGAAGGATTGTTAATAAAATCCATTTAGGTGTGAAATAGCAGTCCAATTATACACACAGGCACACAGAGATATACACACACTCCCTTACTGGACCACAGTGAAATTGAAATCCCCTTTCAGAGTGACAGAATACACCTTTATAATTAGAACACTCCACACACATATGCAGGGTAGAAGACACGCACACTCATTCATGTCTCTAAAAAATACAAGAACGAGGAGGTGAGGCCATTTTTGACAGTACCTATCCATGGATAGTCGAGGCACATCACACAAGCCAGTTATATGCCGTAACAGTGCTGTAGTGCCCTCTACTGACAGTTCTACGATATTACAATGGAGCATGTGCCTGCAGGCTTTTCCTTGCCATTTCATAGACTCAGATACAGAATGCTTCATGATCTGTGACAACTCCGCATTACATGGCACCATGTTGGGATGATGCGCAGCCATGGACTGAAGCCAGTGTTTAAATGCTCCTGTGTGTGATCTGGACTTGGTGTTCATTTGACCCCCACAGAATGAGGGCAATGGAAGAGTCCATTTCCAAAAGAATAGAAAATGACACAAGTTGTGCAGTCATGTGTACATGATTTTATTATTTGAGCAAACAAACAACATTTATGGTATTCTTTTCTTCAGATGATGAAACACTTTCACACATCGAACAGTACTTGTGTACGGGAGAGCATGGCATAAATCCCACAGGAACAGTTAAATATGGTGAACTTCATTCCCGGACAGGTGGAACTAACTTCATCTATCCTCTTAGGAGAAAGTGCAGTTTCTGGATTTGACATGAACATATGTGTCATCTCCATGGCAGCAGGGTGTGAGAACAGACAAGAAGCAGAGGGAGTTACACTCCACTCACCTAAACTGGACTGGCCATTGGCATTTGCCTACGATAAACTTCAACGATAATAAAAATAAAAAAAAGAGGGGATGACATTTTACAACGCGACGAAATGACAACTGTTGGGTTACAATAGAGTAATCAAACCCGTCATCTGCCTCTCAGCACCGACGTCTCCCTCCTTCATCTGACCTTTCACCCCTGCACTGGGAGGGGCCTCAGACGGTAGAGGCGTCCAGATCTTTGGGCCTGATGCGCACCACATGCTCCAGCTGGCCGGAGTCGGACACGTCGAAGGTGGTCTTGTACTTGGCCAGGATCTTCATGAGGGGCCGCAGCTTCAGCCACCACTGCTCTTTAGGGATCCTGTGACTGCAAACGAGAGGACAGTTCAGTACGGGCCGTGCACTACTTAATTGATCTGATTACACAAAGCAAAATTAGAATAATAAACGTTTCATGCAGGAGATTTACTGAAAACATATGATGAACCAATCAGCAGGAGGCTGGGTGAGTACATGACTTTATGACTGCTTTTAAATCTTTGAAAGGATTAATTTGGAACTTAACGTGTAAATGCTTTGCGCTAAAGAATTTATTAAAGTGTAAAACAAATGTACTAGCATTTAAAGGTTAAGGTTAATTCCTGCTACTGCATAGTCAAAATATTTGTGTGGAACAAACAGTTTTCAGTGTGCAGCAGAAAAATAATTGGAATGTTATTGCATGCATATTTCTTACTATGTGTGCAAAAGTGGTCAAGCACAGTGCTAGCCATGGTTACTTAGCTGTGACATTGCAAATAAAACTGATTATACCCCTTGAATGTGCAATATGAGAGAGGCATATTTCAGGTGTGAGTGAGAAAATGTGGTTAGATAAGTAGGTTTGGAGGAGAGGCGTGTCCTTCTGGAGGAGAGGCGTGTCCCTCTGCAGTTTTGCAAGCATACATAACTATGGAGAGCCAGGAATCTTACATGAAGTCTGTTTCGTCCTTCAACTGCACCACGGGCTGGAAGACCAGCGCACGTCTGCGCATGCCCAGCAGACAGCAAGACTCCTCTGTGTTGGCAAACACTCTCCCTGCACACACACACACACACACATATTTGATAAACATAGTGTGCAAATCAGTGAGCAATATATTGTAAACTTACACATTTGACAAAATGATTCCAGCGGTCTTCTACATGTGAGTGAAGGAAGAGTTAATGGAGTTAAAAAGAAAGACCCTCTAAAAAGACCCTGACTGAAACTGATGAATGAAGAATGAATGGTGGGCTACCTGGAGCACTGAGGAAGTCCCATAAAACTAACTGCAGTTTGACTTTAAATTATGTTCACATCATTTATTAAACACAGGATTGCACTAGTGTAATATCCGGGTCACTAACTTTAGTTTGAATGAACTATGTTTAATTATGGTTGTAGTATAACTACTGTAAAGTTAAACAGAAACTAAATTCCCATCCACCATGCCAGGTTGCCTCGCTCCCTCTCCCTCTCCGTCACCTTCTATATTATATTATGCTAAGGCATTAATACTGATACAGTGGCCATTTTGTTAATTGTTTATGTGCATTTATCTCTTTAGTCAAATTGATGCTTTCTAACCAAATGTTCTCTCTTATAGCGTGACCTTTGTCTACAAATGCTACTGGCTGTTAAAACATTGTTCCTCATCACCATACCCATTATGTACAAATACGCACATTAGGCAGCCCAGTTCTGCCCACTCACTTTGTCTCTTTCTTCCCCTCCTAGTCTAGACTGTCTCTGCTGTGGGATGCTGCTGTAGTCTCTCCACCTGATCTACTTGCAGAAACCCTCTGCCTACACCTATCCACCCCTACCACAGTCATGCATGAATTCTACCCCACTCACGATACATCTACATATTCTGTGCTAGCCTATAAGCCTTTTAATGTAAATACGTGACACCATCAACATAGTTTTCTGTTTCATCGTTCTACTTTCCTTGGTAATAGTAATCTACGAGCATACTGTATACCCACTAAGCTGTCCTACAATACTTGAATGCTCTCTCCCCACCTTATCCACTGTTCTGTTTGTATGTATCATGTATTTACCATCTTGTGTTTGTATGTATAGTGTACATTTTCTACTTATATGCTAGCATGCTTTACGTGTATGAATTCATCTGCCATGTTTCTGATTCTCTCCCCTCCCCTTCTTTCCCTTTCCTTTTATATCTCTACCTCTCTACCTGGCCGGCTCTAAGCAGATGGGCCCCCCCATATGAGCTGAGGTTCTGCTCAAGGTTAAGAGGACGTTTTTCTTTGCCCCTGTACCTTTGTGGTTGCTCCAAGGTGGGTTCAGGTCCAGGTTCAGAGACAATTTTATAGTTTTGGTACTTTATAAATCAAATTGAAATGAATTGAATAGTTATGTTTCATCACTTCAGTTAGTTTTATTTAGGGGACTGCAATTGAGCTATATGTTTACAAAACCAAGTAAAGCTGAAATGAATTACCTTCATCTGTCATCCAAAAGTATAGCAGTGTAAAAGCAAAGACAGAAAAAGTCCAACTTTAACAGTACAATCAACACTGTACACATCATTTGCACAATTAGTTGCAACATAGAACATGTCTGCCTGTTTTGCAAGCAGAGCTATGGGTTTAGGAACACACTTACAAAACAACGCATGCACACGCACACGCACATGCACACGCACACGCACACACACGGTAGTAAAGTACACATCACTTGTTTAAACTCAAATGTGTACCAATGTGAAAACAATACTGCACCACAACAGCACTCTCTCTAGACCACCTTGGTTTATGTCATGTCGTACGTTATTGTTTTGAGCTCTAGCGTGTTATTGAAAGAGTCCTCACTGTACCTTGCCTGTAGGTCTCCGTCAGCTTCTTGGTGATCCACTGCATGGCCTTGGCAGCTATCTTGGTCCCAAAGTTGCGGTCGAATGGAGATGGTGCACCTCCCTTTATTGAGGGGACAGAGGGGTCTGTGTTATTCACTGCTGGAATGTCCTTGTTGGTGCAGACAGTTTCATTGGCCTCAGTTAACCATGACCCACTACAGTGGCAGACTGTCCCACGCAATTAGACAGTGCTGAATGTCCAGCACATGAAAGGGCTTTGTACTTCTGCACACGAGGCTTTATCACTTGAGTAGACTGGTCTCATCCAGTCATTAAGCCACCAAGGACATGAATCACAAATTAAATTTGGTTTCAGGTGCTAGCCCACCATAGCCAAACTCCATCTCAACATAGCTCCATATACTGATGCTCCCTAACGCTGGAAGGTCTTTAATTCAAAGCACATGGCATGACCCTGCATGTGCACAGCATAATATTGAATGAAAAAAGGAGACACAATGTTTAAAACATTATATAAAGACAACAAAAATCAGAATTCAGATTTGTAATTCCAACAGGATTTCTTCTTCATTAAGTAAAGTGAGGCATGGATTTAACATAAGCATCCAGACAACTGGTGATGGGAATATCACTGCTGGTATATTTCACCTGGGTGTGTCTGTCTCTGTCTTGGAGCTTAGGGCGTAAGGTACAGTGGTAGGTACACACGGATGTGAAATACTAAACTACTGACACCTATTGGCTGAACTTTATTGAATAGTTATTGTTATTTGTGTGTGTGTGTGTGTGTGTGTTTGTGTGTGTGTGTATGCATAGTGCTTTAACCTGTTGCATGTGGCCAAGGACATTCTTCCTACAGTCAAACACTCCCTTCCCCTCCTCTGAGTAGAGCTGGTAGATGAAGTCAGTTGTGTAGTTGTCATTCGAATTTTCATTCCTGCAGAACAGCAACACATTCAATCCCACACTCTCGTTGACCTTTGCCCATGACCTTTATAATAAAACAAAAAGATTACCTCAGCACCAGTCCCCTCTGAATGCTGGTCTTCATTTTGTCAGTCAAGTGCTCTACATTTGCCTGAAACACCACCATTGTTCCATCAGAACATGACCAATAGAGGGCGCTGTTAAATTTTCTATATCATATCTGATTACAATTCCTTGACTGCTGATAGAATATTCAATTCTGTAAAAATTCTATATAAATTTGAGTATGTATGCAAGAGAGAGAGAGAGCGAGAGAGTGAGAGCAGTAGGTAGATAAACAACATTTCAGGCCCAAACGGTCCACTTCACCTGTAGGTCTCGGATGTCAAAAGGCTCCTCGTAGATGTAGGCAGCATCAGCACCCGCTGCCAGCCCCCCCACACTGGCCAGGTAACCACAGTAACCACCCATCGTCTCAATGATGAAGACGCGCCGCTTGGTGCCGCTGGCTGACTGCTTGATGCGGTCACATGTCTGCATACACATGTGCATATCCACATATCCACAAAACACCCACAGGACCATGCACACAGGCAAAGAAACACACGCATACACACGCATACACACACAGACACGCACACGCACACGCACACGCACACGCACACATGCACACACGCACACACACACACACACAGTGTTAGCCTCCTGACCTCCGGAATGCTTGGTGTTTCATAACAGTGATTACCCAACACTGGCTCCTTCTGTCTCTCTGCACGGCCAGGGAAAAGCTAACAATAGTTGCAAAAACACGAGACGGCTGCAAAAACAAGCAGACATATCGCTTCTACACTTTTGGATAAATTCTGGTATCTGGTATGTAGAGGCTGGTAGGCTGAATATCTGCTCATCCACACTAATACTGCCAACTAACACTACCCCTCTTGATTATCAATACCACATAAAGCCCTACATCCACTACGCATATTACTGGGACATTCTTACATTCTCAATCTTATCTTCAATTCTTAAGCAAACACAGACATTGCACACCATGACGGATATGATATATTTATATTATTAAATATTTAAGGTTTTTCAGCTATTCATGGCCATTGCAAGAGCTAGTGACGGCATTGGGCAATGCTCAGATAAATTGCCACTACACAACATGCCGTGCTGCACTCAGACACAACATTTAAACACAGAACTTTTAAATAACAAAAGAATAATCAACACAATCTCCAAGTACACAAGGCAACCCAAGCCAATATAACAGAAATCAAATGACAATAGTATTGTGCAAGCCAGGAGAGGCACTGGCGGCTTACCTCCACGATGGCATTGAGGGCAGTGTCGGCCCCGATACTAAGGTCGGTGCCCGGCACATTGTTACTTATGGTGGCAGGCAGCATACACATGGGGATGCAAAACTCCTCACACCTGGTGCGAGCGTCATAGAGCTGCAGCAAGCACTCTATAGCCTACAGCCAGAGCATGACACCAGCAAGGCACCCACCCACACACACACACACACACACAAACACACACACACTTCAGTTAGAGCAGCTGTGGTAGGCAGTGGTGGTGGAGAGGGGGGTGGTGTGTGTGGGTGGAGACAGAGAGCACCCGGAGTCCTGCTGCCCGCCCGCTGATGGCCATCATGGCTCCCCACGAGAGGGGGGTGGTGTGGGGTGGGGTGGGGGGCGGGAGATGGTAAAGGGGTAAATGGGGGGTATGGATGGTCTTCAGAGCTACACACACACACACATGCACACACACACACGCACACACACATCCTGTGTATGATTGAAATTGTGTGTGATTGCGTGAGGAACCTGTGGACTGTGAGCAGAGAGTGTGACACATTGGCAGCAGCCTGGCAGCGCACACAGCAGGCCCGATGCAGCTAGGTGGGAGTCTGGGTCACAGGGGGGGATCTGCAGGTTCAGTGTGACGTAGGCCTCTGCTTCCTGATTGATCTCTCTGGCAGTCGTTCCATAAACTTCTCCTAACTACTTTTGCCTCAAACAATGCTCTTGGTTATTGATTAGGGTTGTACGCACTTGCATTCACACAAGCCTTTTCCAAAACCTTCATTTAAAAAGAGCTAATTAAGTCATTTCTTCAGTGTGTTAACATTAGTTAGAGGTGAGAGGTTAGAATTGTGAAGCGTTTTAATGTCAGCACTGCTGCTGGCGTTAGTGAGCTTACAGTCTAAACACTGGCACAGCTGTCTGTGTAAGCTGACAGAACTGAGCACTTTTTGAGTCATTTGATGCAGAGCAAATTGAATTTATATCAGCAAATACTGCAATTACTACAAGTGTTTGCTAAAACCTACATTACTTCTGAAGGTGTGTGTTAGCATGTGTACTTATGGGGTTGGAAGGTTGATGAGGTGGGGGGGTGGTTGGAGAGGGGAAGGCTATTAGGCGGAGTAACATGGCAGGCACAGACACAGCCGACAGCATAGCATGCCTTCTCCATGTCATCAGCACACTTACCTGAGCTCCATTTGCAAGCTTTACCAGGCCTAGCCACTGCAGCTAATAAGGGTTCAGTGAAGCTCACCACTCACTGCTGTGGTTTAGTCGTTAGCTGAATAGCAATTAATAAAGTCTGTCAGCATCAGTCAGCATTTAAGTGATGCAGTGTTCAACTACTCTTTAGCTATATATCTGTTGGAAATTGGTGAGTGGCATATTTGGTGAATATTATAAGGACAAGTTAAATCAAATTTTTATTGTGATTAGAGTTGAGCTCCTCAGGTGAACCTCGTTGAGCCTATTCTGGTTGTGTTGGCTTTGGCTTGCTGTCATTGGCTGGCTGCTGGTAAAGAGGGGAGCTGAGAGGAGGGGGGGTGGCGTTTCTGCAGCAGCACCCCGCCTCTCTCGAGACGAAGCGATGAGATTGGCTGCTGGGTTAACAGACAGCCAGCCCGACTTACGTCAGTGATGGCATTCAGCGCAGTATCTGCGCCAATGCTGAACTCTGAGCCCGGCACATTGTTGGAGACTGTGGCGGGCACCATGACCATGGGCACACAGAACTCGTCATATATCCCACGGGCTGCTAACAATTCCAACAGTCCAAGGTAGGCCTGTGGGCATGGCAGAGCCGGGCATTTAGACTGGCGTTGCCAAGGATTAGGTGGGCGGTGGAGGCGGGCACGGGGGGGACTGGGGGTTTCTAGGAGAGAGGTGGGGAAGGACTGATGGGCTGAGGGGAGGAGCCAGAGGCTATCACGGCGGGCAGCGAGAGGACAGACAGGTACCACTCTGAGCACACACACACACACACACACACACACACACACAAGCACATATATATAGTATAGTATATATATACACACACACAGATGTATATGGATTAAATATTATACAAAGAGGGAACAAAAAATACAGACAAAGACAACAAAGACAAATGCATTCATTCGATCACTCACAAACGTGATGGACATTCTTAAACATGACACACACAATTAAAAACATACAGGTGAACTTCGACCACATTAATCTCTCATACACACACGCAGAGAAAAAGAGAGAATTGAGGATGAGCCTTTTACAGAAAAGCATGAAATGACTAAAGGTAAAGAAAAAAGCAGCTGAATTCATTTCTACATGTTTGTCAGTTTTCCTGGGGCTTCATAGAGTGAATAATGTTTCAATGGGGACTCTTTTGAATAATGCCTTTGGGGCGCTAGTGCAATCTATTCATGAGAGATTGACAATCACAGTCTCGAATTGGTATTGATGATGGTATTGTTGAAATAAAAGGGTCGGTTGTGGAGGCGTTTAACATCTTTCTAAATCTAAAAGTCGAAGGGGTACATAAAGACCAAAAACAGATTATCTCTTCACCAAATTAGTACATGAATGTGTACTGTAGTAATTTTGTCCAATCAAAGACATTACATCATACAGGGCATGGATAATGGTGTAGTTTATCTGAAGTATGAATGTGAATGAATTCATAAGGTGCAAGTAGAAGGAATAGACTAGAGTAAAAGGATGGGTCAGGTTAGTTAAACAGGCATTTCAATCAAAGTACAGTCCAGTCCAGTCCAGTAACAACAGGGATATAATATAATATACAGTATATGGTCTGTGGTCTTTACTTCTTAATGCACACACACACATTTGTCAAGTTCCAAGATTATGTTAACATATTTATCTCAGTATGGGAAACATAAGGAAAGACTTTTCGAATGGTAAACTAATTTAGACATGAATAAAATCATACCTCAAATCCACCAATGACAAGCAATGCATTGATGTTGTGGATCCGCATCTGTTCTGCAATTTTCTCTACGTGTTTAGCAGGAAGTGTTCTAAACAAAGACAGATAAATAGAATAGATAGAAAATGGACAGATAGATCAGGAGATATAATATATAGAATAGATTTTAAGCTGAAGACATACAACTGGTACGCTTCTATTTAAGGAAATGATCAGATGTCCAGACTGATATGGCCATAGTTGACATCATACTAAACATATTGACAGGGGCATGCGGTTGACAGTGTGATGAACGTGCAGCGGTGCATGTTAATCCATTCAGAGAACACACACTGAGTCCAGGCAGACTGGGACTGGGGGCAGACTCTTCACCTACCGCTTGGTTCCTAACAGAGACCCTCCCTGGCCCGTCCAGCCACCAACATCAGCCCACTTGATCTCTCTGATCTGATGGAGCACATGCACACACACACACACACACACACACACACACACACACACACACACACACACACACACACACACACACACACACACACACACACACACACACACACACACACACACACACACACACACACACACACACACACACACACACGCAGAAAGAAAGAGAGAGAGAGATACCAGTGTAACATTCAGTGAAACACCTTAACACAATAGCTGGTATGACAACTTATGTCATCCTCCTTTAACAACTGCCATAGGCTGTCACTAAGGCTGAGTGAGAAGTCGTGGAAATGGCTCCTCAGCTCATTGCATGACCACTAAGATCAGTTTTTCTAAAGGATTCCGCAGTTCTTTTTACACCGGAAGTGGGAGAGGAGTCGTACAGGAATTCACTTCAACAGACAGCAGCCCAGGATAGATTTGACTTTTCACTTAGACGCCACTCCAGCCTAGATTGGCATGGGACATGGTGAATGCTCGGCACATAATTGAATTCCTTGTTTATGTCCTTGCATTCCACAAACAGTGGTCTTGTGGTCCAGTCACCTTCTCCACACTAATCCTGTTAGGAAGAGCTGGCCTGACCTAATTAGAGGCACACACACAGACACACACACAGCTACAGGGCCACCCAGAGATCTCTGGCTTTCTAAGAAAAGCAGGGGCAATATTAGTACACTTCACCTACAAACACCCTATATAAATACACAGACCACACTTATGGTTCACATTTATTGAATGTATAACAACAAAGACAAAGCATACATGTTCCTGTTTCTGATGAGTAGTTGTGTCAGTTTTGTATGTATGCAGGTTACATGCAAAAGTGTTTTGCTATGGAAGGGGTCACATAGAGGATAAAGCACTAGACAGATATTGAGGGTAAAAGCAAGTTCATATGTGGAAATAAAAAGGATAGATGGGCTGCTCCTAAATCCTTATCAAGTGCTTATCCAGATTATATAGAGGCATGTTACATGATGGCTCACCAGTCGGAATAAAAAAGGTAAATGTCGCCCTCTGTTGGTCAAAACTCACACAGGAAGGTGAGAGCAGAGGAAGTGAGGTTAAGTAGTTTAGACTAATCTGGGTCTCCTAGCTGCCTGCTGCTGCTTAACCTCATCAACAGCCCGTGACCTGTCATGTGACCTGCAAAACTCATGGGGCATGGGCAGAGGCGGAGATCCCATTTCATTGCAAGATTTCAGAGAGTAATTCCGGGGGGGGGGGGGGGGACATGAAAAAAATTGCTGTCACGAGAGCTAGCATAATTTAGCTGCTAAATATCGAATTCTCTAATAACAGTGACAAACAGAAATTCAACGTCAGTTTTAAAGTCTCTAAACGGCAATACATGTCCTAACACACAATATCTACTCACAGACAAATAATGTTGAAAGTTCAAACGCAAACCAAGGCTCTTCAAGGAGGAATTCAGCTGCATGCAAATTAACGTCTTCTCTAGTGCCCTGCGCAGCCGTGTGGAGTCCATGAGCCGTCCATTGAGTTAAAACTAATAAAATCAGGTCAAGTTACCGTGATAATCTAAAGAAGTCCATTCGTATGAAATGAGGTGGTCCAACCAATATATATAGCACTCGTTGTCTCACAACATCTCACTTATGGTGTGATAAACTGACTTTCATTAATCCAGCCTGCTGATTTTTGCTTAGCCTCCTACCTTGATCTAATTCTTTTTATTCAGACTTTACATAACTTTCATGACCAAAAATATAAATTGGCCAGCGATTTAATTCGTTTTTTTGTTCATAAATTAATGTAGGATGGTCGGAGCAAAGCCTCATGGGAAATGCCTTTATCCAGTGCACGTAGGGAAATTACTGACCGGCTGTCAGAGAGAGAGAGCAGGTGAGAGAGAGCAGGTGAAGCGGACCTGATGGAAACAATGAATGTAGACATATTCTCGAATTTATTATTGTTAAATTTGTTTAAATCCCAGGAAATCTGTAGAATCAATAGCACACTGGGTTAAACGCTGGTTACCGCGCTGGCGACCGGGGTTCACATCCTGACTTTTTTTTTTTTTTTTTCAATTTTGTTGGGGGGGGGGGGGGGGGGGGGGACAACATTACACTAGAAGTTAATACACTTTGCAGTAGCTTTCTGGTAGTTCAATGACTTTTTTGTGCAGTTAAGTAACAATCTTTAGTTTTTGTTTGACCATTACTTCTCTATTGTAATTGAACCCCTTTGACCAGCCCAACCCCTTATTGCCTTCATCCTGATGCTGTAAGGCCACACCTAGAGTCCAACCTGCTCTTCTAAACAGGTGCAAGTTGAAGACTGTTCTAGTTGTTAAGATTGAAGTCAGATGTGACACAACTGTCAAATAAGCCACACATTTACAATTATAGAGCAGTGCTCAAGCCAAATGCTCTTAAAAAGGTGCCAGTCAAACGTTCTTCTCTTTACTGTTTGAGTTGTAATTTTAAAAAAAAATTCAGATTTATTTGTAACAAAAATATAACAATCCTTGCAGTTTTGTCCTTGTGTAAAGCCCACATGGGACTGTTTTGTTTTGGACAGGTTTAGGTCTCAGGGGTTTTCCAGGAAGCTGGATTGTGAAAATATTTGTCAGTAGTTTTGAATGTTTTGAATCTGAATTGAAGACTAAACTTGGTCACAATAGCACACTTGAGATGGCAAGAGTTCTCGAAGGTTACCTGTCCCTTGTAGAAGCCTTCAAACCCATCGTTGACGGCAAACATCTTGTGTCCCTCGGATATGCCCACCCTGACCGCTGAGCGCACGGCTGCGTTCATGCCCGCTGCTGGGGCGCCCACGTTCAACACTGCCACATTGAAGTTGCTCTGCCAAGGAAGAGAGAGAGAGATGAGGCCCAGCACCAGATACCAGATATCACTCTCTCAGGTTCAGTTATGCAACGCACTCACAGTAGCACGTTCTGAGCCTACTGGTTTCCAATATTAATGTTGGTCTTGTGTTATTATTCTGAATCCTATCAAACAGGCGGTCATGAGAGATCACAGCAGGGGAGCATCTGCACTGGAAACTAATCAGGATGTAGCTAAAACGCTTTCAAAGTAAAAGTATGTCATTTTAAATTCCTTTACGTCTATGTGACAGACCTTTAATGGAGTTCTTTGCTCGATTATGCTGGATCATACTCTATGCTACATAATTCTACCTTCAGAGATAATGTGACGTACGTGTGATTAAGAGTGCTGCTTCACAAATGCCCAGCACAATTACACTGAGTGCTGTTCTATAACCTGAAGTGCAGGTCTCTACAGTACAACCCAAACAGAGTGTGTATAAATGTACCAGTGGTAATTAGAGTTTAAATAAAGTACGGTCTGAAGGCCAGAATGGCGAGCTGAAGCCATTTCTGGTGGTGTGAGGGTCAATTACAAGGAAAGAATTCACAGCAAAGCTACTATACTCACACACATGCACACAACACACAAACACACACACACACACACACACACACACACGCACACACACACGCACACACACCGACACACACACCGACACACACACACGCACACACACACACACACACACACACACACACACACACACACACACACACACACACACACACACACATGGTTACAACACTACAAAGCAAACGGACCCATGTAGTGTCAGAGGGGACAGATAGTAAAAGTTTGGCCGACTGTACTGTTTATGCAAACCAAGGGTCAGGAAAAGAACAACAATGGCAGCAGACACTCACAACGGGCAGCTCAGATTCTGGTTTACGATGAGCCAGCAGTTTGTACGTCTTCAGGTTGTTCTCAAAACTCCTGAGAGTGAAAAGAGGGAGGGAGGAGTCATACACGTATGGAACACTTGTGTATAGGTCACACAGTACCTCTGTTATGGTAGCATTCAGGCTAAACGTCAATTCACATCAAAGGTGACCTTCATGAAACAAGCTATCACATGAATCTCAGTTAAACATACCATCTCAGTGATATAAAAAACTGAAATGAATATGAAAATATATGGTATATCTTTTTCCTCTATGAATAGACTGTTGGTTTAAAGACGAAAAGACGTGTTACCTGCCACGCAGTTTGACGGCCTCTTCAAATCTCTTTTCATCCATAGCCTTCTGCACCTCCTGGGTCTGTGAGGAGGAGATCAAGAAGTCAATCTTCATAGTTTTCATTAGACTCAAGGTAACAACACCTCGACTATATTACACTTATTCAGGCAATCTCATAAGCTATTAAATAGTATTGTGGTATTTTATACAATATTATAGTATTATGTTTCAAGAGTGTTCAACCGAATGGAAGGCTCTAACTGCAGTTTAACCATGTTCATCAAATGTCAGTACTATGTGTGGCACAAATAACCATGTAAAAAGATCCAAGGGACAACATAGCAGTTCCTCTTAAATATTGTTCAATTTCATCTGGGATCAGGTTAAGCCCCTTCAATCGAATGGAACTTTCATTTAAATAAACCTCAATATGATGTTTTTCGGATTCAACGGTTTACCCAAATAGTTTTCTATTCCATTTGAGCTTTCCACTAAATTAGTAAAGGAAAACTAGGGTGCATGCATATGGAGGACCAAACCTGCCATATTTACAAATTAATGAATAAATAAATAAATGTCCACATCCATGCATTTAGACAGAAATAAATGTATTAATTAATGCACAATTGTCAATCAATAGTTACTTATAATTGACATGTATGTATGTATTTATTTATTCATTCATATATTTTTTCATTTATTCATTCATTCATTCATTCATTCATTCATTCATTCATTCATTCATTCCTTCATTCATTCATTCATTTATTTATTCATTCATTCGTTGTTCCCAATATGATAATGAGAGGAGGCCAGTAGGCGTGGAAACTGACGTGGAAACTGACGTTCAGACATTTTGCAATCAATCCAGAGCCTTGATGATACTGATTTAATGCTATAGCTTTGTATCAGATCGCCAGGTTATTGCTCTCAGGTTGTGCTTTATGCATACCATGGGATACTCAGGAGTAGGCTTCCCATTCACAAAATGATACAAAGATTTAAATATATAAAGTTCATAATGGCCTTTTGGGACGTTTTGTTCAACATTGATGCAGTGTGTTAAGCTCCTGGCAACTAGCTGGTGTTTGCTATCGCTAGTAGCTAGGATAGCTCAATTTTTCAAACAGTTACATTAGCATTTTGACGGTAACATTAACATTTTGATTTTAACATTAACACATTTGTTGGAGAGACTAGTTATGTACTTCTGATGGCTATAATACTAGTTGCCATGAACCATAACTGTTAGGGGATGTTCTCTCAACTAGTTAGTCATCATAACTAGCGATAGATAGCTAGCTAACTGCAAGCAGCTTCATTTATTTTGGAGAAGACATATGTGTATTTTCTGATGTATTGAGTTGGGAGTGGGGTCTCCCACACTGCTTAATTCACAGCTGGCAACTTTCCCCCTAAGTTTTGGGCTTTGGAAATGCGAACAAAAGCAACGTGTCCCTCTAATCTCTCAGGGTAGCCTACCTTGTGTCAGATCTACAAGTCCCGTAGGCACTCTGGGGACGGCCCAGTGTTCCGAAAGGCCAATATTCCGAAATCTCAATATTGTGGGGGAAAAAGTCCCCCTGGCATACTTTAGAACTAGATTAACTGGCACAAAACACACACAGCTTTTAATTTGCGCAGCGGAGACACTAATCGGGCTATTACTTTTCCTAGGCAATATTTGTTAACTTAGCCTTCTATGGTTTTGAATATGGGGTACCATTCCTGCGAAGGAAATCACCGTTATTGTAAACAGTGCGTGGGGCTGGCAAAATGCTCAGTATCGTGCCAAATGCTCAAAATGATCGTTTTTGGAGGATCATTTTTGTGCATCTGGCAACACTGGGAGGGCAGTCGATTTAAGACAGTTCTCTCTAGTCAGAGCTCGCGCAAGAGGGTAGAACATAAGGGAGATACCCTTTCCAAAACTTGTAAGGGCGTAAAAACGAGTTTGTGAAAGACCCATAAACACAAATATCCGATGACGCAAAATCCCGGACAATTTTGGAATCCCAAAATTTTTTAGGTCTCGGAATGTCTGGGTAAAAGAGGACGTCTGGCCACAACCTGAGAGCAATCACCTGTCGATCTCATACGAAACCATATCGTTACATCAGTATCATGAAGGCTCTGGACAGTTTCCACGCCTACTGGCCTCCTCTCATTATCATATTGGGAACAACGAATGAATGAATAAATAAATGAATAAATGAATGAATGAATGAATGAATGAATAAATAAATGAATAAATTAGTGCTGTCAAACGATTAAAATATTTAATCGCGATTAATCACATTTTTGTCATAGTTAACTCAAAATTAATCGCGATTAAATGAATCGCGATCGCACATTTTTATCTATTCTAAATGTCCCTTCAATATTTTTTTTCCATCATTTTCATTTTATTTGAATGCTCTTATCAACATAGAAAAGTGGATTGGCTTGCTTTAAGCAATGTTTTATTTTATTGAAAAACAACATTGCCAAACAGAGCGGTACAAAATAAAATTATAAAGTGCACATTTAAGATAAACAAGGACTCAGCCTATAGTGCAGTTAAACCATGGCTTAATATATATATATTTTTCAAGTTTGCTGTGAACGTAGAAGTCAGGCCTCTTATTTCAAAAACAATGAATCATAACAGTTAGGTTACCAATAAAAGGTAAGCCAACTACTTCTGTGCTTTCAGCCAGCTGCCTGTTGACATTTTCAGACAACAGTGAAGCTCGCTTCTTTTGCACAACACAACTTTTAGAAGGTAAACTTTCTATTCAGAGGCTTTTTATCATCCATTTCGCCGTATCGCGCTCACCATTCACTCATACGTGACGTTAGCCTACTACACAGTTTGGGAGGGCAAAAAGAACGTTAATCTTTTTTTTTTTACAACGCGTTAATTGCACGATAAAAAAATTAACGGCGTTAAAATGGGTTTGCGTTAACACCGTTAATGACGCGTTAAACTGACAGCACTAGAATAAATAAATGAATGAATGAATGAATGAATACATGAATTAATGAATGAATGAATAAATAAATAAATAAATACATGAAAGAATGAATGAATAAATAAATGAATGAATGAATAAATATATGAATGAATAAATAAATAAATACATACATACATAAATGTAATTATAAGTAACTTTGATTAACAATTGTGCATTAATTAAAACATTTATCCATTTATTTCTGTCTAAATGCATGGATGTGGACATTTATTTATTTATTTATTCATTCATTTGTAAATATGGCAGGTTTGGTCCTCCATACATGCAAACATAACTAGTGCCTAGCCTAGAGTATGGGTTCTAAACCCTGATGATGGAGCTTGTTGTACTGCATGTGTTCCACCTTAACCTGCTCCAAGCTCATCTAATGTTAGTCTAATTATAAGCAGCTGAATGGCTAAACCAGGTGCCAACTAATCAAGGCCACCATTTATGTCAGTCAGGTATGCACAGCAGAGCCAGAAGGAAGCAGAGGAGTGGGGAAATCAGACAGATTTCAGGGGGCCTTCAAAGTCTGCCTCATTCATCTCAGCAGGGGTCTCTCTACAGCTCTAGTGGGCGATGACTTGATCGTTTGAGGCAACGTCGAGCACACAAAGAGCAGAGTGGGAGAAGGAGACATGCAGGTCTTAGAGAGACACAGAGAGGCTTTGTGTGGCCATGTTGGAGGAAGATTGCATCACTGCAGTGCCACTGTAATTGGACATGCCCACAATAAACCTTTCACATCTGATTAACTTGTTGGGTTTTAGATTATGTGTGTGTGTTGGGTGTGTAGATGATGAATTTATATATGTATCTCCACACACACACACACACACACACACACACACACACACACGCACACACACACACACGCGCACACACACACACACACACACACACACACACACACACACACACACACACACACACACACACACACACACACACACTCACACACACACACACACACACACACACTAACACACACACACACACACGCACACACAGACACAGACACACACACACAGACACACACACACACAGACACACACACGAAAACACAGACACACTTCTCTTTCTAGTCATGCTGAGTATTGAGATCATTTGGCAGTGCTCCAGCCCCTACCATCTGCACACACTCCATGAGAGGCAGGCGCACAGATTGGTTCCCACACAGAGACACCACATAGGCGGGCGTGTTCGCTGTGGTCTCCAGTAGAGCCAGGACGGCCTCCACTCCCATACGACTGGCCTGAGAGAGTTGAGTACACAAGAGAGGAGACAGAGAAAGGAGACACACAAAGGTGAATACAGCACCTAACAATATATATATATATATATATATATATATATATATATATATATATATATATATATATATATATGTATATGTATATTTAAATATACACAGCATACAGTATATATACAGCATATAACACGATTCACAAACACTGTGGAGAATCAAATATATTTACATAGCCTACAACACACACACTTTCCAAAGGGATATTTTTAGTTTCAAATGCACTTCCCAATCCCACTCCCCATCTCTCGTTCCACTAATTTCCTGTGTCAGTTCACCGAATGAAGTAAAAAGCCCCAATAATAAACCAAAATAAACCCTAAAAATAGATCTCTCACCCTCATCTCTGAGAGATGGTCAAAACACAAAAAAAGATTACTAAAAGCAGGAGTGGAAAAAAACAGCCACTCTTCCTCAGGCTAGACATGTTTTGAGGACACAGAATGTGTCCACCGCCACTCTTGTGTCCTCTGCTCCCAGAGCTGCTGTGTCAGTCTCCACGTGACTCCCAGCAGCCAAATCCACTAACGGGCTTATCCTAGACCTCTGTCAGTTTCCTTCCTCTCATGTCTATGAGAACATGGCTGGGCAGGGCAGGGCAGGGCAGGGCAGCGCTCCTCTCCCCTCCTCTCCCCTCACTCTAGGCCAATGTGAGCCACTCACCAGGATCCGGTCAAAGGCCGATGGTGTGCCACCCCGCTGGACGTGACCCAAGATGGTCACACGTGTGTCAAAGCCCAAGCAACGAACCACCAGCTGGGAGAAGCAGAGAGAGAGACCATTGTTAGGGGTGGGGACTATCCCTTGCCTGATTTAGACATAAAGTCAAAAACATTTCCACAGGCTTTTGATGGGGGGCAATAAACATGTTAACACCAGGGAAATATTCCACAGCACTGTAATCTGCACTGTAAATACCACACTGTGCTACTGAACAAACTCCTGCAGCTAACTACACACAATGGCAAATGAGTGCATTTGCAGTTTGTTTTTTCCATCACAAGACAAGATATCTTATAAATGTGCCAAGTTCAGCAGAGATGGGTATGCTGGGGAATATTTCCAAAGTACCTTCAACACTTTAAATGATAATATACTATATCTATTTTGCCTCTCCACAGCACTGTAATCTGCACTGTAAATACCAAACTGTGCTACTGAACAAACTCCTGCAGCTAACTACACACAATGACAAATGAGTGCATTTGCAGTTTGTTTTTTCCATCACAAGACAAGATGTCTTATAAATGTGCCAAGTACAGCAGAGATGGGTATGCTGGGGAATATTTCCAAAGTACCTTCAAAACTTTAAATGAGAATATACTATATCTATTCTGCCTCGCAAACGCATACTAACCGTACAGTATATGTTAAAAATAAGTTGTCAAAACCATTTACAATGTTTACACTACAGATACAAAATGCTTTTATGCTTTTCATGAAGGGAAAGCATGCATGCAGTTGAAAGGCTCAGGGAGAAAGTGCAGGCTTCATGCTAAACATAACCGTCTTCAGTGCGGTTAGTGAGCTCCATAACAGTCCAGTGTTTTTAGTCATTTGGAGTATAAACACAGTTTTCAGAACAATTACATTTACAAAACTAAATGATGTGAGGCCAAATAAACAGAAACTGAATTAGGTACAAAGCAGTTACTGGAACAACTCCTGTAGGACCTATGCTATTTCACTACACAGATGATTAAACATCTTTGTTTTTGCACCATATTTATCACTATGTTGTACCATATATACTATTCAAATACAGTACTGTGCAAAAGTTTTAGGCAGGTGTGAAAAAATGCTGTAAACTAAGAATGCTTTCAAAAATGGAAGTGTTAACAGTTTATTTTCATCAATTCTTCATAAATTAACAAAATGCAGTGAAGGAACAGAAGAAAATTCTAAATTAAATCAATATTTGGTGTGACCACCCTTTGCCTTCAAAATAGCATAAATTCTTCCAGATACACTTGCGCAGTTTTTGAAGGAACACGGCTGGTAAATTGTTCCAAACATCTTAGAGAACTAACCACAGATCTTCTGTGGATGTAGGCTTCCTAAAATTCTTCTGTCTCTTCATGTAAACCCAGAAAGACTCGATGATGTAGAGATTAGGGCTCTGTGGGGGTCATACCATCACTTGCAGGACTTTCTGTTCTTCTTTAAGCTGAAGATAGTTGTTAATGACATTGGCTGTATGTTTGGGGTTATGTTCCTGCTGCAGAATACATTTGGTGCCAATCATACGCCTCCCTGATGGTATTGCATGATGGATTAGTATCTGCCTGTATTTCTCAGCATTGAGGACACCATTCATCCTGACCAAATCTCCAACTCTACTTGCAGAAATGCAGCCCCAAACTGGAAAGGAACCTCTACCATGCTTCACTGTTGCCTGCAGACTCTCATTATTGTACCTCTCTCCAGCCTCCAGCGAACAAACTGCCTTCTTCTACAGCCAAATATTTCTAATTTTGACTCATCAGTCCAGAGCACCTTCTGCCATGTTTCTGCACCCTAGTTTCTATGTTTACGTGCTTAGTTCAGTCACTTGGCCTTGTTTCCTTGTCGGGGTAGAGCTTTTTGGCTGCAACTCTTCCATGAAGACCACTTCTGGCCAGACTTCCCCGGACAGTAAATGTCTGTACCTGGGTACCACTAGTTTCTGCCAGTTCTGAGCTGATGCCACTGCTTGAAACCTTCCGATTTCAAAGGTAAATAAGCTTGATGTGTTTTTCATCAGCTGCATTAAGTTTCCTTGGCTGACCACTGCGTCTACGATCCTCAACGTCTTCTTCAAAAGAGTTGGAACTGCACATTTTGAAACCCCTGTCTGCTTTGAAATCTTTGTCTGGGAGAGACCCTGCTGATGCAGTATAACTACGTTGTGTCTTGTTGCTGTGCTCAGTCTTACCATGTAAATGGATAAAAAATAAACATTTATTGTTTACATTTTTCAAAGCATTCTTAGTTCATAGCATTTTTTCACACCTGCCTAAAACTTTTGCACAGTACTGTATGTCTGTAATATCCTACATATACAGTAGATCAAACAAGTGCACGTTGAAAGTCAATGTTAAAAAACATCAAACCAGTCACAAGCTACGCTGGGAAATAGTGCCAACACACTCCATTGATACCGCATGACAAAGGCAGTAGACAGCAAGCAGTTAGAGTGCAAGATACACATTAAAGAAAATAGGAGGGGGTTCAGCAAGGCCACCTTACCCCAGCTTTCCATACAGGGGGCAGACGGTTAGAGAGGGAAGCCACACAGAGGTCAAAGCTAAGAGTCAGCTTAAAGGCCAGTGCAGGAGCAGGACAGCACGGCCTGGAGCCTACTTACATCCTTTACATAGCCCGCCGTTATGGGCTTGTTCTTGAAATCAATGGCTCCCTCGGCTATAATTATGATATTCAGTCTTTTCATGCCTGCTCGGTTCTAAGGGAGTAGGGGTGGGGGGAGGTTGAAAAACACGTTACCTACAACAGACAGTGACAGGAGTTGGCGGGATGGGAGTTGAAAAGCTGGAGACAAGGCCCTTTGTATGAGTAGTCTGGTTTTAACAAATCTGCCTCCCTTAGACTGTCTGTCCGTAGTTCTCTGGCCAAGACACCTACACCTTGGCTGTGATTCCCTAACACTTGTTGGGCTGTCTCCGTGCCGTTCGCTTCCCACCCCGGCAACATGTTCAGATACTCACATCCTTGACAATGCTAGAGGTTATAGGCTTTCCATGTCTGTCCAGGGCTCCCTCTGCCACTATAATAATGTTCAACCTGGATCCTCGGGATCGGGTCTGAGACAGTTAAGACAGTGGTTATACAGCCAGAACATACACACAGGGTGCTTTAAGGATTAAAAAAAGGATTTGGAGCGCTTTGAAGCTAAGTGTAGCTTAATCCAAGATAATAAGATGAAATTGAATGGACTGTATAATTGCAACATCTCTTTTTGATATCTCTTTCACTGTAGCATGGCCTTGAACATTACCTTAGTTCAAAATAAAACAGCGTTCATTGTTTGTTGTATTATCTATAATGTACAATAATGATATATAATCCAATATTCTAATATTCAGCATATTATAATATATTATATAAAACTAAATCTTAATAAACTTACCCACATGTAACCAAGACTCCCTAGACTGAAAAAGTGTTAATACTAATTTCAATGATAATTTGAAGTAGTGCATACTGTCCTTACGTATCCTGGTGAAGTTAAGAATAATAGTTGTGTCATGAGATCGTTACTCATGGCTGCACTTCCACGTGGCATACTTGACATACTTGTCGTTCTATGATATTGTAATACATAGGTCAGCAGTAGTACAGTAGAACTTAGATGAGTGTGGTGATCTGAGTTAGGTCTGGTTACCGCGGAGAGCTTCTGACACATCTTGTCCTCCCAGCCATCCTCTGGAGGCATCTCAGGAATCAGCACCCAGTCTGCTCCACAGGCAAGGGCACTCACCAGAGCCAGGTAGCTACACACACACACACACACACACACACACACACACACACACACACACACACACACACACAGACAGACAGACAGACAGACAGACAGACAGACAGACAGACAGACAGACAGACACACAGACACACAGACACACAGACACACACACACACACACACACACACACACACACACACACACACACACACACCAGACATTCATCACAATGATAACACATGTATCTGGGCCAGAGCTGCCTAGTCCATATCTATGGGGCCATGTCCAGTCTGCCGGTCAGTTTTGGGGAAAAAAATCACTTCAGAACAGAACAATAACCCTTCTGCTGCACTTATTAAACGGTAACTTGGTGAAACCATAAAATAAAAATTGAATTTAAATGATTTTATTGCAGTTTCCTGGCTTCCATTGAAAAAAAAAATGTTCTTCATGCTATTAAAACTTTCAGGTGTTGCATAGCAACATATTACTTCAGTTACAACTCATTTTAGTTACGATAAGGAAACTGACTACTTGTGAAATTATATATATATTTATATATTACATAATACATAACAGTCATTCATTTTTTTCAGCGGTCATTATCAATTAATATCAGACCTCTGAACATTGGGATGGCCAATTCAATTCAATGGTTCATTCTCAGCATTCTGAGGAGCCATATAATAAACAAAGATAAACCACAATGATAAACACACTGCCAGTGAGCACGCCAAGAGCTGCCATATCAATAAATAAATCACAAACAAATGAACCACATCACTACGCACAAATTGGCAATGAAAACAAATCAATAGTATCCATCACACATATCCGTAATCAACATATCTGAAAAGACAGACACAACAAAGCTAAAAGCATCAGAGCAACAGCAGCAACCAGTGCTTATGTTTCTTACCCACAATGCCTCCCCATGACCTCAAGCACGAAGGTCCTCTGGTGGCTGAAAGAACATGTGAATATGAGTTATATCAGAGTTAAACAAGCATTATAGCAAGCAATAACAATGGATCGGTTTACAGTCAGATACACACCTCTGAGCAGTAGTCATGATTGCGTCTACAACTTCAATGATTCGGTGGAGGGCGGAGTCAGTTCCGATTGTCATGTCAGTTCCACAGAAGTCATTGTCAATGGAGCCCACCATCCCCACGATGTGCAGGGCAGAGTACCTTTGGGCAGCTTCCTCATCGATCAGGCCTGAGAGGAGAGAGCCAGAGGATGTTTACATCTTTACATTGGGTACAACAGGGCCCAGGTGAGAACAATAAAAACACGTCTATAAGCACCATGTCTGAGAGTATGCCGCTTTTACCAATGGTAGTCTACTAAAAAATATATTTTGTCATATCATGTCAAACAATGCAAAGAAAGAAACCATACACATTTTAAGGCAAAGTCTCCAATCACATTTTTCTGTAAATGTATAAAACATTCTGAATTCCAAGGGGAAAGTAAATAAGTAGTCATTATGTGTTAAAGTACATGTAATGCACACGTGTCTAGGGTGTATACTGTACATTTCACAATCTTTTTCCCTGTCCACTCTCTTCTTCCTGCCAAGTCTCTTATTTCTTCAGCTTTCAATTCATCATTTTTTCTCTCTGTCCTTTTGCACACCTTCTGTCCTTCACTCCCTCTCTCATCCTACAGTGGACCCCACTAAAAGTAGCTCTGTCTTAGGGTCGAGCTAATGGGGATCCTTCTAAATAAACAAGTAAACAAACAGTCTCATCTTCTCTCCTGCACACCTTTCTCCACCAGCTCAGCCAGCAGCCCACTCCACTCCTCTCTGAAGAGGTTGGCCCCGGTCAGGCTGCCATCTCCTCCAATCACACACAGGTTGGTGATACCATGCTGGACCAGGTTGTGAGCTGCCTTCAGGCGCCCATCGCGTGCCCGGAACTCTTTGCAGCGGGCACTGCCAATGACTGTGCCACCCTAAAAATAACAGGATCATATTCCAGTAAAATGGTCTGAATATCAAGATATGGTCAGAGAAGGCAACTCACTAAGTCATTATCAATATATTTTTCATTCACGCATTTCAAGGCAAAACCACTGTTGCCACAATAAAAGAGCCTTCATAACAGCACAGTGGACAAAACACACAGCGTGCTTACATTACAGAGCTCTTTTCCACAGTTAAACTAGACCTTTTAACATGAAACGTTTCAGACTATATTCATTCCGTTCTCTTATACCTGGCAACAGCTTTTCTAATTACAATTCTTTAATCTTTGCTCATCACCTCACAAAGCAGGTGGCTTTATGAACATTCCATGCTTGAAGCACTCACCACTTGAAGCATACTGGAGACACTCTCCCACGAGGCCTCTTTGATGTTCTCTCCACCGTCCACCATACCCTGATAGCCCTGGAAGCAGAAACACAGAGGGAATTGATGGACACTTCCAGAACCGACTGGGGTGAGGACTGCGTGCTTACAGCTATGTTGACAAGAAAGATCACGTTGTTGTAACCACAAAATCAAATGTTGATGACACTACAACACGTCTAGCTGGTAAACCCCTTAAAAGATCTGTGCATTCAATGAATGCTATTCTAAATTGAACAAGATGGCTGTATATTAACTGGCCAGAGGGATGGAACCATCTGCACAAAAGGGAAAGGTGGGCGAATGGCTTATGATATCTCCAGGCCAATGCCAATCACAGAACTGCAGCTTCTAAATAAGGACTGTATGCAAAGGATGCTGGATCTGCCCCTGTTGTGTTTGCATGACAAGCAGATGGCTTCCTCTGGAGGGTCTTCATGTCTTGCTTAACATTTCCAGAGGCCTTATTCTTGCATGTGAAGTTAGCTTCAACTTAAACTGCATATAGTGTGTGGCACTGCTTTCTGTATAAACCCACTTTATGATGCCCATATTCCATGAGTCAGGCTATGTTATTTTATGTTGTATTTGCCGAGACAAATGATTGAGGCTCAACTCACCTCATGGATGAAATAGACTTTTGCTCCAACATAGATTCCCATGCGAACAACAGCCCTCACGGCTGCATTCATACCTGTTCAAGCAAGAGAAAGATGCACAGCAATCAGTTAATTTCAAGTATTTGACATAGCCAAAGGCTATTAATGCAGAACGGGTGAAATGGTAATGACATAAACATTCAAACTTGAGAAAGTGGAAGTGTTACACTGTGATGAGAAACAGCACTGCAAGCTGGTTTTGCTTTCTGAACAACACGCATCCTCCACATACTTGCTGTACTTCCATAGATACATAGATAGATACTGGCTTTGTTTTCTCAAAGGGTCTCTACATGCCATGTGTTATCTGTGTGTGTACGTTGTTATCCTTCAATACACTGTACCATATGTGCTCTGTATGTCTTGTGTGTGTGTGTGTGTGTGTGTGTGTGTGTGTGTGTGTGTGTGTGTGTGTTCTGTATGTGTGTGTGTACGTATGTGTGTGCATGCATAGTGCTTTTGAGCAGGACTCAATGCCATGTAAGGTAAAAGCTTTATTGACTCCTCCTACCCTCTCTCCCTAAGCTTGTCAGTGGCATTCCCAGGAACTCAAAACAGCTCCAAGAGGACAGAATACTAATGTTGGACTTAGAGTTAAGGAAGTGTGTGTGTGTGTGTGTGTGTGTGTGTGTGTGTGTGTGTGTGTGTGTGTGTGTGTGTGTGTGTGTGTGTGTGTGTGTGTGTGTGTGTGTGTGTGTGTGTGTGTGTGTGATCCAATAGACATCCCTCAAAGAAATGGAGTGGCACTGTGGAACCTGGCAGACTCCAGGAGAAAATAAACAATGGGATAAGGGCCTGGTTTCACTGTGCTGTCCAAATTGGCAGAACTCTGAAATGCTAGCTGCTAAGCTCCAGTGCTGTTGCCAAGCAACATGGCCTACAAGAAAAGGCATAAGCAATGAACTGTACACAAGGAGCTTGTGCAGAACCAGCCTCTGCTAATGCATCATGCTTGATACTGGTACCACCCACACATGTTTTAGCTTCAGGACAACACACTCAAAAATAGTGAATCTCAAAACATATAGCCTTTTAAATCATATGCCATACAACAGTCTACAATAGTTAAATCTATACACATCATATGTAGGCTATATTGCACTGACAGTATGTTGGATGACTTCTTACCTGTCAAGTGTCACATTTTATCTGTTAACATTTCTCAAGCCTCACATACTATGTCTGCGTAGCACTTTATAGGCTACAAGTCAACCCTGTTTCAATATTGAAGTGGATCAGGACTTTCATCACAAAACAACTTCTTATAACTATGGGGCGAACATCCTGTTAACTAATTGCAGCGCAAAACAATATATTTACGTGTGTTGTCTTCGTTTGTGTGTATGGTGGCTCAAATATATCAACTCATGCATTTCAATCATGTTAACTATAGAAGTTTAGTTCAATTGGTATGAAACTTGTCCCACGCAGTGAAGCAGATATTTTTGAGAGGCATGTAAAGTGCATATGGAAAGTTTTCCAAAAGTTTTTACGTTTCAGACTCGTCAATATGGATTCGATTCATTTTTCCTCATCAATCTACACACAATATTCCACAATGACAAAGCAAAAAAAAATTGTTTTTGAAACATCTTAATTTATTAAAAATAAAAGACTGAAAAAACACATTTACATTAGTATTCAGACCCTTTGTTCTGACACCTGCACTTCAGCTGTGGGGGTATCCTACTTCTATCAATGGTCCTTGAGCTGCTTCCATGACAGGACTGATTGGAGTCCACCCATGCCTAATTGAATTCACTGGAAGTATTTAGGAAAGGCACATCTAACTTATGGATACTGAAGGCACTACACCAACAGAACAAATAACAATAACAACAGACTTGGCACACTGGGTGGTTGTAATGTGCTTGCCTCTCTACAGTGCATCTCTATGTGCTGCTAGGAAGCACCACTTCCATGCCATTTCCAGACAGAGAGTTTAATATTTAGACTTAAATCATTCAGTAAAGGTGCCATACATGTCGGGCAACTTTATCAAGGACATCCTTATTGCAGCATTTGTCATTATCTTGCTCACGCATGGCAAGTTAGTTTGCTGTCTGACTTTAGGTTCCATATGACGTATGCGCACTCTGTCTGCGATGACTGCAGATCCTCACGTACACACATCCCTACACAACTCATCGTTCTCCACCATACTCATGACTCACGGGGCACATCCGCACTGTACATAAAGCTCTAGCTCTGGCACCTACCCCTTCTGAGCACCATGCGGTAACATCTATTTGGCCTATTTGTAGGTACGTAAGACAACTGCTTCCAATGGATGATGGTGGACACCAAAAATAAAGGGCAGCTATATCGCTGACTGTTGATTATTGTATCGAATAGTTGCCACTTCCTGGTTTGAGAGTCACGCCTGTCATTCACAGTATTTCATTTGCAAGGCAATCACATCCCTGTGCAATTATACATCGGATGATGTTAATTTAGTGATGATATCTCCTCGCTGAGGATGGTTTGAAGCGTTCTATTTAGGCGGAAGCTGAAGAGACGCGACACGATGATCACATGAAATGAACGGAACTCCGCAATGCAGTAATGTTAGGCCATCATTAACATACTATAGTTATTAACACCAGCATCGCACCAACTTTATTCACCAACGGAGAACTCGCGGACCTATGCAATTATGTCATGAACATCCTATATGTGGATAAATCCGGTGGTAAGCCAACATCTACTTCACCTTGAAGGGTATGGCTAACTAGCCTCTAAGTCTTTCCAGAGCTAACTGATACAGTGTCCACCTGAAAATGTCAGCAACATCATACGTATTCTATGTTAAACGTGACATTCAAACCGGCATTACCATAAGGTTACTCATGCGACTGTAACCACACACAAATAATCTGTCTGTCTGGATGGGTACTTTTCGCCCTCTATGGGCCCATTCGTTGATACAATGTCACAGCATTCTCTCACTGTCAATAGTCACGCAGCCTACCTTGAGCATCCCCGCCACTCGTAAGCACAGCGATGGCTTTTCCACCGCCCGAAAGATTCTCAAAAAATTTCTTGTTGTCTGGCTGTGCCATCTTCACCACAGAAACTAACGCAACAATTATATAAGAATATAAATTAATGCAAATTCTATAAAAAAATCACCGGTTACGCAGCGAGGGCTGTGACAACGCCACCCCCTTTGCCTATCTTCCAGCCGGTGTCCGTGAATCACTCCCCCTAGTCCAAAACTCAACTGTGATTTGCATACGCTGTCGAGTCTGCAATAACTTGACAGTACAATTGTCCAATGGATGTTAAGATCACGTATACACCCTCACTTCTTTGTCCAATCGAACACTAGATTGAAAGGTATTCCCCAGTAAGGCGATCGGAAATGAGGAAGTGTTAAAGCATCTCAACGAACAGTTAGGTTAATCGGAGCATCTTTTCATAGCACTTGGCAAGAGGATGGAAACGTAGGATATCGTTCGACCAAAATAACCCATCATCTGTAACGGAGCCTAGGTCATTATGTATTCCTTTAGGAATGGTAGGTCTAGGCTAAATCATATAATTAAGGCCCAGGAAAAATAGTACCACAATGATGCTATAGGGGCCTAAGATTCCGTTATGTATCTTACTTGGACAGCTTTCAAAAGATTGCTCAGATGTTTCCAAGCTGTGCATTAGTAAGAAAAGTGATTTTCTTGCATGTTCTATAGCAGCCTTACTCAGTTTAACCTATTTTTAACAGAATTGTGTTTATGTTTTAAACGGATGTTACAGATATGCCACAGAATATGAACACCTGTCTTTAGTTGTGAAAACAGTTTGGAAATATGCTAATCATATTTTTTTCATTGAAAAGGACAAATAATATCTAAACCTCCAAATACATCACATTTATGAATAAGTTTACTGTAACACCGTATTGTGGCCGATTTGAAACATTCTTTAAAGTTGTTCTATTTCCTCCATTATCACATTAAAGAGAATATATGAAACTATAACACCACAACACCATGTTTTAGTTTATATACATTACGTATTACAGTATAAGACACATTAGGTTTGCTAGGTTTAGAGGAACTATGTGTGGCAAAACTGTTGAGCTGATTTAGTTATTTGGCTATACTTATAAGGTAATATAAAGGGTTTTAACAATATTCACACTTTACAACCAAGACGGATTGCATTTCAGTATAACCGAATTTAAAAAATATATTACTGCCTATTGGGTTGCTGATATATTCATAGATTACTCCATTTTGTTAGGGATGTTAAATCACTTCTGCACTTTATAAACCTTCAAAACATCTATTGTTTTTCATGTTTCAGTTGCTATTCCACCATGTAGGGTGTCATCAGCCAACCATTAAAAGTACCGTAAATACAATAGACATTATAATCAGATCATAGAGAGTAAACGCACATAGGAAGATGTGATGTGTCTAAAATGATGTTAAATCACTTTATAAGACTTCATAAACTTTTACTACACATATAGTTTATGATGGTTTGAATGCTTTTCTACTGTGACAGTGTACACAATGTATACAGATAAAGGTAAGTCAGAGTGCATAGGAAGATGTGATGTCGCTAAAGAGATGTTAAATCATCTGCACTCTTAATGCATTATAATTCAATGTGAAGTGTGTGGTTTAGATGCTTCTCCACCATGTCAGGGTCATAATGTATCAGCTGATTATTAAAAATAGGCCTACTATAAATCCATTAGACGGTACAGATAATGGTAAGTCAAAGTAGGAATATTTAATGTTTCAAAAGGGATGTTACATCACTTGTACATCATTTAAAAGTACAATTAATACAATAGACAGATATTTTGTGTTGGTACATTTAATGCCGTTTTGAGAAATTCTGTTTGTAAATGTAATAAGAGAATTCGGTATTTAGCAGCCAAGTTATGCTAGCTCTCGTGGTATTTTGCTACCTTTATGCCACAGTATTTTACGTGAGATGTATGTATCTCTTTTTTTCTGTCTGTACCAGAACCCGTTTTCTTGCATCTGATGTCCGTGAGAGGTAGCAGTAGATAACTTGTTAGGTAATCTACTCATTCATTATTCTCATTTTCTAGCATTCCTTTTAGGAGGCCTATTCCAAGTGTGCTCATGTTATGGCCACATAATAGCCACTTGCTATACGTATTTCATTACTCCACTTCCACAAATAGGAATGAATTAATTAAATAGGAAATTCACAAATCCAAGAAGGCACCTGCTGACGCTCTCATTTGAATCACCTGTTGTGTCAACACTTGAAGAATGACTCATGAGCGCCCTCTAGTGAAACCTGTTGTGTCAACACTTGAATAATGACTCATGGGGGCCCTATACTGAAACCACGTTGATGGTTTGTGATGATGATGATCTTGCTGCCATCTAGTGGCCATTATGTAAACTATGATAACTACATTTTACACGGCATCCTTATCTCAGCAATGTCTGTGATGGTCTGCTGATACTTTTGCTGCGGTTTCTATGCATAGCTTTATTTAAACCGGGATATTATTGGCATTCTATTTTTCTTTGTAATCCTGAATTGACAGGTCTTACAGTCACTGCATTTTATCAATAAACTGTACTTGATGGTGCGATTAAATAAACAACTGTTTTTACTAAAAACCATAACATTACATGTTCAATAAATACAGATATGCTTTTTGTAGTGTTAGCTTAAGCAGTGACATCCATTTTTCATTCATTCTTGGTTCATTCTTTAGCTTCATCAGCATCTTCATCTTTATCTTCGTTTTGTTCGCATCTGTAGCCTTTGAAGGATTTCTCTGACTCTCATATTCACAATTTCCCCAGCACAATGAGATTGATTCATGAGGTAAGCTTCCAGTTTGGCAAAGCATGCTGCAACCGGCTCAGAAACAGCACCATGTGGTTGATGGACCTGCAAAAAGATGAGCCAAAGTAACAGTATTAGTTGATTACTGTCACTTCACCTGGGGGACTACATTAAAATACCAGCTTTGGGTTTCAAAATTCCAGTTTTGTCCACTCAGTAACACAAATCAAACTTTTGAAAGAAACTTACACAGGGTTTTAGAATACGTCTGGTATGGTCCACCACTTCAACAACGTTTTTAGAATTTTTTATTTTCTCGTAGACGGATTTAGCCTTTTCCATAATATCCACTAAAACCACAGTGCTGAGTTCAATCTGCAGGCAGAAAGTCAAACTGGTACTGATGTATTCTTAGTCATGTTTTCCCAAGGAAATACAACCTTTATCTAATCTATACCCAAAGGGGAATATGAACTTCACAGTAGCTGTTTTTACCTGGTCAAGCATTTCCTTGGGGTTGCAGAGGACTGTTTTAAAGTCATGTCCACACTCAGGGGAGATGTTTCTGTTCTGGTTGCAATAAAACACACACACTATATTGGCAATATTCTGAGAAAGTACAGTATTCTACACACTCAGCCTCTCAACCGTTTTTTTTTTTTTAAAGTTGCACTTGAACCAGATTATCATTTGATCTGACATTCATTTCAACACATTCAATAATTGGTGTACTCAAATGGAGCTCATCATTTCCTATGCCTACCTGTTATAAATGCTTGGAGGTCACAAAGTAATGTATATACACAGACACAAAATATTGAGAAAATACTACAAGGGTATTTACCAGGCTGTCCACCTCAGAGAAAAGGTCCTTCCAGCGGATACTCTGAGTGCACTCCTTATGGCCATGCAGAAGACGCATGAGGCAGCAGATGATGACCACTTTGATCCAGCCCATATTATTTACTAAAACTAAAAAACATATTTGTTGTTTCAGCAGGTGATGGAAAGAAAACGTTTGCAAAAGTGATAACAAAGAGTTATTACAATATATATGGTATGAGAGTATTGATGAAATGTAAGGTAAATTGCACACAAAGATGACACCTTACCTGTTGCTTGGTTTGTGATTGTAATTTCAGGTGCTGTTATACCCTTGTCTGTAAGGTCCTGGTTCTTTTATAGGGCTGAGATGCTTGAGCAGTTGTACCACACCTGTCATTCTGACACAAAGTGAAACCAGGAAGATTCTCTCAGCATCACCAGCTAAACTGAACAGACAGGTTGAGAAGTGGAAAACATTGATACATTGTCAGATAAACCACATTATATGGTTTTGTACAATGATACACAGGAGGTCCAATACAAGTTCAACAATACAAGGCCAACCGTTATTATTTAAGTTATATATATATATATATTATATAATGTGGTAGGGTTTTGATATAGAGTATCTCCATGATGCACACACAGTATTTGGCCTGCACCACATAGCTCCATAGAGCATAGCCTAGGCAGCTTGTTGGAATGACAAGTGTGTTCATCTGCCCTTCATATGACCAAATATCATGAGAATTCATTTGAAGATGCTACCAGTCCTGGTCACTTATAGAATCATGCACCCAGTGGCAATCTAGGTCTCTTTAATTACCTAAAAAAGCTACTTCAGTAACCCTATTAGCACACTGTTTACCCACTAAGCTGTTTTTGTATGTATCATGTACCATACCATATAATGTTTGTATACAGTATATATTATGTACATCTACCAAATGCATGCTGTGTACATGTACCACTTGCTGTTTCCCTTCTCCTCCCCCACTTCCTATCTCCTCCTGGCCTGCCTCAAGCAGACGGGTCCCCCCTTATGTGCCGTGGTTCTGCTTAAGGTTCCTTCTTAATTAACCAGGAGTTTTCCTTGCCCCTGTTGCGATTGTGCTTGCTCTAAGGGGTCCAGGCACTGGGCTCTGTAAAGCGCCTTGAGACAATTTAATTGTTTTGGCACTATATTAATTTAACTGATTTTAATCTAATTGAAATTAATTGAATTGAATTGAATTGAATTGAAATGAACTTTTCTTGCTCTCATGAAATATTGTAACTGTTCCATTTCGCTCTTACAGGTCATCCAATTCCAGCTCTTGCGCTTGGAATAATTCAGTGAACTTTGTTTCATTTCTCCTGAGATTGAGAGGAAGGAAACTGAGAGGAAAGAGACTGAGGCTGCATCTGGGAGAAAATGAAAGAGAGAGTGGTGGGGAATGGAGGTTCTCAAACTCAGCTTCATACTTGCCTCAGGCTTTTTCCTGGAATCCCTTGCCACTCCTCTGATGACGCACGCACATGAGGCAAGAGGCTGCAGATGCTGTTGATACTTTGTGTTATCACTCAGGCGTTTCCTATGGCCATATACAAACTTGCATTATTGAAACTTCCAGTTGCAAAGGAAAATCCAGGAATTTCCCTGACTTTTGGATCATTGCCAAAGCTCAAGTGAGTGTGAGTGGCAGGCTAATTGGGAGAGTAGGAGGAGTGAGCAGGGACTCCACCTTGAGTTTGTGCATTTAGTCACAAAGATCAAATTGGATTGGCTTGTTCTGACAGGTACCATAATACCTTAGGTGCAGTTTATGTTTCTCAGAAACAGTGTGACACCAACCCCTCTCCTCTTGTCCCCATGAACACTAAACACCTGAAATCACGCGCTATGCTTCCTTCCATTCAGGGAGACCTCTGTTGCAACTAGAAAAGCCAGCCCATTATTTTTCATACCGCTGTCAAGTACACCTGCAGTTTGAATACATGTTCATAGCAAGAGAGCCCGAACTCCCCCATCCACTCTCCCTTGCCAATCCATGGCCACTGTTCTGCCTGACAAAGCTCCAGATGCAACAAGAGGCACACAATTAGACTGAAGATTGATGTAATTGAGTTTGACAGGTGGAATAAGGGGAGGATTGAGTGCTAGTGCCACTATATGGAATCAAATCCCCCCTCCTTCCCAGAGGACATCCCATCCAAATCTCTTTTTCTGATATTTTATAATATGAGCTGCTTTCTCGGAAAAGATTGTAAGTATTAGTGGACTGTACAGTTTAATAATTTATGTAGAAAAATGTCTGTTATATCTAAATATCTGTTTTGGGACTGCTCCTTCTTTAGTAAGTCACAGTTAACAGTCTCCTTTTAAGTTGTCATCCTGTTCAGTGCATTTACTGGAAAGGGAATGTCTGACACTTTCAGGATGTGTGGGTCTGCCTCCGGGAAGGGAAGCACAGAAACAAAACATCTCAGACCCCTGTTAATGTAGTTGAAGAGAACCCTTCAAAAAACTGTTATGGCTTAACTGTAATGCAAAGAGATGATACATCCCATTGAATTTCATTTGGTCCTTGGCAGATGTACTGTCTAAGTTTGAACAAAATGGAGACATTGACTTTATTAGCACAGCAGGTTGTCCAATGTCCATGCTGGATATTTCTGGAAGTGGGATATACGTCTAAGGACTGTCGGCTCTACTTAGCAGAGAGTGAGGCCTGTTTGTGGAATGCATTGTGATTGGTCAAGTCCATGGGGAAATGAAGGGGACAACCCATGACTCTGGGTTTCATTAACTAGTGATTTAGCTGAAATTGCTTTCTAACTGTGCCAGATCTCAGCAGACGCAACATCATAATTACTTTTCTGCGAGTATAGTATCTGACTTTTCCTTCCAAGTCCAATCCATTACATTACTTTTCTTACTACATATGTCCATCAAGCAACTGTGGTCCACGAAGCTGTATATGCCAGGTCAAATATTCATGGTATGTGACAGAAAATGAACTGAAAGACGGCATATGGATTTTTTGAGCTAATTCCTTTGATTAGATGCGGTTACTGCATGTTTCATGATATTCCAATATTTAATCTCCAGCAGGTATATTTGCCTTTTTATGTTAATTAAATTAAATTAAATTAAATTGAAAAGGTATGCATACTGTTGGATTTGTGCTTTCAAGTAGTATCTCAAACAGAATCCAAACCAACAATCCAATACAGAGAAAGCATGAAGATTCACTTTGACATGTTAGTTTCACGGTGACAGAACTCTCTAACAGTAACAGTTTCCTGGAAAATCAATCAGAGCTGGCTTTTAGAGTTCCATGTTATGTTTTGGTTATCAGTGATGTGTGAGACAGTGAAGTATTCATAACATAGCACACACTCTTGTTAAAATGCTTCTCTTTCTTCTGCAGAGCTGAAACTAAACAGAATATACAAAGTAGACATAATATTAGTCAAATGAAAACAACCTCAAAATGTGATGGTTTGTGTACAACTAAAGAGAAAGGCTGATTGCATATGAATACCATTTTTGGATTTTTACATTTTCTTTGATGCCATTTTTTAGATTAACAACATCTGTAAGAACTAATTTTGTAATAATTTCACTTTTTGTTAAGAGAATGTGTGGTGGGAAGATTGGAGAGTGTCTCTCCGAGGCTTACTCTATAACTCTGCTCAGCCCCACTTAAGGCCCAGCTAGGTCTCAAATTGGACTTCAAGACATCTTCAAGATGTAAAAAAAAAGGGACAACATTCCCATCTCCAGTGGAATGGCTTTGCTTTGCAGGCCTTCAAGGGGCTATCCATCAATGGCCTGCTGAGAGAACACAAACAAGCACAACAAATGAGATATTCCCCATCCCAAAATCAAACCATAAGTAAATCAGCGATTTCACATGGAACAAAACATGAAATTAAAACATCACAAACTCAAAATCACACATCAAAAATATAATAATAAATAACACAGTCACACACACCAACCATCCAGCAAACCACATGCACAGCAGGCACCTGACACGCCACCACCACACCACACAACCAAGGTGCCCCCACGTCGTAGCCTGCCGACACACTTCAGAAGTTTAGCAGTAGATATCTATGTCAGGTTGAGCACACTGTGCCCTGCAGGGCAGGAACATCTCAGTGAAAACGGCAAGCAGCATAGCATAGAAACAGCCTATAATAAAGCAGCAGGCCTGCTATAGGTACTGGGCCCATTGGCTAGCGTTAACAGGCTTTTCTGTAGCCACCCTGGATGTATTGATGAGACTATGAGACATGTCATGCCCTAACCCATTGGCAGGGGAGGGTTCTCCATCACAAGGGCCATTGTCAGGTATAACTACAGGGTGCGGTGGATCTACAGCAGTAGAGGGTTCTCCATTGCAAGGGCCATTGTCAGGGTGTCCCGATGGCCATGCAGTGGATCCACAGCAGAAGAGGGTTCTGCACTTGCAGGGGCCAAGCCAGGCTTAATTATTACTAGTGCCGAGGGATATGCAAAACAAATGGCAAAGAGAAATAAGACCACTGAAAGACATAAAATGGGGAAAAATATTATAATGCTTTTATAGTGGGCCTTGTATGTTTTTTTATATTTAATAATTGAATATTCCAGCCGTGTAAGAGAAGTGTCCCCACTCTGCATTCAGACTCTTTAGTGAGCCATGGTCAAATTAACTGGTAGAAGAATATACACCTAAAATGTGCACTATCAGCAAGGTATGTGTTGCCATTAAGGCAAAAGGGTTACGGGACTTTTAATTTGACGAGCTGTCCCGGTAGTTTTGGGGAAATGGTTTCCTGTAGAGTAAAAAGTAAACGGACAATGGGCCTCATTCTCGACAGCAGTTGGGAAGACTTTCCAAAGGATTTCAGAAGGAACTCCACTTCGGAAACATTTATGAAAACATTTGCATTCTCCATAGTTTTTTCTTCTGTGCTTTCTTCTGAACTTCAGACAACTTTCAGAATTCGAAATAGCAGTCGTAACTCTGCCTGAATCTTCTCAAATGCGATTCCACGGGCCATCTTGTGGTTATTTGAGGAATCGCGTTGAGGAATGACATTTGAAAAAACTCCGTATTACAGTAAAAGGGTTAACGGTTGAATTTGTGAGAACCCGTTGGTGATTGCGTTCACGTCAACTCTACAGACATCCTTGGATTAAAATAATTATGATAATAATAAATACGAGAATATTTGTATCATTAACAATTACGTTTCACATTATAGTCATAATTCTACAAGGTAGTATTTATTGTTACACTAGGTCTATATGGCTCGTAGCTTGACTGTTCTCTCCCTTGTACGTCACTTTGGACAAAGGCCGCGTCTGCTAAGTGACTGAATGTGAATGACATGATCACTGCAAATGTAAGTGAATAAGTGAATACATAAATAAATAAATAAATAAATAAACACTAAACCTAATCTCTAAGAACTAAGGAATTAATTTATTGCAATTTATACTAATACTCGTGGCCAGTCTTCACCCCTATGGTGGCTATTTTGAAGGACAGGACTGACTGCAATTTATACTCCTACTCGGGACCGGTCTTCACACCTATGGTGACTATTTTTCGATAAAAAAAAAAAAAAAGTGACTACTTAAATGTGTTTTATGGACTTCGGACGTTCAACGTTAAACAATATCTCCAGCTTATTAATGAACACCTGTTACGAGGTGGATTTGGGAGATTGCGACAGCATACGTTTCTAAAATTGCGTCTCCTAATAAGGAGCTGGCAGGGCTAGGGATGGGAACCGAAACCCGGTTCTTGTTTAGAACCGGTTCCTAATGAGCCGAATCTTTGGAATCGTTAGCCAAATTCATAACCGGGTCTGTAAACGGACCTCTGTGCCGTTTGCGCATGCGCAAACTCTTCCTTTAAAAAATCAGACCGCAGCAGAAATGGCAACTAGACAGAAGCGATCTAAAGTGTGGCTTTATTTCACTCGAACAAGTGCAAACATGGTCACTTGTAACGTCTGTAAAACATGTATTTCGTCAAAGGGAGGAGGTACATCTACTATGAATAAGCACTTGAGCACACAACATGGTATTAAATTACAAGATTGTCATGTCTTTGATGCCTGCAGCAGCTCAACTAACGACGGCGCTTCATCCCTAACTTACCAAGGTAAACTCCTCAAAATGTTTTATCATAACGGTGTTACTCGTGTGTTATCAGCAAACGTTTGCGTTGTCGTGTTAACCATAACTAAACTTAGCATTGAATTGCTTAACAGAATGGGCGATGTTGGACATTGTCATAACGTAGGCTAGCTTAGCTGTAGAATCTTCTATTTTCAGCCGTTGGCTTGAGGCAGAGGCAGTGCTTGCCTCCCCTCTGTTGGTTCTAGAAAGTTTGCTGATAACACACGAGTAACACCATTATGATAAAACATTTTGAGGAGTTTACCTTACCTTGGTAGTCAGGGATGAAGCGCAAAAGACTCCGTTAATAATGGCGTTGCCTAGCAACGCGTGCAGCTCCCTAGATATGGATAAGTTTCTCTTTCAATTCAGTGGCAGCAATAGTTAAGTTTTAAATATACTGAGTGCCTAGTTTGCGAATCATCTTTGTTCAAATACGTATGTGAGGCATTGTGTGCATGATACAAGTAAGTATGTTTCAGTACGTTATTGTGTTTGTAGTGGGTTCTACATTGCTGTTAGAAGCGTTAAGCATAACAGTTCCCGATTAGCCATACAACCAAGCAACCTACAAGAAAATATACAGTCCTTTACTCAATAACAAGGGCTTCATGTCAGATCAGAAAATTCAACGATTTTGTTAGTGCCATTTTATTGCCAGATTTAGTTTATCTCAAGAGTGCAATGAGGGAGGGGTTTAGATTGGACTAACTTAAACTAAACCTGGATGCATTGTAATGTTCCAACAATTATGAGACATTTCCTGAGGTATATCTGCTCTGGAAAAGAAAGATCAGTAGGTAGCAGAGGAAGGGTTGTATAGGGGTTGTTTGCTATTTCACTCATTCACTCATACACTCATCTATACAGTATAGTATACAGTATAGATGAGTGTATGAGTGAATGAGTGAAATAGCAATCAACAGTGCTCTGCAATGTCAATGTATAGCTTTAGAGTTGACACTCTCACCACATATGCATTTAAATAATTTAATATTTAGTGGCAAGAATGTCTGTTTTTTAATAAAAGTTTTTGGTTATTTATGTAAACATTCTGTTTATGGTGTGTGCAGCATTCTAGAAATGTATATAAAAGAACATTAATGTAAAAAAACCCGTTTGTGCTCTTTTTTCACCCCTTACCCAATAAGAATCGATAAGGAACCGGAATCGTTAAAATCGTAAAGGTTCTCATCCCTAGGCAGGGCGTGTATGTATGCAAATCCACTTTCACGAGAACGCGCATCAATCTAAGAAACTAATCGGAAGGAACCCAGCTGAGAAGACTTCGGCTGCTTATGAACACATTTTCAAGCGTGCAGGAATGCAGCGGAAGCGTTTCTCTTACGTTGTTTTTGCGAAGTCGTGTAAGAAACATTTCTGAAGAATTACAGAAAAAGGTCGAGAATGAGGCCCAATGAATGCACGTCAAACCCTTCGGTTTAGCACTAAGAGGAAATGTCGTGAGTACAATTTAATTGTTATGTTAATGAATATGTTAAAGTTAAAATACTGTTTAAAAAGGAAATATAACACATAATTACAACGTTTTATTTACATATATTTACAGGATAATCCATTAAGAAATGTATGCTTTAATAGTCCAACTTATTCCTTTGTTACAGTTTTCACTCTGTCATGCAAGATGATGTTCAGTGCACAGTAAACAGCAAGTAAACTCTCACTACGACTACGTCATTTTTGCATCAGAGTTTAGCTAGTTTTATAGCTAGTTGCTATACTACAGTGAGGACAACACAGTGAAAAGACAGAGAATTTAGTGTTAAACTTCGTGGCAAGATGGACACAAAAAGTGCTAAGGCTTCTGTAGCGAGTGGAAAGAGTTCTCGTTTATCTGCATCATTAAACAGTGCACTTATCCATGCACGTGCAAAAGCAGCAGCTGCTTGAGCTACATATGCAGACAAAGAGGCTAAAGCTAAAATGGACAATGCAGAACAAGAAGCTAAAGCTAAAACAGACAAAGCAGCTATAGAAGCTGAATCACAGTTGGAGAGAGTAAGAAGAGAGCTTGAAACACTCGCCATTTGCCGTGAAGCAGCAGGTGCTGAAGCAGAAGTAGCCGTTTGGGAATTAGCGCACACAGTGGAGAGATGTATTCTGTTGGATGAAACTGGCCCACCAGAAGAAGATAAAATAGAGCGGACAAGCGAATACATCCAAGCTCATTTTGCCCCAACTAGCTCCCCAGAGCAAGCAGCTACGAAGGCTAGCCCTCAGACCACCAGCAGTCAAACTGTCAGACATATTTGACATAGAGGATGCTCAGGTAAATTCAAAAACATTTCACACTGACTCACACTGTGCACAAAGCAACCAGACATAGCACTCAGGAAAGCCTGGGAACGTCTTCAGGAATGTTATGCAGCGCCAGAGGTAGTTGAAAAGGCCCTCTTCACACGACTCGACAAATTCCCTAGGTTTTCAGCGAAAGAAAATCTGCAACTAAGGGAGCTAGCAGATCTGTTGATGGAAGTGCAGTGTGCTAAGGAAGACGGCTACCTTCCCGGTTTGTCCTTCCTGGATACTTCACGCGGCATTGAACCTTTAGTAACCAAACTGCCTTATGGTCTTCAGGAAAAATGGATCTCCGCGGGTTCAAGGCACAAAGAAGGAAATGGAGGACGGTTTCCACCATTTGAGTTCTTTACTAGGTTCATGTGCTATGAGGCAAAGAAAAGGAATGATCCCAGCTTTGCCTTTTTAAATGCTAGTGGGCCTCCTTTGAAGGCTGAAAGCTCCCATTTTCAAAGCACCAGGAACCCCATTGCAGTTCATAAGACCAATGTCTCCCCAGCAGAGTCAAGCACGTCCACTGATCCAAATAAGAATTGCTCAATACACGCAAACCCACACCCACTGAACAAATGCAAAGCCTTCAGAGCCAAAGATCTTCAAGACAGGAAAGACTTTCTGAAAGAGAGGATTCTGTTTAAGTGCTGTGGCTCAAATAGTCATATGGCGAGGGACTGCACTGCATCAGTGAAATGTTCTGAGTGTGATAGCACAAAACATGTCTCAACTATGCATCCGGGCCCTGCACCACAAAACACGGCTCCTGCACCCTCATCACAGAATGATGGGTAGGGAGAAGAGGATTAAGACAGCACGGAAGTCGTCAACTCACATTGCACTGAAGTATGTGGTGCAGGACAAGTGGGGCGGTCATGTTCCAAGATATGCCTAGGAAAGGTGTATCAGAGCTGTCCAGAAAAAGCCATCAAGGCATACATTGTTTTAAATGACCAAAGCAACCGGTCATTGGCGAGGTCCAGTTTCTTTGACCTGTTCAACGTTCAGTGTGAGTCATACCCTTACCTACTAAGAACATGTTCCGGCACAGTAGAAACGTTTGGCAGAAGGGCTGAAGATTTCATGGTCGAAGCACTCAATGGGAAGATTACAATCCCTCTCCCCCCACTTATTGAATGTAACGACTTACCTGACAACCGGGCTGAAATCTCCACGCCGATCGCCGCTCTTCATCAACCTCACCTCGTCAAAGTAGCAGAACACATCCCGGAGTTGGACCCCACTGCTGAGATCCTCCTGCTGCTTGGTAGAGACATAATTAGAGCACACAAGGTTAGGGAGCAAATTAACGGCCCTCTCAACGCCCCCTTCGCCCACCTATGATGGGTGTTGTTTGGAGAGGTTTGCCTAGGGAATGCACACAAACCAAATGTCAGCACTTACAGGACAACAGTGTTTGATTGTCGTCAGCCTTCGCTCCTCCAACCGTGCACAAGCTTTTTGCATGTCAGAGAAGAGCATCATGGCAAAGAGCCTATGAACAATGTCTTAGGGCCCAGCAGGGCTAAAGAAGATCAGCTGGGTCAAAATACATTTGATTGCACCGAACAAGACAACAAGCTGGCACCTTCAGTTGAAGATGAGACCTTCTTGAGAATAATGGACAAAGAAGTCTACAGAAATGACACAGTTGGGTCGCTCCGTTGCTGTTCAGGCAACCTAGACAACGGTTGCCTAACAACAGTGATCAAGCACTTAAACGGTTCAAATCACTGGAACGCAACCTGAGGAGGAGGCCAGAGATAGAACATCAATATGTGGCATTCATGGGTAAACTGCTGGAAAATGACCATGCTGAGGTGGCGCCAGGACTAAGGGAAGCCTGGTACTTACCAAGCTTTGCCGTATTTCACCCACAAAAACCTGGTCAAATCAGGGTGGTGTTTGATTCGAGTGCCCAACACTCCGGAATCTCCTTGAATGATGTGCTCTTGACTGGCCCTGATCTTAACAACTCCCTTCTGGGAGTGCTCATGCGGTTCAGAAAGGAAAAGGTTGCTGTCATGGCAGATATACAGCAGATGTTTTACTGCTTCCTCGTAGAAGAAAAGGACCGGAATTATCTGAGATTTTTATGGTTTAAGGACAATGATGTGACGAAGGAAGTCATAAACTACAGGATGAAGGTCCATGTTTTTGGAAATAGCCCATCTCCAGCAGTGGCTATCTACGGGCTTAGAAGAGAAATCAGAGAGGGTGTGCAAAGACATGGAGCAGACACTGTCACCTTCGTCGAGCGCCACTTTTATGTTGATGATGGTCTTTGTTCTGTCCCAACTGATGCTGAAGCCATTGACTTGCTGCGTAGGACTCAGGCTTCACTTACTGGGTCCAACCTCAGGCTCCACAAGTTTGCATCAAACAGCCAGGATGTCTTGGTTGCCTTCCCAAGTGAGGACTGTGTGGCAGCTGGGAAGGAAGTAGACCTCAGTGGAGATGAGTCTCCAACTCAACGCAGCTTAGGCTTCCTGTGGGAGATAGCGAGGGACACATTCACCTTCTCTGCGTCAACTGACATTAAGCCGTTCACCCGCCGTGGCGTTCTCTCCATGGTGAACAGTGTTTTTGACCCCTTGGGTTTTTTGGTTCCAGTCACGATCCAAGGAAGAGCCCTTCTCAGAGAGCTGAATTCTGAGACATCAGAGTGGGACACCCCATTACCTGAAGATAAATTAGGCAAGTGGGAGGCTTGGCGAAACTCCCTTCAAGAGTTGAAGCATTTCCATATACCAAGGATGTACACAGGCATCTCTCTAATCAAGGCCGAACGAGTAGAACTCTGTGTGTTCTGTGATGCTTCTACTAAGGCCATTGGTGCTGTAGCCTATTTGAAGACCATCCAAGAAGACATTGTCGACATTGGATTTGTCATGGGGAAGTCTAAACTTGCTCCTCAATCTGAGCCAACCATACCGAGACTCGAGCTATGTGCAGCGGTTTTGCCTGTGGAAATGGCTGAACTGATTCAGGATGAACCGGACTTGAAGCTTGATTCCACTAAGTTCTACACGGATAGCAAAGTGGTCCTTGGATACATTAACAACCAATCCAGACGGTTTTATGTATATGTCCACAATCGAGTCCAGCGTATCCGCCAGACTACTAATCCTGAACAATGGCACTAAGTACGCACAGAGGAGAATCCGGCTGATCTTGCTTTGAGGTCTGTTCCAGTATCACGCCTCACACAAATGATGTGGTTCAGCGGACCTACCTTTTTGCGTAAGCTCTCCATTCAACCTGAACCTATTCAGTCATTTAGCTTAGTCTCACCAGAAGTAGTTGCGTAAGCTCTCCATTCAACCTGAACCTATTCAGTCATTTAGCTCAGTCTCACCAGAAGTAGATGCGGAGATTCGTCCAGATGTGAAGTGCTATCCCCGCAAACAGGGAACGTCCCCAGGACGTTAACAGGACATTCGCAAGGTCCCCAATCGTCCCCAATTGGTCCCCGCCACAACGTTCGCTAGAGGACGTTACCAGAACGTTTTTGACGTTCGTAGCAAGTCTACGTTTGGTCCTTCTGTGACGTTCGCATGAGTCTTAAATCGGACTTTTAGAGAACCTTATAATTTGGTCTGTCAGCACACCTCCCCAGGACGTCATTTAAAAACGTCCCCGTAACCTTTACCTGCAGGTCCTCTGCGTGACGTTCGCATCAGCCTTAAAACGGACTATTAAGGAACGTTATAATTTGGTCACTCAGCACACGTCCCCAGGACGTCATTTAAAAACGTCCCCGTAACCTTTACCTGCAGGTCCTCTGCGCGACGTTCGCATGAGCCTTAAAACGGACTATTAAGGAACGTTATAATTTGGTCACTCAGCACACGTCCCCAGGACGTCATTTAAAAACGTCCCGTAACCTTTACCTGCAGGTCCTCTGCGTGACGTTCGCATGAGCCTTAAAACGGACTATTAAGGAACGTTATAATTTGGTCACTCAGCATAAGTCCCCAGGAAGTCCTTTAAAAACGTCCCCGTAACCTTTACCTGTGGTCCTCTGCGGGACATTCGCATTTGGTCCTTCCAAAACGTCCCCTTGACGTCCTCTGATGGTCCTCTCTGAACCAGAAAAATGTTTTTCATTTGACCGACATTTTAATGAAAAGCCGGCCAAATATCTAACCTATTTCTGCTTCTAAATTAGCCTATTGAAGAAAACTGACCGCCTGCATAGCTTAAATAATAACATAATCAGGTAGTTTAGAATGCAACATGTTTATTTTCCTAAGTTTACAATGGGAAACAAAAACATTTATGTCTGATGCGCGTCAATAAGTGGCCTTTAAGCGCAACCTGCTGTGGCGTTAAAATGAGCGCCGCAACATGGTCATTGCTCTGTTCAATGAGTCAGGTATTCAGTGTTTGGAAAGTTCACTTTCTACATGAACTTGCTCAGTTCATTGTTCATAATTCAAAATTTTGAACTAAGTTCAAAGCTCCAATTTTCAATATGCTGCGAGTGCTATAATTTTTCAAAATCTCTGTCTGCAATACCGCTCGCGGCTCTTCGGCGCGCAGTAGGCCTATAATAAAAGGAAACGCGCAACACTGCAGGTATTACAGGACAGGTTCATCCTCGTCAGAAGGTTTACCCTCATCACTGTTGTTCAGTTCAGTTGGCCTCTGAAAAAAAGCTTTTAAGGCTAGTCTGCTTGGCCATGTTGGATCCTTCTCACTCAGTTCGCTCCTCGTTTGAAACCGAGGGTTTGCGCTTTATTTAAAATGCAGCATATGCGTGTTGTTAAATAACTTTCTAACGGCAGATTAGGCTGTTCCTTTAAAAGATAAAAAGGGCAGTGCACGTTTGCTTTATAGGCCTAAATATTAGAATTGTTGTCAAATCCAGATTCTGCTTGCGAGACGGGATTTTTAAAGAAATTCCAATCAGACAATTTGACCGGTGAGCTCTTCGTTCTGTTGCAGCATCTTTGAAGGCCTATGGAAAGCTCAATATGTTAAAGCTAGACACTTGGTCACCTTCCTATGTATGCATTGTATTGGAATCATGCAGACATTACATTTATAGCACAGATCAGTAAAGAAGCATTCATATTTATTTTATTTCATCATTCTTAGTTTGGCTAGTTATTCTGCCTCCTTGCCCGCACGTCCGTGATGTGCCATGGATGTTAATTTAAAAAGTAATCATTATGGAAAACCCTCAATGCGTAGTGACTGAGATTGCTACAATATGCTTTTCCTCAAACCCTCGGAAAAAAAGACTAAGTTTGTTGGCTGTCTCACACTGTGATAAACCTGTTAAAGTGACACAATCGTAATCAGACAGTGTTAGGACAGTAGGTAGCGATCTCGTTTAGTAATAGGAAGGTTTACGGTTCAATTCCCATGCCCGTAATCGTGTGTGTCTGTGTATGTGTCTATGCATATCATATGAAATGTGTAAAATAAATGAACTTGAACTTGTGTGTGTGTGCGCCCTGTAAGCAAAATGACGGCTCCGCGATCTATTATTATTTTATTTTCTTCATTTAGCTCAGCAAAAACGGTCGTGCCTGCTACGTCCGCGGTGCATCCTTGAATAACGTACCCAGGACGTCTAAAACACGTTTCCCAGATGTCACCACAATGCCCTCAGGACGTTCTTGCAACTTCCTGCAGAACGTCCCCAGGACCTATAGAAACACGTTCCCCAGACGTAACCACAATGCCCTCGGGAGGTGCTTGCAACGTCCTGCATAACGTCCCCATGACCTATAGAAAACGTTTCCCAGTTGTCACCACAACGTCCTCGGGACGGTCTTGGAACGTCGTGCAAAACGTCCTAAAGTTGTCACGGGAACCATACACATTTACGTTTTTAGAACGTTCAGAGAGACCATTACAGGACGTCTAGGGGACGTCATTTTGCTTACAGGGATGTCACCCAGCTACATGGAAAAGGTCTCAGCATAGAGCTTTTTTTTTTAGAGAGATTTTGAGAGGTTCTCCAATTTTGGCACACTCCAGCGAGCTGTTGCACTCTTAATTCATGTTGCGAGATCTTACAAGTCTTCTAACATCATGGACAAGTGTAAGGGTTGGCATAAATGTGAGATGCCTCTCTCTCTCTCCGTATGAGCTTTGCCAAGCAAGAGAAGCCATCATCAGAGCTGTGCAGAGGAAAGCATTTGAGAAAGAGTCAACTCCTCTAAACAGCTGTCTACATCGCCTCAACCCTATCTTTCGGAACAACCTCATCTGCCTCGGAGGCCGCCTGAAAAACGCAGACGTGGAGATTGAGCAAAAAAAACCTGTGATTCTCCCAAAAGGAAACCATGTGTCCTTGCTGCTCATCAGACACCATCATGCCCAAGTAAAACACCAGGGCCGCCATCGAACTGAAGGCGCCGTGAGAGCTGCAGGACTCTGGATCTTGGGAGGTAAAGGACTCATCAACTCAACTCTTCACAAATGCGTGACTTGTCGCAGACTCAGAGGACGGATGCAGGAGCAACAAATGGCAGATCTGCTACCAGAGCGTCTCAAGGCCTGCCCTCCCTTCACGTATGTGGGGATGGATGTCTTCGGACCATGGCACATCACTACCAGACGAACAAGAGGGGAGCAGTCTGAGAGCAAGCGGTGGGCCATATTGTTCTGTTGTATGAGCTCCATGGCAGTTCACATCGAGGTGATTGCCTCAATGGACACTTCAAGCTGCATCAACGCCTTGAGGCGCTTCTTTGCCATAAGAGGACCAGCCAAACAACTAAGGTCAGATTGTGGTACAAATTTCATTGGGGCCGGCAGAGAACTCAATGCTTCTTGAACACGGCACTCACCTGACCCATGAAGTCTTGTGCAGATTAATGGCAGAAGTGACAGCAATTATGAATGCTAGACCACTAGTTCCGGTTTCAATTGACCTAGAGGATCCATTCATTCTCACAGCATTGATGCTATTAACTCAGAAAGCTGGCGTCCCGCCTCCTCCAGGAGACTTCACAGACAGAGAACTCCTCACCAAGCAGTGGAGACAAGTGCAAGCCTTGTCCAACATGTTCTGGACCCGTTGGAGACAAGTGTACTTGTCAACGTTGCACAGCTGGAAGAAATGGACTCAGTCCCACCAAAATCTGCAGGAAGGAGACGTCGTCCTTCTCAAAGACAACCAAGCTGCCCGCAACAACTGGCCTTTGGTGGTAATCACAAAAGCTATTCCTGGAGAAGATGGAAAAGTCCATAAGGTTGAATTGAAGAACACAGATCAAGGACATTCAAAAAAACTACCTTAGAACAGTGACAGAACTTGTTTTGCTTCTAAAGAAAGATTGATGTGTATAAGTTTAGTTAATTAATAATTTGTTTGTATAATGACCTCACAGAGGACAGGTGTTGCCATTAAGGCAAAAGGTTTACGGGACTTTTAATTTGACGAGCTGTCCCGGGAGTTTTGGGGTAATAAACGGTTTCCTGTAGAGTAAAAAGTAAACGGACAATGAATGCACGTCAAACCCTTCGGTTTAGCACTAAGAGGCAATGTCGTGAGTACATTTTCATTGTTATGTTAATGAATATGTTAAAGTTAAAATACTGTTTGAAAAGGAAACATTACACATAATTACAACGTTTTATTTACATATATTTACAGAAATGTAAGCTTTAAAGGTGCAATAAGGATCAATAGCTATTCGCTAAAGGTATGCTAACAGCTAAAACTAACGAAATCTCTTGAAATGTGCTGACTTTGACATTATGACAAACTAGTTACTCAACGACTGTCCTTACACAGTCAAACATCAAGCAAGTGCAACACAAGACTAAGCAAGATGGCAAATAAGCTACTTACTAGATCGGCAGAAGGTAAACAAGTCAGGTCAGCGGGCTGCGGCAGGCGAAACTACAGAACGCAGTTATATGCCTATCGACCCTGCTATGCCAATGGCACCGACGCAACTCCATATTAAATGTCATTGAAGCGCCCCATTTTTTTTAAGCTGTTATTTTAAGGTTAAACTGCTTATCGTAACCATAATTGTTGCATAATGCACCTTTAATAGTCCAACTTATTCCTTTGTTATAGTTTTCACTCTGTCATGCAAGATGATGTTCAGTGCACAGTAAACAGCAAGTAAACTCTCACTACGACTATGTCATTTTCGCATCAGAGTTTAGCTAGTTGTATAGCTTGTGGCGTGTTCATGGAGCCTTCACCATGTTCGCCTATCTTTTCTAATGCCTCTTCTTATTTTTCGTTTATATTTATTAATGAACGTGTTCTGGCTCTTTTTCTGTTGGTCGGGTCTTGGGCTCACGTCTCTGGGTGAGCAGGCAAATGAATGTAGCGTCATTGGCCACGGTGGTGGCCTCCGTATAATACTTCCTGTTTAGGAAGAAAGTTTGAGATGTTTTGGATGGATGCCAGTCGGAGGTGCGAGAAGAACAGCGAGATTCAGCAGCAAGATCTTTTGTGAGTGGGAATTACGATATACTGCGATTGGGAATTATGATACTGTGATTAGGAGTAGGCGACATGCCTTGGATTACCTAGTAGGAACTGTTGTGGCCAGTATTAAGTATTATAAACTAATTCACAATCAGAAGTCAGACAAAGGACTGGTTGTTCAAAATAGATTTACTGTAAGTTTAAGTTACAATAAAGAGATGCATGCCGGAAATACATCTGCCAAGCTATTTTAAACCAACTTTAAGCACCCCTCTTACTTCGCTTGGCTGACCCAGCCAGCCAATTAAACATGACCTCATTATCTGACCCCACCCAAATCAAACGATGTCCTGAACCTAATACCACACCCATTTTCTAGGTAAACCCCCTTTTTGACATTGTATTGTGTGTGTGTGTGTGTCTAACCCCTTTTCTACTGAAATGAATTATCTTACATTACTTCTTACTCATTAAATAATTCCTTCATATTCCCCCCTTTGTGGATGATCAGCCACACTAAACAATATCCCCATTACTCTATCAAATACACACTATCAATCCCCTATACCAGAGGTTTTCAACTGGTTTTGTCCCAGGGACCACCATTCTGACTAGAAAGTAATCCGCGGCCCACTGATGTGCCTGCGCGCGTGCGTGTGTGCGTACATTCGTGCATGTGTGGGGAGAGGGGAGACCTGTCAGTGTAATATCTGGGCATGGTGAAGTCCACACAGCCTGTCTATTCATGGCGAAATGGTAGACAGCGACAGTCTCATATCATTCTCTTGCCCTGTACTTATTCTTCAAGTACGCAAAAAAAAAAATGCTCTCACACAGGTAGTTTGAAAGTTTGCAAAATACACCTCATTGCTTTTGCAGCAAGCTCTGGAAATTCGCTCTGGCAACTTATCCAGAACTTAAGTCATATGAAAATCACGCAACATCTGTTGCATGTACTCAATAGGCATGGCATTCAAGAAAACGTAATGCGCCTCCATATGCCGCAATAGTTTTGACGGCTTCATAGCTTCAGTTGACAGTAATGTTGAACAAACGAAACACAGGGGTACCTCCTCTCCTGCCCTGGCTATCATCACTGTAAATCCGTATTTGATGTATTCCGCATTGTTTTTTCTTTTTCTTTGTTGACTTTGTTTCCCTGTATCCTGTGAAGGTGTACCTTTGTTGTGGCAGCCTGTCTCTCTCCTCACTAAACACCGACCCATTGGTGCTTCTGACCAGCTAACTCCACGGTAGAACGAAATGTTAGCTAAGGACAGTAAATAACTTCAGTCGTTCACCAAAAGTTTACATTTTTGGACTAAACTTCAAAAGTACTTGTAGGCTATGCTTAACTGCAGATGATTGTCAACTTCGCACGCGAGACTGTACATTATGAATTATCCGGTATGGCGTGACGTTACGAACGCAATGCATTAACATTAGCAAAGCACAGGCCACCATAGACTGGATAGGTGCAAGGCTGTCAGCGTGAATCACCTTTATATTATTTTAGACATATTTTTATATTTTCAGACATTTTCAAGAGTAATCTGGAAATGTGTTGAAATATCAAAGCAAATAATAATAATAATAATTATTATTATTATTATTATTATTATATATTTGTTGTAATTGCGGACCCCCTGCAATACCGCTGCGGACCACCAGGGGGCCACGGGCCCCTGGTTGAAACCCCTGCCCTATACAATGAAACAATTACCTCTGAACTCCTATAAATCAAAACCCATTTTTAGCATTATTTTAAACAGTCTTACACTTCATCTAGCATAACATTTATACCCCCATACAAAACATCAGTCTCACTAGGGCAGTCCTAGATGAGCACACAGTAATGTTTACAGAACATACAGAATACCATACAATGCAAATCTTGTCATGTGTGCAATATTATATATTTGACATAGCTTCTATGCCAGTAAATGTCCTTGAATTTGACCATATTTTATATCCATGTTTTGGTGTTCATCTCCTGAGTTGACGAAGTCCCTAAACCTTGCATGTGAGAACGAAAACCTTATTCTAAGGTAAAAAATGAACTCACTGCCCTGTCTTCTGTACAGCGACACCTGCCTTCCACAGGATGCAAGCCCCCTGCACCTCTGAACACCAATTTCTGACTATATTATTGTGCAAAATAACATACAAAACAAACAAAACATACACGAATAAACTATTCAGCTCCAGTTATGAATGCAATGTTATGCAGATGATCCGTCCTAATATGTCTGAATGTTCTGCGCGCCATTGTAGAATTGCTGTAGATGTCCCACAACAAGCATCCCCTTCAAGTTCCACTGATGAGGCCTTCCATCTGATTCTGCCAGAGAGCATTCTCTGACGATGTCCCATCAGGCTCCTTCCCTCAAGGATGGGACCCATCCATCCACTGCAGCATATCCATGACCTTGGCAGCCCCTCAGCCAGGTCGAGCTGCATCTAAATGGTCCCCAATATAGCCTCAGCTCCTTTGAATCGTGGTCATCCCACCGTATAGTGGTCCTGAGCCCTGCAAAACAGTCGACACAGTACAACACAATTAATCCCTCTACCTCCCAGCCCTATTGGCTGGAGGCTGCACGGTTTTAAGAACCTTAACCCATAAACAGTCTCCCGGCTGGACCAGTCCATAAGCGTCCACCTGTGTATATACATAATTTCAAAGATTAAAAACAATCTATACACATTATTTTCACATATTTCCTAGACATAATTCAAAAGTGTTGTGTACGATATCCAGAGCTTGCATTACTTTACTTCATATTTCCCATAAATGTATTATTGTTATACTAAAATATTCCCAAACTGCTTGATAAAAACAAAGATTCCGCAAACAAAGATTCCACATAAAACATATACTTACCTGCAAGTGTGCTGTACCCTTCTTCAGTCACCCCCCTTCGGCACACTCACACACCCGTTCCTTCCTTGACATTCACACTTCCAGCTGCATTTCGTCTTCAATCACTCCTCTTCTAATGCACATGCTCCTTCAATTCACTCTCATGTCCCAGCATGACTGCTCCGTGCAGTGCTCCTGCCTCATGTAGACTTTAAAAACTTTCCAGTAGTTTACCTAGTTAGCTTACATATAAATATAAACCATCTTCATCTTATCCATAATTATTCTCTACTCACCATAACTTCAGTTCCTTAAATAAACTACCATCAGTTCAGCTACCGTATCTCTTCCACATCTCATGACACTTACCATCTCTTGGCTTCAGTTCTGTCATCAGACATACCTTTACCCATCATATAAATATATCCATCACTCTACTGTAATGTCTATGTTAGTTATACCTTATCATATATAGTACCCTACCTGTACACTTAGGCCTATACCTTTCAGCATGATACATCCAGGAAACAATGAGATTCAGCGGCCAAATCCATGGCTTTCACCTTTATTTTTACCGCTGAGCTCAGGTAATCAAGTTTTACTTCATTCCTGAACCATAAAAAGAATAAAGAAGCATATCAGTGAGTAATACCTGTACTCACACCCCATAACCTGCCCCAAGGTCCGATCTTTACTCCTTTATTCATCAATATAGATGCTATAACCGTAGCATTATGCAAAATTTTATTTTCCAAAACTTCCCATAAATAAATGACCAAAAGCCCATAAATCTAATTTTCTGTATCCTCCCCCCTTTACACGTAAAACTAAAAGTGTGTGCAAATAGACAAGGCAGATAACATGTATGAAGTTACCATGTGGCCATCATAGTAAGTCCATCCATAGTTTACCAAGCCTGCATTTTACCCCTCTTTAAATCCATTTGGTCTCATTCTATAAACTAATCTCATCACATATATACATCATATATATTATAACCACGTTTGGCTGCAACGTGATTGCTGAGCCCTGTTCAGCAGACAACCATTGCCCATATGACTTATCACAACATAAAGACTAAACCCCCCTTAGACACATTATAATAATAAAAAGATCTTACCTTGGTGGTTATAACCTGGCTTGAATACTTACCTCACCCCACTCACACCAGGATATAATACTTCAAAAGGCATGTCTCTCCTTCCTCATGCCAAAGCCAATATAATTTCAACTGGTACACCATCTCAGCCCAAAACACTTACTTAAGAAAGTTCCACCAAACCTGTAAAACACTTAAAATCCATGTATTTGCATACATACTCGTAAGGTGTTAACACAATACAAACACAGTTCCTCACGTCAACCTTAGATATCAGCCATTTGAATTTCTCCTCAACCTGGCTTGCTTCTAAGTTTCACCGCCGACTGCGCACGGCTCCCATTCTCTCTGTCACTCTCCGCTCATTTGTAATCCTAGAAACTTATAAGTGAAACATTCCATATTCTACCTGTCTTTCTCCATCTATTCAACTTTTCCATTTACCTTCTTCAATCCATGTCCTCTTTGTCTATCTATTTTCCTATCCCCCCCATCTATAAATGCATATATAATGTACTGTTCTCAATGTTATTTCAAGCAATTAACTAATGTTGTACCCCCTTATGTATTTATTCCCACTTTGTCCTATACACAATTCAATTCCACCCACCATAAATCTAGATGATTGAATACTTCCGTTCCTCAATCAACACCCATGTTATTAACATTTCAATACCTTTACCTATTCCTTCATAACCATCATATCAACAGTATGGATTCCCATAATGGTCACCCACTGTATATTCCTACTCTATACTTTCTCACTCGATCACTTCTATTTTCCATGGCTCACCTTCCAACTTAGCTGAGTGCCTTATTTGCATTAAGGTGTTATCTTCTGACATTCTAACCCCCTCTCTGTATAACCCCTCTTCTGACACCCATACACTGGCTTTGGCCCTCATCATCATATGACCCAAATCACTTTCCTCAAACCCAAGGCCCACTTTAAGTGTAATGTGTGGTGGGGCATTTGGCACATCATATGCTTTAGTGTACACTTTTGAGGATCCAACTTAGCCTCCACTCCTACGCCTTCTGGACCCACAATTATACCCACAGCCCTAACCTTAAACTGTTTCTTTCCATGCAATGCTACTCTCCATCTTTCATCTCTCTCCACCTTCCGTGTGTCACATGGAGCTTTTTCCTCCATGAAAGTACAATGTATTGGAAGACGAGGACTTCTAAGACTGCCATGCCACTCATGAATAAAGGGTCCCCATTCACTCCAGATTCTATTCTCCCACTCCAATCCAAACAAACCAATCAAATATGTATATGCATGTATAATTTGTGATGCAATGGGTCCTTGCAAAGCCAGGACATGGTGTGGCGTCTCTCTCTCATTCGACTGAATTAAACCTGAATTTGACCGAGGCCCTTCATATGTACCTTGTATATACCCCCACTGTTGGGCCTGAAGCTGCAGAAACTGTTGAGATGGTGGCACCCAATATGGCATCTGTGGTGAAGGACCATGTGCTACCTGAGGAAAGGGTGACGGCTGCTGTATTGCCAATGGAGCAGATCCTAAAACAAGCATATTATCTTGCCCCAGGTCCTGCTGAGGTGCCTGGGCATTTACACCTAACTGCGTTGCTTGAACGTAACCCTTTATTGTCTCTTCATCCTTATCCAACTGGTTCTGAACCAACTTCCTCTTTCTCTCCACATCTTGTTTTGCCAAATCAGCATCAACCTTTGTAAATTAACCAAATGAGTAACAGCATCTCTGAACTCAGTTTTCTGCATAGATTCAATCCGATAATCATTCTCTAATTTATTTTTAGCTGACAATGGAAGGGAATCTATAATGGCCTTACGCATCATATATCTAACAATCAGATTGTTCTCAGGGTCTGTCTCCTCCCTCACACGCCAGTCCTGCTCGACCCTCTCCAAAAACACAGCCGGATTTTCATTTGCTCTGATTTCATTCACAGACATGCTTGCCACAGAATACACATTAGGGTAAGCATTCCTCAAACATCTCCACACAGCATTCCTATAGTTATCGAATGCCACCTCATCGATCATTGAATCATCCATAATCCATCCCAATCCCGCTTCACTGAGAAGTGTAGTAGTCCTCTTTCTGGTGAGAATCTGACTCAACAATGTCTTTAGATCACCTACGGCTAAACGCTTCCCTACCATCTCAGCTTCCAGCCTTCCAATCCAAATTCCAGCTCCCTCTTGTAAAACAGGAAGTCTGAAAATTAACCCATCTAAATCTGTATGACCAAATGGCTGGTAATGAGTAACATTATTTTCTGTAATTAAAGGCATCATAACATCCACCTCTGTCCTTGGGGCCTCTATACATTCTCTTCCTCTCTCCTCTATCTTTATCAAGACACTTTCCAAATGCTTAATTCTATCCTTCATTTTCCTCATTTCTTTTGACTCTTCCTTCAAAACCTTTCTTTTAGAAAGTACAGTGACTGGACATTGTTCCTTAACCTCTGACTCATCCCAGTCTTCAGAGTCACTCATCTCTCTATACCTTATCAAACTTCTCTCTGACCTGTTACTTCTCTCCCCCTCAAATGTCAGTCTCATTCGCTCCTCATCCTTGGTTGATAAGAAGTAATTCTCACCTAACCCCTTCATGCCTTCCAAACCTGACACAGAGGGGGCTTCCCACGGGCCCAGTGCCACACCTGGGCCAACAGTCTTATCACTTCCAACACACAGGCCTTTTGGGTATGAACCAGGAGACACAGGGGGGCCCTTTTCAACAACAGCTGTACCAACAAATACATTCCTTAACCCTCTTTCTAAATCAATTACCCTCTGTGCTATCTCCTCCACTCTCTGCCATTTATTAGCCTCCTCTGTAATGTCTGCCTTTTCCTTTAAGTCACCCTCAAATGTTACAGTGGGGAACTGACCCATCAAAGGCAATTGTGAATGAAGAAGTGTCTCTTTCATCAACAAGTCATTTTTTGAAACTGGGGGTTGTAATTGTTCTACTGAACCATTTGGTTTCTCAATTTGAATACCAGTCTGCCTCACACAAAGGCCCTGATTACTGGCTCTCTGTATCACCAAGTTCATAAATGCTTTTAATACCTTTAACTCTTTCAGTCTTTTATTTTGCCTCTCCACGCTCTGATCCTTAATTTCATAATCCAAGATTTTACCCTCCATCTGAGTTAAAAGTTTTCTATTACATGACCCCTGATCCGGCCATGGAATGTTATGGTTTTAATTTTTTTCTGACCACTTTTTTGCAGTGATGCCTTACCAACTGTTCGTCTAATGGATATAATTGAATTACTGCCTCTAAAGGAGTACATCGTTCAAATTCTACTAAGGCCATCTCAAAATAAAACTGCTAATTCAAGTTTAACAACTGCACGTGGAATTTGAGGGAACCACCCTCCCCAGTTCTTATCTCTCTCTCTCTCTCTCTCCTGCCGCTTACCTCCTTCACAAAGAAGAAAAAAACAATACCACTCACAGCCACTAAGACAACAAAGCAATGCAAATTCACCCCACCTCAAAATAATATAATATTCTCCAAATTCAAAAGTTTATATAACTATGAACTTTCGTTTTTAAAGTACATATAGTTATCACGTCTCCTAATCCAACCACACTATCCACAGTATTACAACTTCCAAACCTTTAGCCACAAATACAAGCCTATAGTCTAATTTTAAAAACCACGTGTAAAACAATGCCTTCTTCCACGCCAAACAATAAGCCAATCTAAGGGCCTGATTTACTAATATGCGAGCGCTTCTTAATCTGCGTTCGCAAATTAACGCACGGTGTTTTTGCGCATTTTACTTGGTATTTATCAAGCCAGATCTGCGCTGGGCAAACTGTGCTTACTCCGCCCTTTAAAGAGCCTGATTTACTAAGATTGATTTGCGAACGCATCTTTGCCAGGCGCACATTAACGCACGGTGATTCCCCGCATTTTCCGTGATATTTATCAAGCCAGATACGCGCTGGGCAATCATTATTTAGCGCACCGTTAAAAGACTGGAGAACTTGCCAGCAAGTTACTGCCACCATGGAGATTCGAGGAAGAAAAAACTAAGGTTCAGCGAATAGATAGCGAATAGATAGCGAGATAGATATATTGGTTCACGTTCGCTCAATCACTGAACCTGATTCAATGGGTTATATTGTTGTTTTGCCCGCCATCATCTACAGCGAGATGTTTAAAAGAACACGATTATAAATAATATGCTATTGGTGGCATTAATGCATAAACTGTCTATTATAACAATATATATGTGTACATGGCGAGATTAATACGTTCTACAAGGGACATGGGTTCACTACAATATATCCCCACTGAAACAAATACATTTACCAAGTAGACAGGCCTCTCCAAAATCACCGTTGCTCAATCATGGATAAATGGCACTATTCCGAAAGATAAAACTGTCATGGACAGACCACTTCCACGTAAGTAATGGTCATGTTGGCATCACATATGACCTGGACATTCATTGAATATGTGTGCTTTCTGTTTCGGTAAACGTGTTCGCGGATTGAAGGTGGGACTGTTTGCAAGTGGGTGCGATCAATTTCTCCAATTACGTTCGTAAAGTTTAATTTCATATATATGAATATATGAATTATACGAGTTGAAACAAATATTTCTGTTCGCTGTCTCTGTCTATGTCTTTGCCTTGCTGCTGCCATATCAACGTTTTCAGACTCAGTGGAAATGCGCTTGGTTAAGACGTGCTTTTCTGAGGCGGAGAATTAGCCTGCAAATCAGAGATGTGCGCTCGCCGGGCAGTTTAGTAAATACCACGCAGTTCATCATTAGGCGCACTCCTCCCATTAAATAGCGCTACACGCCTACGTTACCACCCACGTTTCCGAACCATCCCACCTGTTTGCAGGTACACACCCTCAAAGCGTTAATATGCGCTGCGCCAGCTTAGTAAATACCGTTTTTCGTTACAACCGCTATTTTACGCCAGAAAATGGGCGCAATCCTGTTAGTAAATCAGGCCCTAAGTATTCTAAACCAGTAAAAGTTCAGTTCAAATTTCCTTCGTATCCTACCTATTCAATGCTTTTCACCGGAGCTAATATTATAGCACAACCAACAAAACAATCTATCTTATGTTAATACAACAACTTCCAGACGCCTTTATGTTAAGATAAGCAGTTCAAAATCAACCTATCCAAAAACACGAATTAAATTGGTTTGAGTAGCCTACTCTACTCCCGATAGAATGTAAACAATACCACGTGTGCTATTCACAGATTACCACCAGCCATACGCTTTCGCCTTAATGTATTATATGCTACCCAATATTTAAACAATTGTGCTTCATTCAAACACTCAAATATCTAATTTATATAATAAGTACTTTACCTTTCTAGTAAAAAGTATGCATCTGACCTTATACGTGCTTGGAGCGTCTTCTCATCCTCACCTCCGTGAACCACGTGGTTTGCGCCTCAGGTAAAAGCCAGTCACAAAGGAATATCACTCGTCTCATGAATGAACTCGCCTCTGTTTTAACAAAAACATGCACTCCACAAACCACTTGTTAACACTTTAAAAACTTTCCCTGTGAAACAAAACGTATTCAAACATCTTACACACGACAATTGAGTAAAATGTCCATCCGCTTTTCTTCACCATTCAGCGCGTCCACACGATAACTGCTCACCTACACCTGGTCTTAACCCAAGAATCACAAAATCATTCAAGAAGTAGTTAGTCTACTTTACAAACTAATTCATACAAATGAATCGGATTCTTATCTTAAACAGTTCCATTAAATATACACTCACAATTTCAATATCACTTCAAAGTCTTTAACTCCTTAACCCACAGTTGATCACAATATCATTCCAATAAGGTCATCCTTACGTGATAAACAAATTAATTGAAAATAGCACAATGATCTTAAACAAAGTTAACCTTTCGTAAAAACCTTGTCAAATGCCTACCGTTTACCTTTACCATCCCAGTAACATGTCAATAAGGCTTACCTTACGTGCAAACCAGTCCCAACCCAAGTTAGTCTTTCGTAAAAACTTGTCTGTAATACCTACCTTTTATATTTACCATTCCAATAAGGTTTACCTTACGTGCAAACCCGTCCCAACCCAAGTTAGTCTTTCGTAAAAACTTGTCTGTAATACCTACCTTTTATATTTACCATTCCAATAAGGTTTACCTTACGTGCAAACCAGTCCCAACCCAAGTTAGTCTTTCGTAAAAACTTGTCTGTAATACCTACCTTGTATATTTACCATTCCAATAAGGTTTACCTTACGTAAAAACCTGTCTCAAACCAAGTTAATCTGTCGTAAAAACTTGTATAGAATTACATGCAGCATAGGGGAACAGACCACCACACTCATACTCACCTTTCTCTTGACTCCGACCATCCATTTTACCATATCCAACATCGGCCATATCTAACTCATTCGTCCACAACACGCTCTCACATGGCTTTGTATCCTTGTGCTAACATGCTAACACCCAGCTTCAAGGCCTTGCGTCTTAACAGGGAAAGCACAGCTCACAGCTGACGCCCTCGATATCAACACACAAAAAGCATGTTACTTCCAATGAATCACTGATACACCTCGCTAACATCAACCTACAGCTAAAAACCCACAATAAAAAGACGTATTGCTTCTATTCAAATAAGTGAATAAACGCTAGAAAGATTTTACAAACCTTAACATGATTTTCAAACCTTTAACCTTAAAACATAATACCTTAAACCGTAACTGGTTGCGACCCAATTACCTCTTGACTATTCCATTAAAACAACCACGTCCAACGCTAACTCTGCGGTTCAATATGGAGGATACTAACCGGACTGCTTTCCACGTGGACCCAAACCAACTAGCATCCATCAATAAGCAGAAAAGGACACAAGCTGATTCAGGCCACGTTTCAACAATCCGTGCAAAATCCTATTTCCAATCACGTCGGGGTGATTGGAAATAGGATTTTGCACGGATTGTTGAAACGTGGCCTGAATCAGCTTGTGTCATTTTCTGCTTATTGATGGAATATAGTTAAACTAATTGTGAATTAGTTTATAATACTTAATACTGGCCACAACATGTTGTGGCCAGTATTAAGTATTATAAACTAATTCACAATCAGAAGTCAGACAAAGGACTGGTTGTTCAAAATAGATTTACTGTAAGTTTAAGTTACAATAAAGAGATGCATGCCGGAAATACATCTGCCCGTAAAACTCGCGCCAAGCTAGTTTAAACCAACTTTAAGCACCACCCCTCTTACTTCGCTTGGCTGACCCAGCCAGCCAATTAAACATGACCTCATTATCTGACCCCACCCAAATCAAACGATGTCCTGAACCTAATACCACACCCATTTTCTAGGTAAGCCCCCTTTTTGACATTGTATTGTATGTGTGTGTGTCTAACCCCTTTTCTACTGAAATTAATTATCTTAGATTACTTCTTACTCATTAAATAATTCCTTCATATTATTCCGACGTCCTAACATTGACAGTTATCTACCTGGTAGGAACATTCCGACGTTATCACAGTTGCGTCTCCTTCCCCTCAATCACTCTACACTATAATCCGACGTGTCGGCTGGCAACTCACCGACATTTCCGACGCTCTGTTTGCGTCTCCTTTCAGGCGTCTAGCCATCCTCCGACGTTCCAATTCTCTTCTTTTCTCTCTCGTTCGCCTGGACACACGCACACACCCACCCACTCACCGAAACCAGACTAGGCTTTATGTCACGTTCGACTAAAGTTTGCTAGCGTTGTGTAACACGATGTATTGGAATTTATGTGTGTATTGTGTGTATTGTTAAATTGGCTGGCGTGTTGAACGTATATTTGTATGTGTATGGGTTAATACGATGCTGTAGGCTATTATTGATAGGCTAAGGAAGTTAACCGAGTTTGTGAGAGAAACTGTTGATGCCTCGTTCTTTTCTTTTCCTGTTTATATTTTGTTTTGTTCCTCAAACTGCTCCTGCCCATGTCAATATCCAATACAATAACTTCTGGATAATTCATGTGCCTGGCTCTGGTCATTGTCTGCCCCCCCACCCCTGAGCTAGCCACTGCAGGTCCAATATTCCGCCTAATCACTTTTAGTGCAGTATTGGGGCTGGTAGGGAGAGTGGCCTTGGTAACTTTTCCTGTGACGTTCCCTCCAAACGCCTGGCGCCCAACCTAACATTTCTTTCTACAGGGCCACTACTTCGCTACAAGCTATAGTTGCTACACTACAGTGAGGACAACACAAAGGTCTACAGTTAATTTAAAAATGGAGGCGCGTCTCTTACAATCAGAGCAAACTAGACACCAGGAGCTTTACTTTTATGGTTATTTTATATGGCTTTGGCATTCACATGGAGCAATAATGAAGTCACATAAAACACCCTACCTTAACGTCAGCCTACTTCTTCATATTCATTTATCATGCCCCTCATATCATATCATTTATCAAATGTGCTGTCACACAGAGATGGGTAAAAATACATCAAAATGTATTTTGATACAAAATACCCCTCAAATAAATGTATTAAAATAAAATACTGTTGCCAGAAAATTTTCAGAGTTTGAGGGTTGCAATGTACTTTCGAGGCTGTTCCATTCATAGTCCGGAGCTTCCTCTCTGTAATGTTCTTGAGATTCACCTTTGGCATGTAATTGTACAGAGTCGGGCTTACTCTGATACTGAGGTAGTCATTTTGCAACTTGGGACAAGTTTGCCACTCAGGAGTATCTAACCTGTGCCTGTTAGGTAGATTTTGTAATCTTGCGCGAGCTTCGAACCTGCACTTTTCAGGTTTCTGGTGCTATCCGCTAGCCACTGAGCTACCGCGCTGGTACAGATGTGTGCTCGTCGGTGCGAGTAAGTCACTGGTTTATCATTCCTCCCTCCTCTGGGGTATTTCTCTTCTGTTACTGGAAAGTGGGAATTGGGAATTGTTTAGTGGACTTATGTGAAGTTTTAATTATGTTCACTTAAAGGCGCCCGAGGCAACATTAGAGGCTTGAGACTCGAATAATAAACGTTCAATTTCTAGTCTTTTTTACACGTAGTAAGTTTCAATAACACCATACCATTACATATCGACATTCAAGGAGCAAAGATGAAATGTCGTTGTGTGGTGAGAACTGATAAAAAAAAAATCGCTGGCTTCTGTTTTCCACGGTAGATCGCAGGTCATGCTAGAAATGGCTTAGCATGGGTGGGATGGGGAAAGATAACACCTTTCCATCCAGACGCAAATTTAGCTAATCGGAATCTGTAAGTGGTTTCCAGATATATATATATATATATATATATATATATATATATAGTTGATCTGTCTTATTTGACGAAGCAGTGAGTTAGCTGTCTTTCAAATCTCTTGTCGAATTATCTCACATGTTTAGGTGGTATTTAAAAGTTTTAACTTAGGCTATGTGCTATGTGTAATGTTCCTAACTTATATATTATTATTTCACCTTAATGTTCTTGAGATTCTCTGTAATTATACAGAGTCAGGGCTTTCACACCAATGTGGGCTTCTACGGCAATACACAGGGTCGAAGACAGTCGTAAATCCCACATTTCATGCAGTGTACAGGACTGTTAATGGTGTATTTTTCGGCTGGAAGTCTGACTCCTTATGGAACGAAATTAAAAAGAGTGAACGTGCCGTTCACAGACACCAGAATGAACGCATTCACAGTATCGTTCGTCAGGCAGTAATACAGTAGCCTACCTTTAGTTCATGTTCACCAAAATGATGAACGAGTTCATGAAGTTTCGTTCAATGAACGCATTCAGGTACAACACTGCCTGTCGTCAAGTGGTGCCCTGTTGTCATGTGGTGCCCTGTTGTCATGTAAAATGTATTTATTTAACATTTATGTAACGTTTACTTATTTACCTATCTGTGTCTCTTTACAAGTGTTTGTAACCCCCCCTCCCCCCCTTTTTTCTTTCCAACTGTGAGGCGCATTATGTTACCTTCGTGAATGAAATGCGCCGTACAAATAAAGTTTTATTTTATTTGAATAGCAGCCTAATCTTATAAAGCACATTTTAAAGCAGTCTTCGGCTATTTTATATTGAGTTGCTATATGATAAGCCTTACAGTGACACAGCATTTAATGTCCATCCACAGTGTGACCTTAGCTGATGTGGTCTGTTGAGTGTAAAATTATACTCTGCCAGATTGGCCTGTTAATTTCAAATCTGATAAAAAAAAAAAATGTAACTGCCTTAGGTAAGTATGTTAGTGATTCTGTTCTTTCCACTTTGCCAGAGTTCTCATTTCCTCTGCTTTGATTTGATTAATCATTACCTTGTCCTTGCTGTGTTCTCTCTCTCTCACACACTCTTTTAGTCCTTTGAGCAGAAAGAAAGAGATGGGACAAAAGACAGGGGAATTACACAGAAAGTGACATTCCTCCTCCTCCTTCTCTTTCCTAAGATCAAATCGAACTCTTTTTTCCTTTCTTCCATAAAATGTGCTCCACCATCTATCTCACTCACTCTAATGGCATCCTCGTTATTATCTCGATGATTATGTGTTGCAAGCCATTTAGCATGCTCAACGACTCATGCTGAATTTATTTGCTGCAGATACTTGGAGGTCTATAGCAGTCAGGGGACTTCAGAAAAATGGATGGAGACACAGAAAGGAGGAAGGAGAAAGAGGCAGTGACAACTGTTCAGCGTAGGTTGTATAACATGTTGTGGAAAATTAGATATTTTAAAAACCCTAATGTGGTCTAGACCCCTTACAAATAAGCCAGCATTTATGGGGCTTTGTAATTTAACATTTGTTTGTGCTAATGAGCAACTGCCTGGGTTGGCCACAGACTCACAGTAACTTACCGGCCCATTAAATAAACTATTAGTCCATGATAATGGGATTCATATGAGCACATGGAGATTGTCTGCTCAAGTCAAAACTGTGCATAGGATTTCTGAGGTTGTCAAGCCTTTTTGTTGTCGTGCCTTACATTACTGATGTAACTACTATGCTCTTCTTGTATTAACTTTAGCTGTGGTCAACTTTTAACATTAAAAAGGGTTCAAATTCATTGAAATGAGAAGGAAATATTGATAGAAATAACAATTTCCACTGGATGGTTTCACACCAATCTGCACTGTAAACTTGACAGAATTTAAACAATTAATTTTTTTACATTATTGTAAAAACTATTTTTCTGGCTTAAAATCATTCGTTACTATAAGTGAAATTTTAAACAGACCAAGACAATTGTATAGCCATCTTTCAAGAACCAGTGGTTGTCTAATGGCGAAAGAAATGAAAGCTAGCACATTATCATCAAACACGCACAAGACCTTTTATATCATCATATCCTGTCATTACTGGTACATTTTTAGCATTTGTGGGAAACTAATGTTTTAAATCTTGTGTAAGTGTGTAAATGTGTGTGCTGCAATTGAACCACTAGTGGGGGACAAAAGCTCACAGTAGATAAATGGTCTCTTAGTAAGCGGCACTGGTGTAAAAATATAAAAATTGCTTTACTGCAGTGTAGCATATTTAAACAAATGCCCTTAAATCATATCCATATGTATATAGTCAGCAACACTAAAACAAACAGGCATTATGATACCTTTATTCATAGTTTAAAAAAAATTATATCATTTCATTGGAGAACCGCTCACCCACACATAAAGAATGTGCCTAGTTCTTATTTCTACAGCCAAACTATGTGAAGTATTCTTAATAAACAGAGTAATGCTGTACATAAAAACAAATATTTCAATAAAATAAATATACAAGAAGGGAACACTGGACTGTCCAGAATGGCAGAGTTCTACCAGCAGGTACAGATACAATGCAATGCAGGTTTACAACAACCTCAGTTTTTCTCCTTATTCTCCAAAGTGAATTTAAGTCAATTAATTGTGTACCAGACTGCTCGTTATTTCATTTATATTTATTTAGTTTTAGTACCAAGTGCAAACACTCCTAATCCACAAAACTATTTTCCGCACACTGTCAGAGGTAATAAAGTAGGTTCATTGATGGTGATGCATCATTTTCCCTTCCTCTCCTTATCCTTCCATTAATGCTATCTCCTCTAGAACTTAACTCACACTTACATTAGTTACATTCCTACACTTCTGTATTTCTTATGTAAAATTGTATTTATTGTTACACTAGGTCTCTATTGCTCGTAGTTTGATTGTTCTCTCCTTTATACGTCGCTTTGGATAAAAGTGTCGGCTAAATGACTAAATGTAAATGTACATTTTCATGCAGGAAATCTTTGCACCCGATCCATGTTTTGGTAGATCAATCAGATGCAGATCCGATCCAGGTTTTGGTAGATTAAATTGAAGTAAACAAATGTGACATCATTAAGATAGATGCAGATCTGTGTCACTAGAAAGATGCTTAAAGAAGCCATACAGAGGCCCCTGAACACATGGACATAGTATACAACCGCTTTAGGAGGAAAATTCACACACAGCAGGACAAAGACAAGCATCCACACACACACACACACTCAGGGCCTCATTTACTAACATTGCGACCGCAGCGCAATCTGCACTTTTGCCAAACCGCACATAGCGCACGGTATTTTGCATCGAATTTATCAAACAAGAACCTCATCGCGTAATCAGCGCCTAACCCCGCCCATAAGTGTTAATAGCACATCGCTAAAATAGGGAAGAAAGGGCCTGCGTGTTCCTGCCACCATGGATGATGAGTTAGAATTAGAATTAGAGCTTTTGGTTCTCGAGTTTACAGCAAACTTAGACCACATCCACACTAAATATAGAAACGCATAAATATTTCTCTCTTTAGCCCTTCTGTCCACCCTTAAATGGCGTATTCTGACACTTAAAACGATGCTTTTCAAAAAATCTTTGCTTTTTAAGGGTTGAACATGACCGTGGAGGTGCCTTTCCCTTCTGTTCAGTGCAGGTGCCTTAAATTCCGTTATTGTTATTTCATCCTTTTTACACCGTGATGCCATGCCAGCGTTACTTCTCTAACATTCCATCTAATGTTAGGAAGGGGACACTCTTTGTGAACATGCGTTTATTGTAGACAGGGACTATTGGTTGCCATGGCACTGGGGGTAGCTTGCGCTCAAGAGGCGATAACGTCAAAATAAACATGGAAGGTGAAATTAATATGCTGCTCTGTCTCTGTACAATTTACTTTGTTTAGTTAGTGTACAAGTTCTTTTCTTGAATAGATACGCGTACTCCTAAGCAGAAGGCGAGCACTGTACTCTGTGTGCTTGAACAATGGGTGGTAAAGGCAAAGGATACGGTTTAAACCAAACATTTAGCGGCGATTCTGGCAAAACAGCTAGCTGGTGGGAAAAAATTGTATATGCCTATTAAATATAAACATTTAAACAAATAACATAATTAAATTAAATAATTGTGTCAAATTTCTCACACGCACATAGTTTTCATTTAGAAGCTGATATGCCATGCTAAAACACCTCTTGATTCGTTATAAATACATAATAAGGCGCACTTTACGCATCTCCTCCCATCTCTTTGCGACGAACACCTACTTTCCCGGGCAATCTGCGTTTTTACTCAAGTGCTCCGCCTTTGTAAATACGGTTTTATTTCTTTACCCGCTATTTGCACAGAAATTACGCCTGAAATGGGCGCAATCCTGTTTGTAAATGAGGCCCTCAGTGAGAGAGAGACATAGAGAGAGAGGAAGAAAGAGAGATACAATGTTGCACACAGACAGACAGAGAAGACTCCAAAGACTCCAGCAGGGCACTTTCTACGGCACAGACTCCCTTGCTTAATGGGCTGTGAGATTCCCTCCCATTTACCCCTCACTCACGCCGCCCGGAAAGAAAAGAAATCTGGTTAGTGCTTTGGAAAAAATGGCTGGTTCCAGTTAAACCCTTGAGTGAATTGGAAATTAGAAAAGGATAAGAGGGGCAATCAATCTTTGGGGAAACTTTCCACCCTGGCATTTGGTTAGCTGGGCCATGGCTTAAGGAGGAACTCGCTTGAGAATTCGGGGGACAAGCCAACCTGTTAACAAGTACTGTACCAATGATCTTAGTTTTACCTCATTTACTGAAGTGCTAGCAAAGGCACTTTCACAAACAACAGCAATAAACAGAGAAAATGCTTAAACTAATACACCTGTATTTGTGGTATACAGCATAGCTGCTCAAGGGTTGAATACTGTATTTCCTCTCAGTAAGACTTTCAATTAAAAAATGTCAATTAGACTGGTGACTGCATGAGGTCAGATCTATTATGTGGCTTTCTTTCGTAGCTGCACTGACTTGGCAAGAAAACCGTTCCTTTATTTACAAAAATGTGCTAGGGACAGTCTGCTTTCACAAACACCCATACACATCAGAAAAGATCAAGTCTTCCAGCAGAGACAGAGAGTTATCAGAATGTCATTTTGCTCTCAGCGTGCCCTCCTGCCCCTGACAGAGAGAGCTGGGAGGGAGAGCCACGGCCTGCAGGGCCTTCAGTGGGGCCGAGCTGCCAATAGGCTCAGGGCCTTCCTCAGCAAAGAGACACAGACTGCGTCTCCCCAGCAGCTGGAAGGCAAGAGTGACTATTCTCAGATGGAGGGTGTCATGCAAAGAGAAACCTCCTCAATATGCCCTTACTTATTTTGCAGGGAGGAAATCAGTGGTACACCATAAGATATTATACATAATCCAACAACAGCACACTGGGAACCTAAACTAAGCATTGGACCACACTAATGATAAAGTACTACTGTAATTATAATGTAATTGTCAGAGTGTCATGTTTGTCCATCATTTGTTGCATTGTAACAGATCATGGATCTTCCGGATCACAGCTTGAAGAAAGGAAACCATGGTTAAGGTGACCCTCTCCCTGGTATTCATGTAATATATAGGCTGCTTTGCCCTCAAGCCCCCTGCCACCACTTTATGCTAAAGGAAAACTAATCACCTGCGACAGTGTTGCAAATTGGCTATTCCAAATACCAACTGACAGGCATGGGAAAAGTCTGGCCCTGTTCTACAGAGGAGAAAGCAGTCTTCAGGGAAGTGTTCTGCTTGTGAGGGACTTCATGCATGCTCCACCACCCATGTACATTGAGCTGCTAAATGGTGGGACAGGCCAAACATGCTGAGGGGAAGTCCAATTTTAGGATCAGATACACTTTTCCCTCTGACTAGTTTTATTTCAGCCTCGCTGGTCACCAATCCCTAGTAGGGTTTTTCTCTCTAGGCAATTCATCTTACTATTAAAAATGGCAGGGCTTTTTGAGGGTCTGTGAATTAAATAATGATAAATATGGTGTCTGTCCAGCAAGCCAAGCACCGTGCTACTGGTGTTTATTTTCTTTTGCTCTGTCCAGACTGATGAATCACATTCCGAAAATAGTTTATGAAGTTCCAAATTGATGCGATGGTTGGAAGTGGGGAAAAGAAGGGGCCAAATTAATATGGTGAAATGGGCCTGTTACCGGCTCCTGATGAAAACCAGGGGAACAGTCTTTTATATAAATTGTGTGTGAGGTGGGAAATAGAGGAGGTGCTGGGGAGGGGGTGGATGAAGACTCTGGGGATGATAATGGCCAGCCAGGCATCGGGCAGTGAGAGGGTCAGCCCAGAAAGAGAAAGGGGTCCTCGCTGGGGAGAGGCGGTGGCAGACGGGTGCTGATCAGTCATAATGGCACCACTGAGGCCGGGCTGTAAGGAAGAAAAATGAAAACTATTAAAGGGGCCTGTGTGCAATGTTGGCTTTGGCGTGTCAGCAATTATTACCCAGGGACACTCTTCACATCCTGAGACACCGAGGAAGATGGAGAGAGAGGGAGAGAGGGGTGAGGGGATGGAAAAGATATATGGATGCAGGTATATTACAGGGCTAGTCTCAAAGGGAATCGAAGGGAATGCTGAATGTGCATTCATTATGAACATTTGAGAAACAATATAATCGACAAATAAATAGAATAAAAGTACAATTGTATTCTCAGTCTAGACCTCAGTAACATTAAGTGTGATAACTGCAGCATCAGAGAAAAAAAAAGAATTGTACAATAATGAAGCCAATAAACAAAGTGGTTTCTGAAATTAGAGCCTGGTTTACTGGTATCTGTGTTTCAAGACAGTAGTCAAACAGCTAACATCTTGCATTATTAAACTATTAGCACAGTTTTGTTCTTTATTGGTTCAGAGAGATACAGTATAAATATCTATTTAATACATATGCTGACAATAAAATAAACAGTTGTGGAAGGGTACTAAGGGATGGGCGGCCTAAAAGTCGGGGGTCATGTTGTAAATGATCTGCTAGGTCTCCTGTTAATCCTTGCAGGGGACAAATGAGCACACATCAATCACTTGTGCCAGTATTCCCTATGGTGACAAGAGCAACATTAACCTTGCCATGACTCCTGCTGTACTCTGGGTCGACCTGAGAGAAACAGTCTGTACTGTTAAATATGTAAAGTTAAATATGGCATCCCCCATACTTATGAGGTATTCATGAGTAAATTAAGAATTGAATTAAACTTACATCATGGAAATAAAACATGTATTGATACTTTTGGGATGCTCGCACTTGTTGAGGCTATTCTAACTAGGTTAGTTACTTTCAGACAGACACTGCTGCTTGTCATATCGTACTTGTAACACACTTCTAGCTCTTCTCACAATTTCTCCAAATAATATGGGAGAAGTGGTTGCCTGAGTACGGTGATATGTGGAAAGACCTGCCAGTGTGATTGAGTGCTGTCACTACAGATGAGTATATGCTCTGACTGCTAAACTAATGAGACGGGGTCAGACGAGGTCAAGCTCTGCAGGTTTGGTGCACTAGAATCCTAGGTTCAAGGCTAGGTCAGGTGACCGCTATCTCCCTTTGCTACACACAGTGTCTATATCCTTTTAACCCATGGTGTTGGTTATTGGATCTAGTTTGATTACAGGATTGAAGAACCTACAGGACCTCAGTCTCAGAGAGTGTTATGTATTTCCACAGTACACCCAAAGACCACTTTTCTTAACTACAGCCTAAACACTACCAGATGACAGATTTTCCAGATCACCCACAATATAATTGCCTTCACCACCATGGCTTGGCCCAATCCCTGATGGTTAAATCCACATGGATGCTGTCACCAAAGAAACATTAATGACCTGTATTCTAAACATGGTATAAACAAGGTATCAATCTGAAGTATGGTTCAAGAAAAACTTGCCACAAAAAAATACTAATCTTCATTCAGTGACATTATTTGCGCTTGCTAAACACAGATGTGTTACTAACTAAAAAAGAAATATATTTTGACTGTTGTCAGCAGTCTCACCCAGCCCCACCAAAACAGCTCTACAAAGATGTAATCATGCTGCCTCAACATCTGATAAGTTCCACCTTATCAGTGGAACAAGGAGAGGAAAAAATCACTTCAAATGCCCACAGCAAAAATAAAAGCGAGAGTAATTTTGTGGCCGTAATCAACAGCCACACTTGTAGAGATACAGGCATGCAAAAAGAGGGGAAATGGGGATGGGGGGGGATAATGAGTGGTGGGGAAGAATTGTACGCTTAGCAGCTTTCAGCACCAGAGAAAGCCAATGTGAGAACGGAGAGTAGGGATGAGGAAGTTGCAGGGAACTGATAAGAGAGATAAGACACTTTCTCATTCTTCTCTGGATGTCAAAATGCTTTTGATTTCCTGTGAGGTAAAACAAACCTTCTAAAGCTTCTAAAAGGACCATCCACATGCCTGGCCTTCCTTCTTGAATTGTATGTATTTAGACTTATTTTTCATCCACAGACACAAGCCCATCAGCAACACATCCAAATGCAGCCGTGGTCCTGTCCATAGACTCTTGATGTTAGAGCATGAGGGAGAAAGTGGACAGATGAACAGAAGAAGGAGGGAATGAACCATCCAACACCTACGCATCATTTCTGAGTAAGTCTGCAATGCCACATGTTTTGTGTGATTGCTCAAGATTAGTAAGCATGAGCATAAGCAAACACACTATTGATCTGAAGTTTGATTTATTCTCATTCCACCTGTTTTTCTGAGATATCAACACCACTCCAACCCTGGCCTGATCGGGGGTAGTGCGTTTATGAATATGGTTGCAATGCTGCCTCTTATTATTTTATTATTGTCATTTTTCATCCCTCTCTTTTCCCATGTGAATGAATGGTTGAACGTTCACCTATGGTGACATCACTCCCTGTTCCAGCTGTAGACTAGAGCCATTTAGACTCTGGGCTCCTGCAGAAGAAGCCAACATAAGGTGTGAGCGAAACAACGGCAGTAGAAAACCTAGGAAAAATGTTTGGTGACTTGTAGTTATGTAGTAGAAATGTAGTTATTAGTTGGTCTTTTGTAACAAACTGTTGTCTTGTGTCGTAAGAATCTAAAAGTAAAAAGGGACTAAAATAAATCACAACGGCACGCAGCGGAGGGGTCTTGTTTCGTCCTGAATGTTAGAAATGAAATATACTGGCTGTTATATTGTTGTCGGAGAAGCCAGTATTTCAGTTTAGCATGTTTCCTTCTATGGAATCTATTATGACATAAAATGGTAATTTTATAATTTAGTGCAGTACATTTATTACATATTGGTCCTTTAATATGAATATTATGAAGGCTGATGTAGACTCACCTGATGTACAGGATATGTTTATTTGTTAATTAACATGGGTACGTTTATGTGCATTTCTGTTGGTACTGAACTTTACTGTTGATTTTGGTGATTATACCCTGAATGTTAATACGTTTAGTTGTTTAAATATATAGGCTAAGCTGCTATTTCTAGTTTTATATCATTACTAAGACATGTGAAAATAAAGAATTCCCACTAATGGAGCAGTCCACAATTCTAAGTGTTCACCCACTGCACTGGCTATAAATGCTCTGGTGTTCAGACACTGTAAATGCTCTGGTGTTCAGACACTGTAAATGCTCTGGTGTTCAGACACTGTAAATGCTCTGGTGTTCAGACACTGTAAATACTCTGGTGTTCAGACACTCTAAATGCTCTGGTGTTCAGACACTGTAAATGCTCTGGTGTTCAGACACTGTAAATGCTCTGGTGTTCAGACACTGTAAATGCTCTGGTGTTCAGACACTGTAAATGCTCTGGTGTTCAGACACTGTAAATACTCTGGTGTTCAGACACTGTAAATACTCTGGTGTTCAGACACTCTAAATACTCTGGTGTTCAGACACTGTAAATACTCTGGTGTTCAGACACTGTAAATACTCTGGTGTTCAGACACTGTAAATGCTCTGGTGTTCAGACACTGTAAATGCTCTGGTGTTCAGACACTGTAAATGCTCTGGTGTTCAGACACTGTAAATACTCTGGTGTTCAGACACTGTAAATACTCTGGTGTTCAGACACTCTAAATACTCTGGTGTTCAGACACTGTAAATGCTCTGGTGTTCAGACACTGTAAATGCTCTGGTGTTTAGACACTGTAAATGCGCTGGTGTTCTTGCACTATACTGGCTCTGTAAATTATCTGGTGCTCTTACACTATACTGGCTCTGTAAATGGGTAATAAGCAATTCCAGCCAATCGTGGGTATAATTTAATTGGCTAAAATATCAACAACCTTTCACCTGCTTAAAACAATAGCTAGGCCTATTTTAAATGTTCTATGTTAATAATATTTTCCAGCTCTTAAGTATGCTACAGAAAATTCCATTGAATTGAATGGGCCATCCCAGCATTCTGATGTCCGATATTTCTTGATGATGACGGCTGAAAAAAATTACTGCCGCCATTGGCAACGTTTTTTGTGCTTCTGATTCACATCTTTCATATCATTCCGCAAGTAGTCTGTTCACTTCACAATGTTGCTACACAACAACTGAAACTTTAAAGTTCTATTTGTGTGATAAACAATTTATTTCTCAGCAAAAGCCACAAAACAGAACCAAAATAATTTAAAAGACATTTTGGAAACTGTATAATTTGTGGAATAATGTGTTCACCCTGACAAACAATAATTTGTTGTCAAAATAAATCTTCTTTAATTCCACCACATATTTGTTCATCTCCATGATGCTAAGCAGTATAAATACAGTCAATACTCTCTGAGACAGATGAAAAGCTCTATTTTACTGATCCTGCTATGAGCTAGATTACTATAACTAGATCCTCCGTAAATCATTATCATTATTATATTATATTATATGTAAAACTGATTCTTACAAATATGTTACATAAACATAGTATGACTAATGATAAATATATCAATCGGCTAAAATAATGCAGAGAAATGTTTGCAATGTGAATGACCACTGCATAGTGTAAACACATACACGCACAGAGGTGCACACGCACACACACACACACACACACACACACACACACACACACACACACACACACACACACAGAAACACACACACACACACACACACACTCAGACACACACACACACACACACACACACACACACACAAACACATGCACACACACTCTTATTGAAGTCAACCTTTGCTCTGAGTTATCATTCGTGTACAGCTGGCTTCATAGTGAATCAAAGGAGAGGGGTAAATAAATGTGGAAGGCTTTCACTTCCAATCATGTCCCTGCTCCACAAGATCCTGCCAACAGGCCCAGTGGATTCACAGAGCGGATTCTGAGCGGAGGAAGACGAGGCTTTGAGCTCATGTACAGTTACCCAGCACTTTTCACTTCATTCATTCATTTCAATTCAAGATCATTCCGTTTCAGTGTCAGAAAGTATGCTAGGAAACATGGCCTGGATGCCAGTGGTATTTTACCTTGCCACAGGTTGAAAGAAGGTGATGCCTTGTTCTTTGTTAGCAGAAACCTGTGCCATTGTAGCTTCACTGTTGTCTCTTCACATCACAAGTTGATGTCCACTAAATGTGCCCTCTGTCACCGCAGCCAGGTGGAATAACCGTCTGAAGAATCCCGGCCTAGATTTATTTGCAGATGTTTATAAATAGCCGGGCATATGTGTGCACTGTAAACAGCAGATCAAAACCTTTATGGTCCCCAGTGACGTATTTACTGCCTACTGTCTCATCATTTTAAAAGAGCCAGCACTGCACGACACAGGAGCCTTGATCTTCAGGGGTGTCTGACATCAAGAGGATTAATAAGTCACATTAAGACAAGGCGCTGGATGTAATGGTTTGATGCGTCCCAATGTGCTTATTGATTAATAAACGCTTGCCCGAGTTTCATTCTGCAGATATACTAGCGTACGTCGGCAGTATTCTGCTGCTGAAGCTACTTTTCTGGACAAATGCCTTTCGGCTTCGCTGCTCCAATCTCCTCCTTGGCGTTGTTTTTATGTACTGGTGGGTAGTGCGCCCCTCGTGCTCTCTGCTTCTTCCTGATTACCTGTCTCTCCACTCGTATGTAAACATAAATCACCCTTGTTAGAGCTGGGGGCTTCCATAAATTCCTGGGAATAAAAGACAGTGTGAGAGGAATTATGGATAAGCTGCATTTCTTGAAGGGAGATGCTATTAGAGAGGCATTATCGGTGCCATCAAAGATAGTCCATGGCAGTAAAAAAATGGATCTGTCATCTGGTCACAGTTTTACACACAGGTTCAAATTTCCCAGTTATGTGACCAGACCATTTGTTGTTTTCTTTTGTGTGTGCAGTTTTAGAAGTTTGCATATGATTGTAAATTATAAGATGTATTCTTGCCACATTTTACTCTTGTAATCTTGTTTTAGTGTAGTTAGTATGGCACAGCACTCAAACAGGGCACTGTTGCTATAATAGCATAAGTTACACAGGGGAGACAGTTCTACATTCTACAGCCTCTACATGGAAACCTGAAGGAAACAATGTTACAGCTTTTTAAAACCTTTTAGTGGAGTCACCTTAAAAGCACATACTGTAGCTAAGAATAGAATAGGAAATGCTAAGAAGAATCAGAATAGTAATACAAACACATGCACATGTTTCAACCTTACCAGGGTAAGGAAGTAAACTGAGAACAAATAAAACCTTCACAGACTTACATTGCTTGTAGCTAGCAAGCCAATTGCATCATTACAATACAATGGAACTGCGGTTCATATTCCTGACTTACCCAATGCCGCAATGCTATTGTAGTCGCAACTAAAGTGTGATGCTTCAACAGCTATGCATTATATTATATACATGCAAGTTATTCATTTTCAAACGATTTCAAATCTGAAACGTCACAACACGTATCACGAATCGTATGCCAGTTTGGAGCATTGCAATGAGAGGCCTCCACTCTTCAGGATGAACTAACAACACTCAGTGAACAGTAGTCTTGGCTGCAGCACTGCAGGTACATTTATCACCATTTAAAGAGCCACTGCTGTCCAGTGCGAGCAAACCCTCATTTGCTCATACACATAATTCACTGTCTTCCTACGCTCTATTGGTTAACAACGTTTGACCTTTGTGCTTCGTCTACACTTAGAATCTATGTTCTAGTTGGTCAGACCCATTTGTCCCTTCAGTGCACTTCAGTGGGGAAGGTAATTAGAGCTCTTCAAGCTCTGTCTACTGTGTCCAAGATAGAACACTAACCAGAGACGGAGGTCAACGCTGACATTATCTACCTCTTATTTACAAGATTCCTGCTAATCTAATGCAATCAATACCATGGCCTTAGTATAAGATAGAGCACTACTAACCTGGGCCAAGTTTCCCGAACACTAAAAAGGACTTGAAATCGGTCGTAAGAGGGATCCTTGCAGAGCGGTTTCCCGACGCCGCACTTACGGCTACGATGAGTCTACGATGTCGCCAAAATCCACGTAGGCCGTTAAGATACGTCGTTATTGGGAAACGAGGCCCAGGTGCTTAGCAACACCTCTCTAAAGCAAGAATGATGAGTTTGGGCATGTATTGGTGATAATTTTTCTCTGCTAAATTGATCTTTAAAAATAAAAGAGTTTTCTTTAAAGGATTTGCCTTACAGACCATAACTAAACCTAGTACAGAAACCTTTGGGGATTCCAAGTACCCGTATGCATGGATCCTGTTTTGGAGTGTTCAATACCCATGTACTGCATTTAGTGTGTGAGTGTATGGGTAGCAGTGTAGTTTCAGAATAACATTTTGTTACCTACGTTCTGAGGGCATCATCAGTAAATCTGACAGGCAGGCTGTGTCCATTCCTCTGTCTCTTATTCTGGAAAGAAAATGGGAAAGAGGACACAGATTATGTCTTTTTTGCACCAATGACCAACTTAAAGCCCCGTCAAAAGGCTATTGACCAATGGACAAGGTGTCCAAAGAAGAAATGCCGGCTGCTGCAGTCAACATTGAAATCAATTCACAAATAGCACCGGTGAGCTTTGAGATGATGATTGCAGGTAAATGAAGATTGTAGTCCCATCATTGTCTGATTGTCTGAGCATTTCTTTTCAAGGTAAGACTACAAGCTATGAACAGGGTAATGAATATACAAAGTTTAGCTTTATAGCATCGTAGCATTACCCCTGAAGACAAGACATGTTCTGATGCTCATATCACTACCATCAACAGAAATAATGCTCAGTCTGAGGACACAGTGGAGATGGGATAGAGGTTTGTACAGTCTTCTTAATAATTACTTTCATTTACATTTGCAAATACATTTGCAATTGACTTTTAGCCATTTTATAACCCATATACAGTATACATATATATATATATTGCTTTACATTCCTGAACATAGCTCTGAAAGTCTTGGACAGGATTCATACATCCATCCTCAACTGGATTTGTACGATGCATAGAATCTTTGTTTTCATTTTGATGGCCCTGTTTAGCTTGAAATGCCCTCTGTGTGTGTGTCAGGTATTAAGAGAGCAACACAGCACCTTTCATTGTTAAAGTTATTCTTATAAAATTGGTTCAAGCAAAAAAAAGCAAACATCTTCCACTTGAGGTATTTTTTATAGGCAAATAGTTTTGGTAGCATCTTCAAATTCATTGTGATGGATAGATAGAAACACTCCTGTTTTTCTGACTGGGTCGCTAGGTTATGCACTATGCACATACAGTTAGCATGTCACAGAGCTTTTATCAGTGCCAACTGGGCTATTGGCGGTGTTTGCAAGGTGGTGCATGCCTTTTAGGTAGTTGCCTGCTAGTTTTATTAAGAAACAGGCTGCTTCATGGAGGTGAAACACTGGCCAGGGACAGTTAGGGGCAAAGGTGTCTTAATCTGTTTTTGTTAAGCGTGTGACATTGACATAATTATTTATGGCTCACATGCCATTGGCAGAGCATTGGCCAAGTCTAACCCTACAAAAACAGTGTAGTGCACCTAAATAAATGTTCTATGTTTTAAATGCCTTAATTATTGCAGCAATTGGCTCATGATAAAAACATATTCTGAATGGTATCTCTGGAAAATCATTGTCAATTTCTTGTTGGCCTCTAAGGGAGACTAAATTACACAACCATCAATTATTTATAAGCCTTGAGCTTAGTATCTCAGTTAACAAAATGTGTTGAAGCACATTGTATGCTTAAATCAGTGCTGTGGTCAGCAGGAGGAATTATTTTGTACACATTTCAGGCCGACAGGCTACTTGCAATACATTATGATGACATAGCCTCGTAAAATCTATGTATCCCTGTGTTGGAGGTTGGACTCTATTACAGTAATGTACCTACCGATCAGACTGCTGTGAATATGCTCATTTACTAGTCCAGAGGTTAAAGGGGCCATATGTTTCAACAGTATAGTTGTAAGTAAATAACATTTAACAAAAAGTATCATTTAATTTCCTATCCAGTTAGAAATTATGTTTAGCCTGTATTTATGTCTATATTCCAGAACAAATGTTTATAATTATGGTCAGTTTCAGACAAACATAAAATGTAAACTAAGACAAACATAAAGTGTAAACTTTTAAACTTCTTGTCTGTGCTCAGTCGTTGTTTTCCCTGTCCCGTTATCACAAAGAGCTTTGACCTAATCAGCATTTAAATGTGCCTTGATGGCAATGCTCAGATAAAACAAGACTCAACGAAATGTCACTTTCCTTCTCAAGTAAGCAGAGTCTTCTATTGAGCATCTTTGAACCCGACATCTGTCAGTGTCACTCGGTGACAAAGTGGTGGGGATTCATTGAAAAACAATGAGAGGTCACACAGAGGGGTCAAGGCAGTATTCAGCTCAGCCCAGCCCAGGCTGTTACCCTCTGCACCTGTGGTAAATACAGACCCCAGTTATTATTTGATGATTGCAAAGAAAAGATGAGAATCTGATATCGGCATATGATGTAGAAACAAAGTCTCTTTGTTTACATAACCTTTCCAATTTGAGTAGTTAGAACCTTTGAAAAAAAAAATGTCAGCCTTTTATGTACACATTACGTACATTAAACAAAAGTATGTTCAGTTGGAGTGCAGGCTTCAACTGTCTAATGTTACGTTCATGTCTAGACACACCTACCTACACATACATGCATGTATAGTTTGTTTATTTCTTTGCTAAGTTACTGACACCTGCTGTGTCCTTAGGCGTGCAGTTGACGGTTCCTCAGTATCCTTTTAATTGCAATGATGGTGGTACCTGTGTTGGGGGTGTGATAGGATTGGAAGAATGGCGATGGTCTAGAAACAATAGAGTTGCTGCAGCAAGAATTGTTTTTTTCTATAGACAAATAAGTACGGTGTTGGGGTGCTCCAGGTAAGGAGGGTTCTAAGGCCTCATCAGCCTACACTGTAAACCCAGACAGTTCTACTAACTCATTAACATTATGTATTCAGTACTAAAAACCTGGTATTTAGTTGACCCAACTTAAAATGTATACGTTTTCTGAGCAAGTGAAGACGTTGTCTGATAACTAAATTTTTATTTTGTATCAACGTCGTTGACAACACCATTGCAAAGCTCTTGTGATGAGACACAGAGACAGCAGACTTAAGGTAGAGGAGTCGTTTAGTAATCCAGAGGTTGAAAGGTTGCTAGTTCAATTCCCCACTCCTCCTTACCAAGAGTATAGGTGTGAACCCCTAAACTGCTCCTGATCTATAAATGCAAAATTCCTTGTACATCGCTTTGGATAAAAGCATCTGCACTGTAAACCCAGACAGTTCTACTAACTAATTAACATTATGTATTCAGTACTTAAAACCTGGTATTTAGTTGACTCAACTTAAAATGTTTTACTTTTCTGAGCAAGTGAAGACGTTTTAATTGTATTGGAATGTATTTGTTTGAGTTAACATTGCCTGATAACTCAAATATTTTTAGTATCTGACGTCATCAACGTCGTTGAGAACACCATTGCAAAGCTCTTGTGATGAGAGAGACGGAGACAGCAGACTTAAGGTAGAGGAGTCGTTAAGTAATCCAGAGGTTGGAAGGTTGCTAGTTCGATTCCCCACTCCTCCTTACGAAGTGTATAAGTGTGAACCACTAAACTGCTCCTGATCTATAAATGCTAAATTCCTTGTAAATCGCTTTGGATAAAAGCGTCTGCTAAATCACAGATGTAAATATAATGGCAACACTGGGAAGGCGGTTGACCAATGACAGTTCTCTCTACAGTAAGAGCTTGTGCAAGAAGTTGGAACGTAAGGAAGATAGCCTTTCAAAAACTTGTAAGGGTGTAATAACTAGTTTGTGAAAGACCCAGAGAAACACACATATCTGACGAGGCAAAATCCTGTACGATTTTGGAATAATATGAGTTCAGAGAACTCAAAAATTATGAAAATGATAACAAAATAAATCAGTATAGCCGATGTATAATTTTTGAGTTAAGTTTACTTAAAAATATATATATATGTAGTACATATATGTACTCAATTTTCTTATGTAATCGGTTACATCAAAAGTTTTGAGTTCTCTGAACTTGTTCAGGTTTACAGTGTGCTAAATCACATATGTAAATGTGAATGCAATGGCAACACTGGGAAGGTGGTCGACCAATGACAGTTCTCTCTACAGTAAGAGCTTGCGCAAGAAGTTGGAACGTAAAGAAGATACCCTTCCAAAAACTTGTAAGGGCGTAATAAAGAACCAGAGAAACACAAATATCCGACGAGGCAAAATCCTTTACGATTTTGGAATAATATGAGTTCAGAGAACTCCAAAATTATGAAAATGATAACAAAATAAATCAGTATAGCCGATATATAATTTTTACTTTAAAAATATCTATATATATATGTACTCAAATTGTATTATGTAATCCGTTACATCAAAAGTTTTAAGTACTCTGAACTTGTTCAGGTTTACAGTGTACAGGGGTGTGGTTTTGCTTGGGTCGTCAGAGTTTTTTTTTTCTTTTTTCTTCTGTTTAAGCCATCCAAAACCTGCCACAAACAGGATGAGATTCACGTGCCATTGCTTTTGCCTAAACCACACGGGATGCTGGGAAAGGAAAGAGCCAGTTTTATGAAAAAGAAACAGAAAAAAATCAACAGTCAAACCTGAACAAAACCAAAAAGGGATAAAACCACGTGGACTGTCCACATCTCTCTAAGAGGTCCGTCAGGTGCCAGACCATTGCAGGTCCATTTGTTTTGTTTTGACACACAAAGACGTATTTTAGGTTCCGACAATCTCATGTCTAACGAGCTGGGAGAGTAGCTGGTACATAACACTAAGCACTACAATTTATTGCTAAGATCTCATACCAGACACAAGGCCAAAAACCCAACTCTGTTCCACACAGTTTTCACAATAAGCCAATCCGTCCTGATACCGTAAACACACCTGCATTTTTCTGTATGAAAAGTAAAGTTTGCTTGTGCAGCACAGTGAGGGGAACATTCAGTTAAAAAAAATGCTACAGCGATCTTCCATTATAAAAACGATTGTTAGGTTCAGACAGGGTGAACCTAAAAAAAGACGTTAAGAATCAGACAACCAAACAGGGAGGTCTGTTTGGCAGAATGCTTGAACATGATGCTTGTAATATTGTGAAACATCGCAGGCGGCTATATCTTTGCTCAGGTGTTACATCAGTCATCCTCCCCCTGATGTGAATGAGACGCAGAGAGAGAGATGGAGAGAGAGAGAGAGAGAGAGAGAGGGAGAGAGAGAGAGAGAGAGAGAGAGAGAGAGAGAGAGAGAGAGAGAGAGAGATGAACTCAGCCAGCTCACCAGTTCTCCACCGACATGCTTTCAGGTGTGACTGAGCAGTGGACAGCCCTCAGTGACCTGGTTAAATGCACCTGAGTCTGGGTCTCTATAGAAAAGCGCTTGCTGTGTGATCACAGACTAATGTAGCTACACATATTATGTGAACATGATTGGGCCCAGCAGTAGACCTGTTAAGGTGTCACTGCATGTATGCATATTGTCAGCGTTCAAAGCAGGCCCGTACTCAACAATACTGTTACAGAATGGCATATACCCCGACATCACCGTGTCCTAGCTGCAAGCGCCCGTTGTGACAGCACTTCGCTGTCCACGATGCAACAGTGTGATCAACATACAACTTTTGACAATTCATCGGAAAGAAAAGCAGTGCTTCAAGTAAACAATTAGAAATGGTGCATCCATCAACGCTCTGAACAATCTACTTTTGTTGTTGTGGGTTACATTAAAGATAGTGTAATTATGCGGCATTGACTACTTGTTTCTGATTGGCTAGCCGCTGTCATGATATTTTTTTTATAGTGGAACACCCTACAAATGTACTTGAATGATAATGACCAGCTAGGTGTAGCAGCTATACTGCACACTCACAGTCAAAGACAAACTAAGACCAAGCCATCTCTCCATAGACCCAGATAGATAGATGTCTGATCAGACTATGAAAACCACGAAAATAAACAAACCTAAGGGGGGAAATGTGTCACACTATATTACACACAATATTAGGTTCCGCTTGGCTACACCGTGAGTGTTTCTAAAAGTCAGTGATGCTTTCTTGGTAGGATGGGTCCTTCCAAGTCCTTCCCAGTCGGGTCCTTCCGAGACAACAGAGATAATTTTTTTGCCGAAGGAGAAGACATACTTTGATTCTTGCTCTTTAAACTACATACCCACAGTGAGAGAAAATGGCTTCAATGAGGAGAAATAAATCTGGGCTCTTTGTTTTGACAAGAGGTCCACTCCCTGAAGGACACACAGGGGGCCTCGGAGGTGATAAACTCTTCTAATGATTAATACCAAAGCTTCATCATGGGCAGTAATGAACCTAGCCCTTTATCCTCATAGCCGCAAATAAGTGTGACATCTCATAGAGATCCATCATCTACACCCACAAACAATCCCCTGGCAGGATGATGAGATTTGATAAGAAAATCAATAACATTCATTTCTGTGAATTACGGCTGCATCATCACCATGAACAACAATATAACAAGATCAAATTCCTTGCCATCGTGGCATTTCAGGTTAATGTAATTTACACTAGAGACATCTGAAAATACATCTAGGCGGAAACGTATGTGGCTATTTTAACACCTTTGGCACTGATACAGTAGTATCTTATCGTCTCATTAAATTACAATATTCACAGAGAATGGCCATTTACTTAAGGACTTAACACACTGGGATACTGATCATAATTACTTTCTTGAGAAGGTCTGTACCACAAACGACAACAGAAGGGAGTAGTAGTATAACAGAGCTAAGAATGACCTGAGTTCAGTTACATTTCTCGGAACTGGAGCCCTCTGAATAGCGTCTGTCTCTTCCTTCATTGGATGTATGCCCATGGCATCAATGACATGTCCTACGTGTAACCTACTGTTAGTTAGGTCTTGGCTCTGAAATGTGACTACGCCACCTGGTTCCTTTCACACCAAGATTTATTGTTTTGTGTAATTGTACCTTTTGACAGAGACAAGCGGGCTCTCATCCAGGTACGTTCCAGTAACGACAGAGACGACGAGGTATTTCACTTTAAAAATTACAGTATTTATTAATACAAGCCTAAATGATCGGAGGGGGTCTCGCCCGGGGCATAATTCCATGTAGAACCGCCACTGCCTAGAAGGCAGAGCAGTGTCATATCAAAGTTTATTACCTAATCACACATATGTCATAATAATCTCAATATTAGAAAAACTATACACACATAACTGATTGCAGCGGTCCAGATGGGATTTTCAAACTTGGGGGTACACGTCCCCCCCGTCCCCAGTGCTATCTGCGCCCCTGACTGATTGACTGATATAGAATTTTTTGTTGGTATAATATAGCATTCAAGATGCCTTCCTCTATCTTTTCAAAAGGTTGTTGATATTTGAACTCAACAGCTAATCAAAAATACCCGTCCATTCCAAGTTCCCGAGGCAATGTTGTTGATGAGCTGGAATTTATGGCTCTGTTTGAGCAAATGTATTTGTTTCCCATTAAAAGGGTCAGGCCTGTGTTTTTTAGCACACACAGTGGACATTTTAACATTCCACACAGAATAAATGCTTCCATTTCACTACCTTCATTCTAAACCTTCAAATTGAGCTGTCCCACTGCTCTGCAAATACAGATGTTGCATCACTGCATTCACATTCCTTAAATATGCCATTAAACACTTCAAACAAGGAGACGAACAAGGATGTATTTGGTCCCATTTAGCTCCACAGGATAATCAAATAATCTGTTATCCAGTGCTTGAACAGTCAGCCTGAAGAGATACTGTGGCCTGTTCATTGAATCGTAATTGAACCCTTCATGCCTCCCTTTGAACACAGCATACAGTCTAACCACAGGTTGTCCGAATCGCAGTGCCTATTACATGAATATTTTCTAATGGTAATTACAAGCTTGAGAAGTATATGGAAATCCTTTTCAGTGTAGGCAATGAAGGAAGTTAAATGTGCCATTAAGTAAGATAGCAATTTTAATATACATCAATCAAGCGGAATGTGGTGTTCAGGAATGGCTATGTGCCATTTTAGTGAAGACAACATGTCTGGATTTCAAGTTAAGTGAGAACTAAAAGTTTTCGGATACATTTGAGCAATGAATCTGCCCGCTTCTTTTTGTTAAAATGGTATTTAGTACGGGAAAAATCTGAAAACGGCTCCAATTGCAATATCACAGAAACACTGACTACAACACAGTTTTTGGACATTTAAATAATGTTCCATATATGTCTTCACTCTGCAGTTGCTGCAGCAGGTTGCTGTGGAACTTGAGATCGAGTGAACACGCCGTAGAGCAATATTTCAAGTAAGAAATGGCTCTTTTTGGATTTCACTTGGAGAACTGATAAAACACAATCTCTGTTACTCTTTCTAGTGACTCTGTGGAGAAACATGTAGACCACAAGATTCCCAGAGAAACGAGGACATAAATGCAGGTTTTTAAATGCTCTGGACCCTGACTTATTCCTGTTGCATGTGAAAAATGAGAAGATATTTTGTATTCCTTGTTTTCAGCACTGAGTCTTTGAAAAAGCACCTTTAATGATACATTTTCCTAGCTACATTATGTATGAAGCTGTATAGCTCTAACATTTACCTTTAGAAGCCAATTCGTTATGAAAATACAAATACAGTTTTTCTAATATTGAGATTATTATGATTATGACAGTGTCATCAGGTGATACACTATGACCTGGCACTGCTCTGCCCAGCATCTAGATAATAACACCTAAGCTTAATCATAAAAAGAATCTTTACAACTGTTTGAACTAGGCCTACTGTTCATGACCTGTCCTGCTACTGTTTGACAACAAGTAGCATGGGTTTCAATTAAACATTGGGAGTGCACCCCCACCCCAATTACAAATCTCGTATGTTTGGCTAGGTCTATCTGTATGTTTGGCTAGGTCTATCTGTATTTCAGGGACGTGCAGTCATAGGAGGCAGGGGAGGCAGAGCCTCACCTGTCATTTTGAAAAGTAAAAAAAAATATATTATTTTTTTTTATATAATAATCATATATATTTATGTATTATAAAATAAATATTCATATTTCTCTAGTTTTCTGTGTTACGAGTGTCATTTCTGCATGATTCCGATCATTTCGAGCATTTTTATTATCAAAATCGCTGAATTTGAGCATTTCCGGTTCCCAGTGACAGTGATCAGCCATAGACGTGCCGTGTACTGAGGCAAATGCATTGCTGTCTATGGACAGCTGAGCCAGTGCCTCAGTAGGGATTGCGCAATCACGCCAAACTGGGTTTTACGCATGCGTGCGCAAGCGCAGAACCTTTGAGTTGAGCTCAAAATGCATTGACAAATATTGCTACTGAGGCAGGCAGTAGCACAGATTCAGTGAAGGGGGCGAGCATGAGCGCAATTCTCGGGTATATAGTCTGACGTTGGACCTCTTCTACACACTTCTACTTAACCTTGACGGCGAAAATGGAAGATTGCATTGCTAACCTGAAGCAGTTCTCAAAATTGGACTTGCAGTCCAAACGTGAAATGATTAATAATGGGAGACCAATGGCGGAGCTAAAATGTTTGCTTCAAACGACGGGACCGAAGGTATTGACATTGCATTGGAGTGTTTCATGTTTTCCAACGGGACATATTCATGCGGAACACAAACCTCGCTAAAGGCTGCTAGGTGCAGTGGAGCCGTGAATGGATTAGGAGCTTGCCAGTGCAGTGCACCAACTTTAAATTATACCGGTCAGTAGAACATTTTGGTATTGTGTGCTATGTCAGTGGTGTTTAACTGTTTGCTTGTTAATACGTTGTGTAAATACATATGTAAATGTCAACTTCGAATTCAAGTGTCCGAGTTGCAGACAGTGTTGGGCAAGCTACTTGATTTTTGTAGTGAGCTAAGCTATCAGCTACTCTACAATAAATTCAGCTTCACTACACAGAAGCCACCACTCAAAAAAAGTAGCAAGCTAAATTACATAAACCTGTCAAAAGAAGTTTGATACATTAGAAGCTACTTTCAGTTAAACAAACTGCATGCCAAGTCTATGCAATTTTAGGGATCAACACAACTGTCAGTCAGATAAAAACGGTTGAATGGATGAAATTCGTGTGTTCGTATGTTTGTGTTGGATGTCATTGACGTTGACAGGAACTTTTTCTTTGGATTACAAATAAGACATCTGAAAACATATTTAGTTTCACTCGTCGCACGGACTTTTCACTTTTTAACTTTCATCATCTTCAGCTGTATCTAAATATCAACAGCATTCTAGTTATCCGGTTGTCTAGAATCTGCATGCAAACTACCCATTTAAAATTAGGGGAGAATTCATTTTAAATGTATGAGCAGCGTCTGGTGTACTTTAAATGACGATATCTATCTATCTATTTTCACTCGTCTCGCCTGTTATGAATGAACATCAGAAAGGTCCAGGATAAATTAGCTTTCGAGGACGCTACTGCGGTACTTGATCAATAAAAGAGCTTAGCTACTGAAAAGTTACTTGGTTTTGTAAATAGCGACGTTACTGCCAAGCTACTGACAAATGTCGTGACACTAGTGCCCATCACTGCCGAGTTGTGTAAAAGGTTATATTTTCCCTAGACAAATTGAAATGAGCCATATCATTGGTGGGAGGGCTACATACGCTTCCTTGTAACGATTAATATCTCATTTGACACGGTGTAAAAGTTCAATTACCACACTGATTGTACGTTTAGCCTCGTAAAAGTCAGTTAACTATTGAGCCGCATAACTTCTTATAATAATAATCGTTTAAAAGTAATAGTATTAGACAATAAAACATAACGTTTTTTCAGTTCTGGTGAGATGACAATTTTAAAACCACAAGCATACACCGCGTTCCACATTATTACGCAAATTACACTTTGCTCAGATTTTCCTTAATAGTAATGCACATACAGTCAGTATAATTTTCAAGTCATCAACTTTTAGAGTATAATTCAAATTTTATTGAACAAACCTCCCAATGATAACAGTATTTTTTAAAAAAATAAAAAACTCAAAATGCAGTGTTCCAAATTATTATGCAGAGTTTCAAAGTCTCAGAGTTTCAAGATATTTTATAGGTTGTAAAGAACTCAAAATTGTCATTTGTTAAATTTGCAGCATTAGGAGGCCATATTTACTGAAATCAAAAAAAGTTTTAATCAAAAACATCTTAACAGGTCAAGTTACATGTTAACATAGGACCCCATCTTTGATATCAACTTCACAATTCTGGCATCCATTGAACTCATGAGTTCTTTGATTGTTTTCTGCTTCAATGTCTTATCAGGATGCCAAATAGCCTCCCAGAGCACCAGATTGGGTGTGAACTGCCTTCCAACCACATAGATCTTTTGCTTGATGATGCTCCAAAGGTTCTCAATAGGGTTAAGGTCAGGGTAAGATGGGGGCCACACCATGAGTTTCTCTTCTTTTATGCAAAGAATACCTCTGGGGCATTGGCTGCTATAGCCAATGCCCCAGAGGTATTCTTTGCAGCATGAGGGGGTGCATTGTCATGCATAAATATGACTTTGCTATGGAAGGCGCGGCTCTTCTTTTTGTACCACGGAAGAAAGTGTTCAGTCAGAAACTCTACATACTTTGCCGAGGTCATTTTCACACCGTTGGGGACCCTGAAGGGGCCTACCAGCTCTCTCCCCATGATTCCGGCCCAAAACATGACTCCGCCACCTCCTTGTTGACGTGTTAGCCTTGTTGGGACATGGTGGCCATTCACCAACCATCCACTACTCCATCCATCAGGACCATCAAGGGTTGCACGGCACTCATCCGCAAACAAAACAGTTTGAAAGTTAGTCTTTATGTAGACCTGAGCCCACTGCAACCTTTTTTGCTTGTGAGCTGAGTTGAGGGTTGGCCGAATAAGGTTTAAGGACACTTGCAAACCTCTTGAGCATCCTACATCCTGAAGTTCGTGGGACTCCAGAGGCACCAGCGGCTTCAAACACCTGTTTGCTGCTATTCAATGGCATTTTAGTGGCTGCTCTCTTGACCCTACGCATTTGTTTGGCAGAAATATTCCTTATCTTGCCTTTGTCTGAACGAACCCACCTGTGCTGTGAATCAGTGACAAATATTTTCCCCGTCCAATGATCATGCGCAATTCTTTTGGAAATATCCAATGTTGTGATACCTTGACCAAGGTATTGCACTATTTGCCGCTTTTCAGCAGCAGAGAGATCCTTTTTCTTCCACATTTTGCCTGAAACATGTAGCTTGCTTAATAATGTGGAACATCCTTCTTAAGTAGTTTTCTTTTGATTTGGCTCACCTATCAAACTAATTATCTCAGGTGTCTGAGATTGATTTCAATCATTCAATTAGCCCTGAGACACAATATTACCCATGACTTTAATTGAAAAACTAAAAAATGAATGTTTATGACCCTTCAATCCAATTTGCATAATAATGTGGAACGCGGTGTATATACATGTATGATGTATACATTTCTATTTTTTTTAAACAACTAGAGATCGGAATGACGTAATCACTTCCGGTTTCTGTGCCTCACCAGCTGTGAACCTCACCGCACGTCACTGCTGTATTTGTTGCTAGGTCTATCTGTATGTTTGGCTAGGTCTATCTGTATGTTTAGCTAGGTCTTTCTGTATTTTTGCTAGGTTTATCTGTACATAAAATTAGCTGTAGCGCATGTGGTGCCCAATATGACTCTCCACCCACAGTGAGAGAATGAGCAAAGACTGATTATAAACTCAAGACCCCTAGAGGGGTGCGTGCTTACGTGACATATTTACTGGCAACAAATAGCACGTTAATGGACAAAATAAAGACACCTGTACAGCCCATCATACAGGATTTACAAGACTAAGACCACAGGCAGACGCTTTGTCTCTTCATCTTATTCCTGGACTGCATGCCTTTCCCCCAACCTAGCCTGACCTTTCACAACCAGTTAAACAAGGCGGACTTGCTTAATGTAACATAGCCTTATTTAGATTAGAACACATCCATTTGATTTCTTATATGTGAAATAAAAATAAATATGCCTGTCTCTAATTTTTTTCTTTTTTTTCAGTTTACTGCCAAGCATGATAAAAGTTCATAGAGACATAGGGCCCTATCTTGCACCCAGCGCAATTGACATTGTCACCGACGCATGTATCATTCCTATCTTGCACCCGGCGCACAGCGGGATTTTCCCTCCAGAGGCGCGCGTCGAAATTAACTTGCGTCGACATGGGCGGGCCGGAACAGAGAAGGCGTTTCTCGGGCGCAAGTCTTCCTTTGTGGTATTTTGCAGTTTCAAAACGACAGTGCGCCATTGACCAGAATAAACCTAGTCTAATGTCAGAGGCGCATTGTCTAGAGTCTGTAGCGGGTTTTCAGAGGCTATTTTAACGGCGCATGCTTGGCCGTACAGTATAGGACCTATAGGCTACACTTTACTTCTGTCGTCTACACGAGAGATTTACACCAATTTTTTGGCAAGCCATATATAATTACAAGGAAAATAAAGTATTTACCACATGAGAAAATCATTGTGATATCCGTATCCAAGATATTTTAAAACTAGGCATACATCTAGCGTACACATTGACCCAAATGATTCAGGTTAACTGAAGCTGCGTGACATTTGATTTATTGTATGGCTTTGTTGTATTTATTTCATGCCAGTATTGTTATAAATCTTGTAAACTCATCTCTGTGTATGTGGACTTTATTTATGTACCTTGGGTTTGGTCAGCTGGTGCACTGGGTTGGGTGCCGATTTCCATGCCCCCAAATCCCTGCACGCTCTCAGGCGTGAGGGTAGACGTGGCGATGTCCTCTGCTGCCGTCAGATCCTGGGTCGAGGCAGATCCACCTCCCGTGAGGCCACGAGAACGTGTGTTACCTTCCAGCTTGGATGTCCCACGTCTCCGGACGTCATTATAGCGTTTTCGGCACCGTTTTCGGGTGCCCCGTAGCAGAAACAATCACGGCAATATCTTCCCATGCTTGCTTGACTTTGCTAACTTTTGGAGGGTTTCTCGCATCCCCATATATATCTATCTCCCGGCTTTTTACAAAGCCATACAATAAATCAAATGTCACGCAGCTTCAATTAACCTGAATCATTTGGGTCAATGTGTACGCTAGATGTATGCCTATTTTTAAAATATCTTGGATATGGATATCACAATGATTTCCTCATGTGGTAAATACTTTATTTTCCTTGTAATTATATATGGCTTGCCAAAAAATTGGTGTAAATCTCACGTCGGTCTCCTCGGCTGTGAACTTTTCCGGTCTTCCACCAGGTAATTCCGCCATTAAAATAACAAGCCGCTATGGAATATGCGCTCCTCGCTCTTAAAGGGAATGTGAGATGACGCTCGGATTGGTTTATTGCATATTACGCCCAAACCACACCTATGGCTGAGTAACCTCCTTTGGACCAACTCATTTGACAGCGCAAGTGTGTTTTTTCCGCCGTTATAATAGCAACTGCGCCATAGAGCCGCCCACACAGCTACTTGCGTTTGGCGCTGTCCTACTTACGTTTCTGATCGTTAAAATAGGGCCCATAATCTGCATAATTATATCATCAACTTTATATCAATCTGATGTTATATAAAAACATTTAAATGCAATTTCCTTTGATGTATTTTCAGGTGAGACCATGATACAACTAAATAGGCAATACAATGTTACTAAACCAGACTTTTATTTGGGAAAATTGTATTCCAAATCTAGAGATACACAGTCACTATTACAGGCCCTCAGGAACCCTTCTAATCTAAATATGAAAATCTCGCTGGGAGGGCTGACTAAAGATTCTGTTGGGGGGCCCAGAGTCTTCAGCAGTGCCCCAGTCACTAACACACACATGCTAGACATTCAAGATTGTAAAGGACCTCACATATGGTACATGTCTATAATGATCAGACTAGGTGTTTCTAGCTATTGAAAAGACAAAGGCAATGGTAGATTGGGGTATGTTTATACCGGTCTAGATATTAAGATTTGCACTTGCATGACAAGTTATAACAACTTTGTATTCTTTTTCATCCCTGTAGCCTATAGCTTATATGTATGTGTTTTGTCCCCCAAGCTTGCTTTGGAAATACTATTTCTTATGATCATGGTAATAAAGGAAGTCTATTTGAACTTAAAGGACCTGAGAGAGAGAGAAACCTTCAGCTGACAGACTTGGCCGGCAGTTCACAATAGGCTAATTATTGGTGTAAGGGCTATCTAGCTTGAATATTCTATATAGTCATGTCAGTAAATGTTTTTTTGGCATGAACATAGCTCCATACAATCCCACACTCAATGATTTACTCTCAGTTTTCCACGTTAAATAGCTGAGAAGGCTAGATTGTAAAACAGTAGCTTTTCATCTGGGTGGGCATGTCTTCATGTCCCTTTGTGTATTGCTAGGAGCCTTTAAGGGTCTCTCAAGAGTCAGCCTTGGAGCAGCAGGACTTACTTGGTGAAGGTTTTCAGGACCCCTGTGACCTCTTGGCCTCTTAATTTCATTCTCACAACTTGGCATCAACTTGGCATCAATGAGAAATAGAGTCTTGTTAGAAAGTGAGGAAAAGTGCCATTTAGAGACAGATACTAATTATATATACAGTTTATATATGTATAATACTTTTAAAATGCTGGGAAGCAGCATGCAAACTCCATTGTAATTCCACACAACACTATGCCAAAGAGTAAGTGGACAAACTCAAAGGTTGTGGGGTCATTAAAACATCAATGACTCCATTTGGAGGTCTTGTTTACCTCCTCTTCCTTTGGGTATCTAATGAGGCACTGTGTGATGAAGGCCGGCTGCTGATGCTCCTCATTAAGCTTGTGTCTTACATTCATTTAAATGGAAACTGTGGTCAAACCCACTTACAACATCAAATTAAATGATACTTTATTATGTATTCATATTCAGTCACTGCAGGGTTTTATTTTCCTACAGAAGTTTAGTTAAAAGCTGTGATTCTCATGCGAATGCGTGGGTTTCAGTGTAGTCTTTGAGAGCAAGTCATTCTTTAACTTGGGCTCATCAAGGGAGCTCTAGCAGCAGATCATGAATACAGAACGAATGATGACTCAGAGTGAGGCTGAGGCATCTGCTTGCCCCACATGACACTGTGTTTGTGCTACTAATATAATGGATGGGCATTATATTCACGTAAAGAAAGAGGACTTTTTAAATGACAGTGGTCAAACCTGTGCTTGTGCTACTTATCTAACGAATAGGCATTATATTCACGTAAAGAAAGAGAACTTTTTAAATGACTGTGGTCAGACTTCATTTGAAGTTTTAAAGGAAGAAAACTTTTAATTTAATGTTTTTCTTTTCAAGTATGATGATTTGTAATATATAAATATCTACAGTATGATCTCTCCGCTAGCTGTAGAGATGATTGTCAGAAAAAGTATTCTGCTTGGTTTGGTAGCTGTCAGATATTGTCTACTTCACTTATAATTTATTGTGCTGCAGTCATACAAACATGGCTGGACCAGGAGGAAGTATGATAAATATAGTATATGACATTGATATCTAAAACAGTGGACAAAATCATCCCTGTTTCTGTTTTATATTACGTATGTCTTTGAACCAATTAGGTTTTTTTGGCCACTGAAGTAAATGATGACTGGATTACCACATATAGGATTCCGTAACGATGTAAACTGAGATGGAGGAGAGAGAGAGGTCCTTTTATGCAGGGCAGTGGCTACCTGGTAGTGTGACTATTAAAAAAAACTGACAAGGCTCACTCCCTGGCTTATTTGTCCAATTTTTATACAATGATATCATTTATCAAGGCCAAAATGTCCTCAAGGTCATTGCATACAATGGGCTGTATTTCAAGCATCAACTAATTAGGACAGCACTGATCATTTGAAGGGAGTAATGAAGTATAGAAAATGCTGTCGTCAGAACGTATTAGGGCCAGCAAGGACAGTCTCCGGACTGATGATCCATTAGGAACAATAATAAAAAGATACCATTAAATGAGTAACTAATTAGCAGCTTAAAGGAATCTAATAAACTAAATGGGATAATAATTATAGTTACATTTTGAACAAATAAATAGTTAAGCCTCCTCCTTCGTTAGCCAACATGATAAAGAAGGTTTCATTTATTCCCCCCATTTCCACTGCTGCACTCTTTCCACTCATCCTTAATGTCTCAAAATGTTCTAATTTTAGGTAGGTAAAAAGCACGTTGTTTACTAGGAAAGTTTATTTTGGATCAGCTTTTTTTAGAATTGTTTTTACTGGAGCTTATCAAATTGCCTGTGCTTAGCAGAAGATATTTTATAGCTGTTTAATTATGTTGCTATGGTGTGTTCCGTCTGCTCACAGAGAAACTTGCTTTATCTAATTTATGCATCTCATGAATGCACAACTCTAAATTTATTCTCACTGGGCTAATGGCATTCATTAACCTACCGAACACTAAATGTTTGATTGGAATGTGGCATTTCTTCCTTCAAAGGGTGGTTTCATTTCTTTTGCAAATCACACACTTCAAATAAGCCATTAAATGCTATTTCACTTCAAAAAGTACAGTTTGCATATGCTAATGAAGTCCTTAATCAGAGAAGCCTTATGGAAAATGCCTCCCCACTGATTTGATTGGTGAGAGATACTGAGTGACATTTACTGGGTGGGTTGCAGGCGCTGGAAGTCGGAGGAACAGCTGTGGATTAGCAGCTCAGAGGGAAGCGCTCTTCACAAATCAGAAGATGCATGTGACAGCTGTGTAAAAACGCTACTGTTCCTTAATGTTCACTCCGTTGTGTTCAAACTGACTGGCATATCCATACCAGGTATGTTAACAGTAAAGGAAATATGCTTGATAGTATCTGGTGATCACAGGACTGTTGAAGCATATGAAGCCTTTTATGTAATTATTGGAATCAAACACATAAATAGAAGGGGAATAAACAATAACAGCATATTTGATGGGTAAATATGTGTCATGATAATGAATAATACTGCAGCCTGCCCTTATTTCAATGATTCACGTTGTTTGGGGAGGGTGGGATTCTGTTTTTTGTTTTCAATTATTAAACGCTGCCTTGCAAGACGTTACATGTGTGTACTAAGATTAATGACTAATGGCTGAATACGCACAAACTCTGTATTATCGGTTTTAACATCGTCAACATTTGAGCTGAAATTGTCAATGGCTGCCCATAAAATGTGATAAGTACAGTACACAGGTGCTCACATCCAAATACACTGCACACAAAATACCACACTGTTGCTTAACGATGAAATGAGTTCTGTCATCCTATCCCTTCCATCTGTCCTTTGGTACTGGACCCCACAGTACGATACATATTGTGATGCTTATTTCGTCATCATTCGCTCACCATTCACTCAAACGTAATGTTAGCCTACTACACAGTTTGGGAGGGCAAAAAGAACGTTAATCAAAAAAAAAAAAAAAAAGTGTATTTATTTACGCATTAATCGCGCGATAAAAAAATGTACGCCATTAAAGTGGGTTTGCGTTAACGCCATTAATAACGCGGAAACTGACAGCACTAATAAACTCATAAACATCAAATAAATAATTAAATTGTGATACACAAGGTCAGAGTTCTAGTACAGTGTTGTGAAAAAATACTATCATGATCCAGCAATACATAGTCTTATAGGAGCATCTCGACCTAAAACCATAGTGGTGTTGACCATTGATTGATTAATGCTTAAAGGTAATTTATTTTGTACCTTAAAACCAAATTGAACTAAACTTAATTCACATGTAGCATAAACAGTGAAACATAAAAGGCTCACACATTCTGAAGGTTCATTGCCCATACAGTCGTCAGCTCCCTGTACCTTAATATCAAATACCATGAACAATGTAGCTTTAGAAGCGTGCTAAAAGAGGAACTAAGAGACACATTGCTGCAGCAGTCACTACAGATCAGTCAAAGCTGATTGAAAGTATTAAACAAAAGAAGGATATTCGAATGATTCCAGTTTGATACACTTATCACGTACAATCACCTAATTACTTTGTAATATAAGGTCTTGATTAGGATAGTAGTGACTGAAATATAGAAGCTATTTTGCCTTATCATTAGACGGATTTCTTACTAATTATATTTCTTAATTAATGCAAGGACAATCTGATTTGCTCTGATTATGGATGTGATTACTGATTTCTGATCTGCATAATCTGAAAGGAGCTACAAATACTCAGCGTACTAATAATGATGACAATAAATAAGAAAAATATTAAAAGACACTCAGGTGCAAAATGACTAGATATAATTAGTTAACCTGTCCACTATTCATCAGAGCTAAACCGCTAAGAGAAAGGAATGTACATATGAACACAAAAGCACCAGCCATGTCCAAAATGTTCCAGAAAATGCTCTTGCAGTGACATTGCGGCATGTGAGTGATCCGCACTGCATTCCAAGTGTCTGATCGCCTCCAGAGCTCTCCTGCATGTCTGGGGCCTCGTAATGATTTTTCCGACAGCTGACTAGTCCAGTCCGCTCACGTCAGTCACCAGATTTCACTAGATAATGTGCACCGACACAAGCCCATCACACAACCCATTCACCTGACCTTGCAGAGCTAAGGGGAAAACTCCTTTCTCACCACCTTAACTTATCAGAGAAGCTCTCCATTCAGAATTACCACATCCCTGATCTTTCCTCATGTAGCGAACACACACACGCACACGTACACGCACACGCACACTCAGACTCACACTCACTCACACACACACACACACACAGACACATACACACACACACACACACACACACACGATAGTTGTGCTTGTAGGTGTACACTAACCACCACCAACAGGCACCTATTCTTTTCTAGTGGCAGATAATGTCAGAAGCACTTCAGCATTTTAGGCAGTTAACTTTTATCTGGTGAATAAACATCTGCATATTTATCACAAACATTTGAGAGATTTCCTTTCTCTCAATGCTGTATGTTCCCCATTTGTGCTGTTCTTTCCTGGCCACATGTTTCACAGGCCCTTCTTAATGAGGTCGTGATTAGTACTTCTCAGATTCTCTCCCTCTGCTCAGATTTCCGTGCAGATATTCTAGTGATGGCACGAGGATCATGTCCAATAATGCTGTATGTTAGGATAATTACCATCTAATTACCTCATCAAGGTGTCACACTGAGGAGAAGCAACAACAGCCCCCCCCCAAGGCCCTTACCGATGTTGATCTCTAAATATATGTAAGTGGCTGTTGTTAAGCCTTCCTTTTCCTGTTCTATGCAAAGACATGAAAGACAAATTAAATTGATGCGTTAGTATAAATGTGTCACACTTTGAACTCAACATACAGTATATCCTCAGTGAGTGAAATACGAAAAGTTTCTCAGTATCAAACTTATTTCCTGTAAAAGCATTCTTGTAACAAGGTATTGATCATGTTAGATTTATCACTTTTCTTTGTTATGTGAATAGAAATTGACATTCCATTCTAAAATGTGATGAATATATATATATAAAAAAAATCAGTATTATGTTCCCTCTGGAAGGAAAGCTGTTCTCTTGTTTTTCTTCTGTTTGAAAACTCCAAGTAGAACTCTGAACCCTAAAAAGGTGTCTTGCTCCATGATTTTAGCTCTAATCGGCACAAGGTCAGTCCCTCCTTTTTCAGTTCAGGTCCATAGTAGCGAGTGTTATTACATCAACTTGAATGATGTGATTTATCACTGAATGTTTAACAAATTGGCGGTCATTATTCTGTCTTTTGCTGAATAGTCCAAACAGTTCCCCTCCTTACTATACCTTGTCATTAGACATTTCATAAGAATTGAAAATAGGTTTAAAGAAATGGTCAATCTCAAATGAATCTGAGGGAAAGGCATGCCGCAGAGTCTTGGTTATTGTTAGGAGATCTCAAACAAATATGGCTGATTGCCATGCTGATCCTCACCAACACACATAATACTAATAGTAATGATGATAAAAGAGCTCAAGGGCAGAGCTTTTCAAGAACGTACTCTGTGAAATAACTCCACTGATTTCTCAATTGCACTGCGTATATTGAGGCACCGTTTGAAAATTCATACAAGCTGCAAAAATCTAAAAAAGGAATGCAATAGAGCAGGGCTGCCCAATTTGGGGCCCGCGGGCCGCTGGATTTATTTTTGGCCCGCGCTCCGGTCAGAATTATAGTTAGAACGTCATTCGTTAGACAGCATTTTAACCCATTTCTAACAGGGTCTCTGTTTCAACGTCATATTTAACTCAGACTGGTTGCAGTTCACTGCTTGGCCACAGTTTTAACATTGTTTCAGATGGGTCAAGGGGGGCGCTATTGACCTTTTGTCAATACAGATCCATATCAATCTAGTTGCTATGCTAGCTTACTAGCTAGCTAAGAAAACTTTTACCTTAACCTTAAACGATTTAAATGGAAGAGCTTTGTTTGCATAAAATGATAGCTAGTTATCTAGCTGATGTTATAGTCTTAACTAATACATTTATAATGGGAAAAGGTAGAAACCCTCAGGGTGCCTGTGCAACCTCGTATGAGTTCATTCAAGAGTTCAAATTCACACATGTCAACACGAGTTTAGCAGCTGCCAACTGTAAGTACCTTACCTATGTGTGTGTAAAGAATGTTGATATGAAATATGAAAACAACCAGTAGTCAATGTGCAAGCTCTCTCTCTATCTGAGTTGGGGCAGTCTTTCCTTCAGTTGAGGTCGAGGCATGACGCTCTCTGTTTCACCTGTTCGTGTTGGCTTAACAAATGTTTGTGGAGGTAGGTTGTGGAGTCAAGTGCTGTCGAGAGGCGCTTGTTTCCACGGCACAGCTTACACGTAACTGTTATATTTTTCTCTTTTGACGAATACAAATAGAAAATAATGGGAGTATTTCCATCGAAACATCAGTAGTCACTCTTCTTGCCTGCCATAATGTTTATTAGCCTTTTACTCGCTGTTAGTTGATTGGCCATTATATAAGTCCCCTACCTACGGCACAGGGATTTTAACATCCCCCTGTGTATGTCTTTAATATAGATTATATTAAATTAGTATGATATGTTAATAAATCTTTCTTTTTTTTTTACCTGAAACTAATGTTATCTTTCCCCATTATGTTCTTCTTGGATTTTACCAGAATTTACATGATAAAATAACAACAAATCTGGGGGGGCATACCCCCAGACCCCCCTTCATTGGTTTGTCACCTTTTTTAGCCCTTCTGAGTTTGCAGATATGTTTATAAATGTTAATGTTAATTGGGTAGGCCTACATATATGCAATACATTTCAATATAATGGGGCATGACCTAACATGAAACTCTGGTTTTGGCCCTCGGCCCTCCACTCCGATTAATATTTGGCCCCTGACAAGAAAGAATTTGGGCACCCCTGCAATAGAGGATCAATCTTTATTTATTAAGGTTGTGTTCTTACTGAGTTAGGCACCTACAGTATGAATATTTTCGACATCTAGCAATAGTTGTACCATATCATTATTCTTATCTTTGTCATTCTATTCTTCTCCTAGCAAATATAGAAATTGTAACGAAGCGAAGAGGCTGAAAGGGCTGATTTTGTGTGAGGCCTTTGTATTTCACATCCTGGGTGTGCTATCCTGTTCCCCAGGGAGGTGACCCACCCCAACTCTTAAAAAGGATTTTGTCTTCCGCTCACCCCTGAGGTGCCATGAGCTGACAAGGTGCCTCAACCATATCACTATCTGGACAGCACTGAAAAAATAGCCTGCCATCATTTTAGCTTGAAGGCTACTGGTTAGCACACGGCGGCATCTATTCTATTCTTTTGTTCATGTTCAAGGCGCTTCTGTCATTGTAGGTATTCTTAAATGATCTACATATTTTTTTATTTCATGACAAATCCAGATGCAAGGGTCATGCCTACAGCTGTATATCTGTGTGTCTTTGTGTGTGCATACATGCATACAGATCTGTGAAGGGTATGCTTATTACCTAGCATCTTCACATGTGATTGTTCACCTCGATTTTACTCTTATCATAAATTACCAAAAATGGCTGTTAATGGGGTCATTTAGCCCAACCCTGCCATCCTTATTGACAGTGCTGTTATCCTGTGGCAAACGACTGGCATTTAGTGAATCAATGGTCTGAGTTATGGAGAGGAGCAGAAAGCCCTGTCCCCTCTCCATTCTTCTCTATAACAAAAGAGGAAGCACATTAAAAACTAGCATTGATGGGTTGTTGTGAGTTTCAGTCAATGAGCTCTCTCCCAAGTTGAAATTAAAAGGCTGTTAGAGGAAAATTGTTTTCACTGGTCATCAGTCACGTCCTGAAAGGCTTTTTTCAAAGTGATTAATTCAAGTCAAAAGAGTGAGGAGGAGGGAAGTAGAGTAACAGCACGGCTTTATAAAATATCTCTGTGGTTAGCTGGTGGTGTCATGAGTTAATGGACACTGCTTTACCTTGACTAAGTGTTGTGCTTCAGTCCATAATTTCATCTTGGAAATGGGTGAGGGAGAAGATCTTCCTGATAGTAATTGGGTATTGATTTGAAAATAAACAGTAGCAGGACTCCTGACTGAGCTGACAGACCATCGTTTGGACAGAATTGACAATAAATGGTCTCATGGTTCATGGGAAATTTATGGATCACGGTGGTGGAGTCAGGAGGTCTGTTCAGCTGCAGTTTTTCTTCCATCGATATTGGATTTTAGATAACCCATTTACGAGGCTTGTCATATAAAACCTGTAGTTTTGAAGGATAAATGTTAAGTTCAGCATTCTCTCCTCTTTTAACTTGTAACTGGTCCCCACATGTACCTTTCCTTTGAGATATTGTTTGTGGTGTGTTTTTTTACACACACAATAATGACTGGTCATGTGAATGCAACTATTGCATTTTAATGTATGTAGGGTTCAGAACACAATAAAGGCAATCAGTGAAAAACATTTGCTTGCTGTAGAATGTTTATGTCCCACAACTTGAAATATACAGTATGTTTTTGAAATATATATGTCACTAGTTGTGAAAATAGTTTTTCAAATGTATATTTCATGAAATAGCACTGCTCTGTTGCAGCAGTCTTACCAGTGTAGGCATGGCAGGCAAACTGACACCCTGGATTTGGGACATGGAAGTATTTTGTGGTTTTGTTATATTGCCACCTGGTAAAAATTCACTTGTGGTGGAACTGCTTTTTTTTGTGGAATGGAATGGGGAACAATATAACAGAAACTATACTTTACTATGCCTGGTGGCCATGTTATTAATAGCATCACACCTCTGATACAGTTCTCACATTGTGTCCTGATCACAACTCTGTGATGACACACTCTCTCGTGGTGTTTCCTTTTTTTTTTTTTGCTGTTGCTTAAATTGGTCATGGATTACTGTTTTGAAAATGTGTTTGTATCAAACATTTATTGAGAACACATGTGTCAACCAAAGCATACCAACTGAGCGCCTGGCTGTTGCATGATTCCCTGAGCTTTCTGTTCAGTAGAAGTCCACACTGTCTTTGGCATACTGTCATTCATTCTGTTCATTTTCATTAGAGGGCAAGAAGACTCTCATGCCAGTCACCAGGGAGAGAGAAGAAGGGGTGGGACCAGCTTTACTTCACTAAAGACCTCTACTTCCCAGTCGAGAGAAAAGTACCTCTGGAGTTTCTCTTTCTCTTTGTCTGGTTGAGCTAACTATGTAGAAAGCCTTGCAATCACCACCAACAGCCCCATTCTCTCTGTCAGCTTGCTAACATGAAAACTGGCCTGTTCTGGTTACATCGTTGGCCATGTCGTATCGTGAAGGCGTTTCTTACATTTTTGCGACCACATAACTACAAAGTGCATAACCTTGATGCTAGTGGGAATGGCAGATGTGTTTATCTGTCCTTCACATGACCAAATACCACATAACCTCATGGTGCATAACCTGGATGCTAGTGGGAATGGCAGAAGTGTTTATCTGAACACATGGTCACATGACCAAATACCATCAACAATCATTTGAAGATGATATCAAAAGTAGCTGCTTATATACTGTACATCTAAAAAGAGGCAAATTGAAATTTAAACTTTTTTTTTTAATTAAATTAGATTACATTTTCATGTCAGAGTGGTATGTAATGACCAAAAATATGTGGTTACCATTTCTTCCTACAATATACAATAGATTAATATTATAGCTCGTCAGACATGCTGCTGCTGGATGACCTCTTCTAGTTTCCATTGCAAAAGACACCTAATACAAGGTTTACTGTCATGAAGAAGACTCAAACTCAAGAAATCACAAAGAGAATCTTCACTTGGAGTGAACAATCCTTCCACATAAGATGCAAAATAAAGGTTTGAGAAAACACACAAATCAGCTGTCATCAAATACACAGTGATGTGTACATAACCTTGCAATGCAAAACTGGTAAAAAAAACTTGCTAAAAAGAATGAAGGCAGTAAGGGACCTAAAGAGCTATTATAGAAGGAAGTAATGGTGCAAGTCGGAAACTGGTACAAATAGCTGAAGATGGGCAATGCACCTGATAATGAGGTGTAGAGTTTCAAGCTGAGCTATTCATGCATAAGACTTCTTTGATTTTGTGACATTGGAAGCCCCATAAAACCCGTGATATCAAATACTGGGGTGGGTATTTGTCTCTAATAGGATATGAGGGCTGGTCTTAGGCTGATTTAGGACAACCCGAAACAAGAGAGGGAAAGACTTGAATTGAATTCAGCTATTTGGGTTTAGCTGAGTTATTTAAAGTATTCAGCAGAGTATTCAGAGTTTCATCATATAATCACTTTTAAATGACTAACAAAACTGATGTTTTATATTACAACCTCAAACATATTAGGCTATGAGTCTTTTGAAGATCCAACTTCTAATATGTACTAGACAGGGTGGCTCTTGGTGTTCATATTAGTATATCATATAAGCATCTCCCATGGGCTCTTTTTGTAACATTTGAATTCATACAACACACATCTTTTGTTTTGGAATAACCCGAGACCTTCAATGACATGTAGTGTTTCTATACAGTAGTGTTCCGACCCCATGCATCCCCACTACTCCTACAGTGACAGGGCAGAGGCTGTGGGGCTTGCAGGGGGAGATTATTGATTAACTGGTCACACCTGCTCAGATGTGTCCAGTATATAGGCAGCTACCCATGCCCTCCTTCCTGTTTCACACACATACACACATCTTCACACACACACACACACAGTATATAGGCAGCTACCAATGCCCTCCTCCCAGTTTCACACACATACACACATCGTTACACACACAGCTACTTTTTGTTCTGCCCATTCCTCTGATACATTGCCAGTATCGAAACCCCTAAAAATGTTTTCTTCTTTTCTATTTAATACATTATTTTATTTATCTAAAGTCTAAACTTCTTCCCTTTGTGTTGCAGTCTCACAACCCCGGCCGTAACAATAGTTTATCCCCTGCTCTTTCTTTTCAAATCAAAAACATAAAGAGGCAAATGCACATTATGAGAAGTGCAAACTCTTTCTTTGATAGAAAATGAAGGATGAAATCTACTCAGCAGGTCACTGTAGGAGTTTAGGACAGTTACTTAGTTCCTAACTCCTTTATTACTTGCATAAGTAATATTCCACTGCTAAAACTCAAATGTGGCCAAAACCATAGTTCTTCAGCAACTGTTTCACCTTTAACGGACACATTATTAGGTGACATGAAAATCAGTTTATGCATTCCAATAACTTCAGCATCAAATTCACAGCATACATTCTTAACACTTCCAACACTAAGGCCTTTTTTGACTCTGTTAAGTATTCTGCCATGCCTGATATTTCACCCAACTAAAAACCATGAGGCCAAAGTGGCATTTATGATTATATTCTAGAACACCTCAGCAAAAAATGAATGAAAGTAAAAGGAATGTAGTCAAACAAGTTTTTTTATTAAAATGAAATCTAAAGACACTAAAATGAAATCTAGTTTTAGAGGTGCTCAGACTTTGTACAAAAACACATTGTTAATATTTTGGAAGTTTTCTTTTTTACTCTGAACCCTGTAAACCTAGGTGTTTGCTCCACATAGGTGAGTTTAGCATTCAGAAAGTGTGTGTGGTTTCTATACTAATTATAAGTATTATAGAAAGTGACACTTTTCTTCACTTAGACCACTATGCATATTTATGAGAGAGGTGTGAACATTCTGGGACACCTTGGTCAAATGACAATGGCCATGACGTAATAGCCCTGAAATGTCTTTGTGCCCCACTACCCCCTACAGGTTTTCTTGACACACCAGGAACCAATGGTGATCACTGAATTACCATGCCCTTATCATATGAATAGTTGTCATTTGCCAATGGGAGGGTCAAAACCTCACTCAGAGGCTGAAATGTGCAAGGGATTAGTTATATCCTCCTTACAAAGTGATTATTTATACTTTAGTTTCAAGCTGTATATATTTAAAAAGTAAAGGGTTCAAGGTTGCTGTGGGTGTTAGTGTTATGTTTGTAGGACAAAAACTCGCTGAGATTTTAAATTCTATTAATAAAAATACCACAAAGTGCCCCACGGGGCACCTTAGTGCTGGAAGGGTTTAAATACATATGGATCCTCTAAGTGTTACATTTTGGTGAGGAAATGGACCAACGATTCAAAGATGGAACTACAGGCCTGCTTTGACTGCACCGATTGGGGTGTTTTTGAGGCCACATCCACATTAGAGGATGGATACCCGACCCGAGCCCGTCGGAACCCGTCGGAACCCGTCGGGTTGGGCCGGGTTCGGACAAATATTAGAAATGTATAAGCGGGCTCGGGTCGGGCTCGACACATCAGCGCGATAATGCATTGAACATTCCAAATTTAAAATATCTTAATAAAAAGTGAAGCCAACTGTCTGCTTCACATGATGCAAAAGTTCGTTTTTGAGAATAAAATAAATCACATTTAGGTCCTAAATTTTAGGATAACAGCCTTCTTCCCGTGGCGGGAATTTGTTTATGCCCGTGACAACATGATTACAGGTGGCAAAATGGCATCACGGAGAAAGTTAAAGAGAAACTGTCATCTGGAGAGTGTAAAATCATACTAAACGAGGGGAAATCTACTGTATGGAGATATTTCTGCTTAGTAGACGATGCAGATTCTAATTAGGCTGTTGGATATATCCAATGTAAGAAGTGTGAAGTTTTAATGAAATATGATTGATGCAACTCTCGTTCTCCTCAACAACACGGATTAAACTTCGATGGTTGGATGTAAAACGTCGGCGTGCTAAAAGATCTTCAATGGTAAGACTTGTCTGTTGTGCCTCCGTTAGTGTAGCATAAAACATGAGTTTTATTAAAGCATAGCGTGTGTAATGTGTAGCTATTTCATTCCGTATGTTAACCTTGCCTGCTGTCTGTCTCTGATAGTAGTTTGCAGGGGAGTAAAATGTTCCACGGCCGAAGTAGATTAGCTACATGTTTTTAACTTCGGGGTTAATTCCCTTTCCTTTACGTCTGCTGCTGGTAAGTAAATACAGACAGCAGGAAAGGTTAACAAACGGGATGAAATAGCTACACATTACACACGCTATTAATATGCTTTAGTAAAGCTCACGTTACTCACATACTGTTTAACACTGTTACAGCACATAAATGTTTGTCGCTACATCCAAACTATGCATCCCCTTTGTCCTTGTACGTGCTCCTCTTAAAGGAGCCGCAACATTTTACTAAACGTTCTTGCAATGTGAATAATTTAATTTAAATATGCTTATTGGCCTTATTGTGTACGGTTGTGCGTTTAACAGCGCTTGTTTGTAAGAGAGAGAGCATTTAACTGTGGATGCCCCAGTTTATTAAAGCCAGGATATTCATAAAAGACGTCAATGTGCATTAGTAGGCTACTATGTTGAGAGTTGAGAAATTAATTCCGTCGGGCTCGGTTCGGATTCGAAAAAAAAAATGTTAATGGCTGTCGGTCTCGGTCCGGGCTCGGTTACTATTCTGTCGGACCGGGCCGGGCTCGGACAGAAAAATGTGTCCAGATCCATGCTCTAATCCACATCACTAGACGAACTCACAGACACGGTGACGTCATACATCAGTTTTTGCGAAGGCATGTGTGTACCCACCAAAACGTACCGCATCTTTAATAACAATAAACCATGGTTCACAGCAAAGCTCAAGCAGCTTCATCAAGCCAAAGAGGAGGCCTTCAGGAGTGGGGACAGGATCCTGTACAACCAGGCCAGGAACACACTGACTAAGGATATCAGAGTGGCAAAGAGAAGCTACTCTGAAAAGCTGAAAAACAGGTTTTCAGCTAACGACCCTGGTTCAGTGTGGAGAGGCCTGCAGGACATTCCCAACTATAGGAAAATCTCTTTGAAGAGAATCCTCCACTGGCTGACGATCTGAATGTGTTTTACTGCAGATTTGATCACCCCACATTCACACCTCTCACCCGCTCAAACCCAGACTTCACACAATCATCGGCACCCCCTGTTATCATCTCCCCCCTCCCCCCTGACTCCCCCCCTGCACTGACGGTCTGTGAAGAGGAGGTGTGCCAGCTCTTTCAGAAGCAGAAGACACGGAAGGCCGCAGGCCCAGACGGTGTGACACCCTCCTGTCTGAAAGCCTGCGCTGATCAGCTGGCCCCCATCTTCACACGGATCTTCAACAGATCTCTAGAGCTGTGTGAAGTACCCTCCTGCTTCAAACGCTCCACCATCATCCCAGTCCCTAAGAAGCAATGCATCACTGGTCTGAATGACTACAGGCCAGTCGCCCTGACGTCTGTGGTCATGAAGTCCTTTGAAAGACTTGTGTTAACCCATCTGAAGGGCATCACAGGCCCCCTGCTGGACCCGCTGCAGTTTGCCTACCGCTCAAACAGATCAGTGGATGATGCAGTCAACATGGGGCTGCATTACATCCTTCAACACCTCGACTCCCCAGGGACCTATGCAAGAATGCTGTTTGTGGACTTCAGCTCAGTGTTCAACACCATCATCCAAGAAGTCCTCCTCACCAAAACTCACCCAGCTCACTGTGCCCGCCTCCACCTGTCAGTGGATCACAAACTTCCTGATAGACAGGAAGCAGCAAGTGAAGCTGGGTGAAACAACATCCAGCACCCGGTCAGTCAGCACTGGTGCACCTCAGGGATGCGTGCTCTCCCCACTGCTCTTCTCCCTCTACACCAACGACTGCACCTCAGGTGACCCGTCTGTTAAACTCCTTAAATTTGCAGGCGACACATCAGTCATTGGCCTCATCCGTGATGATGATGAGTCTGCATACAGACAGGAGGTCGAACAGCTGGCCCTGTGGTGCGGTCGCAACAATCTGGAGCTTTACACGCTCAAAACTGTAGAGATGACAGTGGACTTCAGGAGGAGCCCCCCAGCACTGCCCCCCCTCACCATACTCAACAGTACTGTGTTGGCTGTGGAATCCTTTAAGTTCCTGGGATCCACAATCTCCCAAGACCTGAAGTGGGAAATCAACATAAACACCATCATCAAGAAGGCCCAGCAGAGGATGTACTTCCTGCGCCAGCACCTGCCTCAGGAGCTGCTGATCCTATTCTACGCAGCAGTTGTTGAGTCTGTTCTTTGCACATCCATCACTGTCTGGTTTGGATCCGCAACCAAACTGGACAAGAACAGACTTCAACGGACTGTCAGGACTGCAGAAAGGATCATTGGTGCCAACCTGCCCACCATCCAAGACCTGTTCGCATCCAGAGTCAAGAAGCGGGCAAGAAAAATAACTGCAGACCCCTCCCACCCTGGACACAACATGTTTCAACTCCTCCCCTCTGGTAGGTGCTACAGATCTGTTTGCCAAGACCTCCAGAAACAAGAACAGTTTCTTCCCTCTTGCTGTCTCTCTCCTTAACAGCTGACCCTCTGTGGCACTGTAAAAATAAACAATGTAGAATTACCCCCGCAACCATATCTATGTTTTTCACCCTTCCTGACGATGTCATACTCATAATTCTAGTCAGAATATGAGTTTGATACTGAACTATTGGGCTGTGATTATGGGGCGTGTTTCAACGAACCAGGGGGAAAAAATGCCTCTTCCCGCCCTGACAATTTGATTGGTCCGGCTTTATCTGTCCGATGAAACTCTCTCCCAACTAGCTCAGAGCCAGACCAAATCTCCCTGACAAAAAAATGTGTGGGCGGGGTTTGGGCTGGTATCCAGGCTAGTATAACCCAATACCATATAGTATTTATTTATGCCTGCTCTTCCTTGACTCTCCACTTTTCACTATTTTACCGACTATTTATCCATTGCACTGTTGTATTTAAGCAATAAGCCCCAAGAGGCTGTGCTTTGCGCTGATTTTAGAACAGGTAAGGGGAGTTGTTTGGCAAGACGCGAAGCGGAGTGCCATTAAACCCCCTTACCTGTTCTAAAATCAGTGCAAAGCACGGACTCGCGGGGCTTATTGCTTTTCTAAAACTGTTACTACAAATATTTGATATGGTTTCATAAATAAAGACAATTCAATTTAAGAAACAATAGTTTAATGATAAACCGTCATTCTTCCGCCACTAAAAATTATAGTTCCTAAATAAATCGTTGCCAGGCAACCCTTGAAGCAACGCAACAGCCAGATGGAACACTGGGTATGAAATGCACTATATGAATGCCTTGCCATTCGCTGCGCAGTAATATGGAATGTAATCAGGTCAAATTGTAAGGTAATGCTGGATTTTACAACGGCTTTTAGCCAATCACAATCAAGGATTTGAACAATCAGGTTTAGAATGTATTGTTTTGCACTGTTGTACTGATTTGCACTGTTGTATTGTTTTGTGTTGTGATGTTTATAAGTGTAATATGTGTAAGCACACTGAGAGCAACTGCACCAAGACAAATTCCTTGTTTGTGCAAACTAACTTGGCCAATAAAAGCTGATTCTGATTTATAGTTTCTTTTGTGATATATCTGGCCTGTTACACTGGCCAGTTGTTTGTTTAATGTTTGTGATTTAATTGTATGTTTAATTGCTGATTTAATTGTATGCCTTTTTCTGTTTGAGGTCCATCTACTGTAGTTGTCAGGGTTTGGCAGGAAAGGATCCAATCGCAGACCAGATACAATTTAACTCAGGATTTATTTCCAAAAAGGTTAACGCACAGAAGATCCAAGGCAAAAACTCAGAGGATCAAAACTAGGCAAAACTCGAAAATCCAAAAACAAGGAAGCTAGGCAGAGAAGGAATACATATACCAGAATCTCTCACCATGCTACTAGGAACAGGAAAACACAAGACTTGGACTGATATTGACTAACGACCCGACAAAGGACACAGGAAACACTGAACTTAAATAGCAGAGGGGAGATGGACAACGAGAATCAGGTGAAACAAATCAAGCGAACAGACAGGGTGATATTGGGAACAGGTGAGGGACAACAAGGGAGCTCATGGCAACATACAAACAGGAGGAAGCACATGGACAAGACACAGGAAGTAAACAAAGGCACATGTACAAACAACACAGGAAGCACATGTAGAAACCCCAGTTGGCGGCCTCTAGAGGCCTGGAGGTCCCAACTGGTGACACAGGGTGTCAAGTCGTGACAGTACCCCCCCTCTAAGGGCCGGATCCCAGACGGCCCAAGGTCAATCAACAGGTCCATATAGGGTGGGTGGAGGGGGTCCAGGGCAAGGACGGTGGGCAGGCAGGGACCAGGCTGAACAGGGAACAAGGGTCCGGCGGGTGGGTGGCAGAAGAGGGGTGGAGAGTCTGGTGGTCGACCGGGTGGGCGGCCAAGCAGGGGTAGACCGTCCGGTGGCCGGCCAAGCAAGGGCAGAGTATCTGGTGGCTGGCCGGGTGGGTGGTCAGACAGGGGCAGAGTCTTTGGCGTTTGGCCAGGTGGACGCCCCGAATGAGGCAGGCGACTGGGAGCTTTGTTGGGGGCGAGGAGGTCACAACACGCCTCCTCGACCAGGACAGGAACACCTGGGACAGGGGCGCCTGGGGGGCTCGGGACAGGGGCGCTCGGGACAGGGGCAGGAGAACCTGAGACAGGAGCACCTGAAACAGGGGCAGGGACACCTGGGACAGGGACACAGGTGCCTGGGATAGGGACACCTGGGACAAGGGCAAGAGAACCTGGGACAGGGGCACAGGTGCCTGGGACAGGGGAACCAGGAACACTGGAGACATGGGCGCCTGGGACAGGGGCAGGGGTGCCTTGGACCGGGGCAGGGACATCTGGGGCACTCAGGACAGGGGCACTCAGGACAGGGGCACTCAGGACAGGGGGAGCTGGGGCACCTGGGACTGCGGGCAAAGGAGCGCCTGTCTCTGCTTCGGCTGGGTCTGCCAGGTCAGCGGCGGAGGCTGTGGCAGGAGCAGCAGCAGGAGTAGCGGCTGCGGGAGGAGCAGCAGAGGCAACAGGAGCTGTGGTGGCAGGAGCATGGAATGGCTCTGGGGCTAGAGCTAGGGCCCTGCGAGGTGCAGGGGTAGGCCGGGTTGCTGGAGCTGGAGCTAGGGCCCTGCGAGGTGCAGGGGTAGGCCGGGTTGCTGGAGCTGGAGATGCCTGGGCAGAAGCAGGAGGTGCAGGAGAAGGTGATCGAGGAACTATGGGGGCAGGGAGGTTTGGAACAGGAAGGGACCAGAAATCAATGAGGTCAACAGTGATCGGCAGAGCAGGGACGGAGGCAGTCGCCCTGCACGGAGCAGGAGGGGCAACTGCAGAAGGAGCAGCAGCAGGAGTGGCTGCGGGAGAAGCAGCAGGAGTGGCTGCAGTGGATGCCGGAGGAGCAACTGCGGGAGTTACTGCAGCGGTTGCAGGAGGAGCCGCAGCAGGAGCTGCAGGAGCAGCAGGAGTGAGGAATGGCTCAGGGGCTGGAGCTGGAGCCTGACGAGGCGCAGGAGTCAGCCGGGGAGCTGGAGCTCGAAGAGGTACAGGGGCCAGCCTGGGAGCTGGAGCTCGACGAGGTGCAGGAGTCAGCCGGGGAGCTGGGGCTCGACGAGGTGTAGGAGCCAGCCGGGGAGCTGGAGCCCTACGAGGTGCAGGGGCCAGCCTGGGAGCTGGAGCTCGAAGAGGTTCAGGGGCCAGCCTGGGAGCTGGGGCTCGAAGAGGTGCAGGGGCCAGCCTGGGAGCTGGGGCTCGACGAGGTGTAGGAGCCAGCTGGGGAGCTGGAGCTCGACGAGGTGCAGGGGCCAGCCTGGGAGCTGGAGCTCGAAGAGGTTCAGGGGTCAGCCTGGGAGCTGGGGCTCGAAGAGGTGCAGGGGCCAGCCTGGGTGCTGGGCCTCGACGAGGTGCAGGGGCCAGCCGGGGAGCTGGAGCTCGACGAGGTGCAGGGGCCAGCCGGGGAGCTGGAGCTCGACGAGGTGCAGGAGCCAGCCTGGGAGCTGGAGCTTGACAAGGTGCAGGAGTCAGCCGGGGAGCTGGGGCTCGACGAGGTGTAGGAGTCGTGTCCGCCATTTCCAACTCATCCGTGTATACAAAGTACTGATCACGCATGAAATAATCCCCCCCGATCCACCCACCGGGATCACAGTGGACCGTAGGAACGGAAGGGAACGAGACCTGAGGTGGTGTCTTGAGCGGGGTGTGCCTGAAAGCCAACCGACTGCCCGCATACAGTGAGTCTCGTCTGGGTCCGGGCTCAAGCAGAGATGAGAACAGTTCTTCCTCCTCATCTGAACTGTCCCCATAGGTGAAGTCAGTGTAGTCGCCTCCGACTACAGGCTTCTCAAAAAAGCGATCACCTAGGATAGGACCCCCATCAATAAGTGCACCTTCTGTGAACTCACCATCTGGGTCCTGGTCCTCCTCACTTGATGAGACATTGTCCCAGAAAAGTTCCCAGGGGAGCAAATGTGAGGCTTTATTGGCCTCGAAATCAAAAACGTTGCCATCTTGGTCGGGTCGTTCTGTCAGGGTTTGGCAGGAAAGGATCCAATCGCAGACCAGATACAATTTAACTCAGGATTTATTTCCAAAAAGGTTAACGCACAGAAGATCCAAGGCAAAAACTCACAGAGGATCAAAACTAGGCAAAACTCGAAAATCCAAAAACAAGGAAGCTAGGCAGAGAAGGAATACATATACCAGAATCTCTCACCATGCTACTAGGAACAGGAAAACACAAGACTTGGACTGATATTGACTAACGACCCGACAAAGGACACAGGAAACACTGAACTTAAATAGCAGAGGGGAGATGGACAACGAGAATCAGGTGAAACAAATCAAGCAAACAGACAGGGTGATATTGGGAACAGGTGAGGGTCAACAAGGGAGCTCATGGCAACATGCAAACAGGAGGAAGCACATGGACAAGACACAGGAAGTAAACAAAGGCACATGTACAAACAACACAGGAAGCACATGTAGAAACCCCAGTTGGCGGCCTCTAGAGGCCTGGAGGTCCCAACTGGTGACACAGGGTGTCAAGTCGTGACAGTAGTGGACACTTCTGCCTTCATTAGACTTGCCTATGGAAGCGGAGATGGTCAGTTGTTGTTCTTGTTATACTTTCTAGTCCAAAGTTGCACAGTTGATGCCCTTGTAGCATAGTGGCCACAAGTCACAAGGAAATTGGAGGGTACATGGACTTCCGCCCAGGGCCCTCTGATACCGAAAATGTAGTCACTAGGACCCTTGCCTACTTGTCCATGTGGAAAGTATGGCCTAAAAACGCTCATTTCCCCACCTCTGAGAAGGTGAAATTCCCTCCCCATTCTCACTGACTCATGAGGAGTTTAGCCCTGGTCTGGGGTGGACTCCCCCGCCACAATGGTTTGATCTGGGCTTCACCCACCATAGTGGCTGGACCTGAAGACCAAATTGGCTCAATTGAACTCAGCTGGCTGCCCCTATTAAATATGTTCATGAGGAGAAACTATCTGGAGATGGCCATGGGAGGCTATAAGAATCTGAAAACACTTACCTGCTGTGAGGCTAAGTGGAATTGTATCTAGCTGTTTGGATACTAACCTGTGCGCTGTGAATATGTTCCAAGTGAACCTTTGTATTGAATATGTTCCTTGTGAACTTGAGATTAGTGAACCTGTGCTCTGTGAATATGTTCCTAGTGAACCTGTGTATTGAATATGTTCCTTGTGAACTTGAGATTAGTGAACCTGTGCTCTGTGAAATATGTTCCTAGTGAACTTGTTATTAGTGAATCAGTGAAGAATGAATCTGTGCATCAAGAATATGCCTAGTTCTCCCTAGTGTCTGTAGCACTTTGTGTTTTTAATTATATGTTTGTGTATTGTGTTTTTGGGGTGGATACAAAAGAATCCCCCATGTAAGTGAATAAATAAGAATATATTTGTATATGGAAGCCACCATCTCCTGCACCCTTCTTCCCAACAACACCATCCAGTCCAGTCGCAGCCTCCTAAAACAACATGGGGTGACTGCCTGGACCCTCGTACCACCGAATTAGAAAGACTCTTACTCTTATTAATTCTTACTTCACATACAAAACTGAGCAAGAGCTGCTCTTAGCTCTGCTACTTACAGCTTTACAGTGATTCTATTGTTTTTACTTCATTCAATACAAGGTCTTAAAGATGCTGCAAAGTGCCACAGCCCTTTATTAATGCTGTTTCATTATATTTAGCCTGCAAGTCCCTCCCATAGGCTATTGTCTTTACTCCACCATTGTGAAGCCCCAGGTTGTAAGTTGTAATTACTTAAATAAATCTCTAACAGTGTTTAAAGTCAGGTGACCAGTCTATATTGTGCATCTACAGGAACGGACAATACATTATCCCGCTTATTATACGGTTACTTGCCAAAAACGATAGAAGACATTCCTCCAACATACCTCTTTTTATTAGTTGCCGTTTCATGAGTCCCGTTTAGAAATAAATAGTTCTTCAAGCAAATAGAATTTGAAGTTTCAGGTGTTGCATAGCAACCCATTATTTGCTGACTTTAAATTACCATGAGTCTGTTACGTTAAAAAGACCAGACTTCTGGCGGAATGATATGAAAGAGGTGAATTAGAAGCACAAAACCCGTTGCCAATGACAGCGGTCATTATCCTTTCGCAGCGGTATGTTAGCAGGAATTAATGTATGGGTATGACCTGGGGATGGCTAATGTATTGTCCGGAGGTCATTCTCCAAAAATAATTCCCGACAGGGCGAACAACACAATAATAATGTGAAAAATATAATAATGTGAAATAAATGCAGGTCTCTTTTTTATTGCTGGGTCTCCACTAAAAGCTGTATGTATATTAAGAGATTTCAGCAAACAAATGCCTGTGCGTTTATTGAATGATGTTCTTGCTAATACAAAACTATGATCAATTACTGTAATAATTTCCATTCTGTTGTTAATATGTTTTGTTACATGTAACACTCAAATTGCAATAGTAATTCCATTAGTCATTAGAAATTCCTCTGTTGTGCTGCTTTAAATAGTTTAATTTGAATATGTGCATGCTGTACTAATACACCTTTCTTCAGATTGCTATGTAAGGGATAATGTTTAGTCCTGCTGTCATTATCGGAAGAATAAATCCCAACGGGACGAACAGGACTCTGGTCAGCAGCGGATTATTTTACGATAATGACCAGATTATCATCCTGTTTATTATACGGTTACTTTCCAAAACGATAGAAGCCATTCCTTCCTAAATACCTCTTTTTAATGATTGTGTTGCCTTTTCGTGTACTGCTAAGAAGAAATAGAACTTTAAAGTTTCAGGTGTTGCATAGCAACCAATTACTTCTGACTTCAAGTTACAATGAGTTTTTGTTATATGAAATGACCAGACTACTTGCAGAATGATATGAAAGATGTGAGTTAGAAGCACAAAACCCGTTGACAGGGGCCATTTTTTTGCTGAACTACTTGTAGTAAAACTGAAAGTCAATTTGTTTTATTCACATTAAAATCATACTTAGGGAATGCCAGTAACACACAAAAAGGACTTTGGAATGCCATTCAAATAAAAGGAAATACAACAACAATAATACAAAATAATATTGTTGTTACATTTTTTTATTAAATATTCGCAATAGATTTCCTAAGTTAACCATCCAAACATTTTCTTGAGACTGTAACATCCTGCAATCTTTGACAAAAAATACATTCTCCCCAGAACTCTACTAAGCATTTATCAACACAGCAGTGGTAGGTGCTGATCTTGACCATCTTGGATAGCACAGGGTGGTGTACTTGTAAGGCCTCATAGGTCAACAATGTAGCCGACTACGCCAGCCCAGAAGGGCAGTATTCACCATTTACTCTAATGCAGGCACGCTAAATTCGTTTAAGCTTGTTGCTGGGCAACACACACACACCATAGACAGATTATGCAATATTGTACAGTCAAGATTAGGGATGCAAATGATTAATCGACTTTAGATTAATTGTCGATTAAGAGGTTGCTCGATCAAAATGTATTAATCACGATTAATCGCTAGAGGGCGCTAGCGCGAGAGACCGGTTGAAAACAAAATGAAGCGAGCGAAAAGAAGTGCGGTGTGGGACCACTTCAACATTGTTAATTCAAAGAAGTCAAATGTTCTCTGTGTAATGCGGTATTGAAATACAATAGTTCCACTAGCTCACTCAGTTATCATTTGAACACCGTGCATGCTGCTGTCCTGCATGGCACCACCAGTTCACCTGGTCAACCTTAAATCACAGCTACACTGTATTATACCTTCTCTCGCTTACTGCCGCGAGTTGAGGCTTAAAACTCAGGTTAGCTGTTAGCTCGTTAGCGGGCTAGCTCACCTTGCTATGTATGTGAATATCTCTGTCTACTCCCGCGCTAACGTGTGCCCGCGAGTTTGGCTCATGACAGTTAGTTAGTAAGTAATTAAGTAAGAGTTGAGTTGGCTATTTAGCTTGATAGCAGACTAGCTCACTCAGGCTTAATGATATTATATACCTAGCTCGTTAGCGGGCTAGCTTACCTTTGCCTGATGGCTTGCCATTAAGAATGTAACTACTCTATCCCTCACTACCGTGAGCGCGAGTTAAACTTCAGAGAGTTGTGTTGGCTATTTAGCTTGTAATAGCCTAGATGCAGTTTCTTCATAATCCATAGGCTCAATAATATTCTGTTTGGCTCTCTATTTAATTTCTTCTATTCTTTTTTTTTTTTTTATGTCTGTTTCAAATGCAAGAACTGAGCCAGTCCATAATTTATTTCTTTGTTTTAAATTAAAGAATGTATTTTGTTATACCATAAAAAAACTTTTCTGCTTTCTTTTCCTAATGCATAATTACTTGAGGAATGTAGAATAGAATAGAATAGAATATAATTATCATAATGTAATGTAATATAATAACTCAACTATTTAGCTGATATTTGTAAAGGCCCTATTGAAGCACTGAAACTCAGGTGAAAAACGCCGCTTATCAATTAATCGAAAGTCGATCGATAAGATTATCAACTAATGATTAATGAATTAATCGATAATTTGCATCCCTAGTCAAGATAGACAACAGGAAGAAGCAGAGGGCATTCCACTAACCTCCAATAAATATGTAAAATACAGGATGAAGTAATAAATAACAGTCAGCAATAAATAGTCAATAAATAGGCATATAGTATCAAAAATAGAGTATTAATCATAAAATCTGGCAACTACATACACGATTACTCTCAGATGGGGAATACTATTGCCTATCTGGCAACCACATCAACTCACTTAACAATAGTAGCTCTAATAGTCTCAGGCTACTGGAAGAGTTCGCTAGTCCAACACAAACACAGTACAATACCTCCGGAGGTCACAGGGCCATTAATAGGCAAGGAAGCACAGGAATCTTTGCGTGCCTGGTGGAGAGACTCCCCAGGTGAAAGTAGCAACCTGTAGCGAAGTCGGCTTGGGAAGAACAGCAGGCACGGAGGAGCAAGATACCCAACAGGAGAAAGAAGCCGCTTGTATGCTACCAGGCCGCTGGTTGATTCCGGTGCTCCCTGTACGACATCAGATTACACTCAGCGGCCAATCTTGTCCAGAGCTCACGGATTGGTCGGGCTAAAGTGAGGGAGAGAACATTATTCAGGGGATAACAAACCACGAAGATGGACGAGAATAAGGTAATTGGGGCTAATCTATTTGCACGTCACACCACTCATGTGTTAGCAATTTCAAACCACTACAATCCTGTGTTTACGTTTAGGTTACAATGCCACTGCAGTCTTGTGTATCTGTCACACGGGATCACTTCAAACAATACAATAAAGGCCTCCGTTACATACACATAGGATGTGTGCCTGGACACATCACCATATCACCTTTGGGGCTTTAATTACACTGCAATGGCAATGCCCTCTCCTGTGATGAGGAAGAGTGAGGCCCATATATCTGTTATCTCCCCACAAGACTCGGAGCCCTGTGGGCATGAGGACAAGCAGCCTCTCTGCTCTCCACACCCACGGGCCCTCGCCAAATAAATAGGGTTTTAAAGGCTGGATCAATAATGATAAGTTGTGATTAAATAGATTATTATGTTCCTAATTAGCAACCCTGCAGGAATAGCACATGTTAGTGAAGAAAATAAAGTAAGGAATCATAAGGGCAAAAAAAAAGGGAGCAGGCGTTAACCACACACAGTCTACAACAGCCAACACCAGCCTATACTCAGACACAAGGGAGCAGGTTTGATACCACACACAGTTAACAACAGACAACAGCCAACAACCAACACCAGCCTAGGACTATATACTCACACACAAGGGAGCAGGTTTGATACCACACACAGTTAACAACAGCCAACACCAGCCTAGGACTATACTCACACACAAGGGAGCAGGTTTGATACCACACACAGTTAACAACAGCCAACACCAGCCTAGGACTATATACTGCCACTAAAGGGAGCAGGTTTGATACCACACACAGTTAACAACAGCCAACACCAGCCTAGGACTATATACTTACACGCAAGGGAGCAGGTTTGATACCACACACAGTTAACAACAGCCAACACCAGCCTAGGACTACATACTCACACACAAGGGAGCAGGTTTGATACCACACACAGTTAACAACAGCCAACACCAGCCTAGGACTATATACTTACACACAAGGGAGCAGGTTTGATACCACACACAGTTAACAACAGCCAACACCAGCCTAGGACTACATACTCACACACAAGGGAGCAGGTTTGATACCACACACAGTTAACAACAGCCAACACCAGCCTAGGACTATATACTCACACACAAGTCTTACTTATTATCTAATGAACTTCAATGTAAGAATGTTGAAAAAACTTTCATTCTTGGCAACTAGCATTGCAGAACATCAAAACAAAAGTGCTTTTCATACCACCGGTTTTACTTTTTCAAGTGATCTGATTCCCCTTTTTAATGGAAACTGAAATCATTCAACATAGAAAATACAAAGGGCTGTCAAAAATGGATTCTACTTTCCAAGACGCATCTCTTTCCTGGCCATGCCAAGTCCAACTGACTTTACAAAAAAGACCATTTATTACATCCTTTATTTGAGCTCTCATTATGCACGCTTGTAAAGATCTTAATAGAGATGTAAGTTAATGATATTTCACATGTTCCTGAAGTGTTCATAAATCTCAATAATCTGTCTTTCCAAAGAAAACGTACTTTCACCAAGACTGCTGTTTTATTCAGGCTTTGGGAATATTCATAAAAGTAAATTAGAAGCTAAAATGATTCATTCCAACATATCAGCTCCATAGCAAAGCAGTATTTTTTTTAAATCATACACTATAATCAGACAATCAGACAATTAAACCTAAAGACATTTGCCACAATACACTACTTGTGTGTCTGTTTGTGAACTTGATTGTTTAAAAAAGATAAAACCTCATGTCGGGTATCTTTACATGGGAAATACTCCAGATCTTTTTCTAGATGGAGTGAGGATACTGATGTGGCCAGACCGCAGTGTCACACATGGCCGGAGCACATCGGTAATGGACCAGATAGAGGGAGAAAGAGGGGGTGCAGAAGAAATGGAAGGGGTGGTGAGAGCAGGCTGGAGAGAGAGTCCAGAGGGAGGAGTGGAATGAGAGGAACAGCTGTGGAGGGTCTCAGGGGAGGGAGGGGGAGGGATGAGGAACATCCAAATGCTGCATTGGGAACAGCCAAACAGAAGGTGGAATGCACAGGCCTTATACCAAAGATGAAGGAAGGCTTGCCACGGAGGAGCCACATGGCAAAATAAGAACTACTCAAATTCATTTTTAACTGTTCTGCTGTAATTATATGGAATAATCCCAAGGCCTATTAGTTTTATCTGTTTATCTGTTTCCCATGCCTTTCCACGTGTAAAAAAATCGAACATTTGCATCTGAAGGTAGATAATGTATCAATAATATTATACTGCCACATGAAGGAAGGCATGTTGCAAGTGTGTAGGAAATGACATCTGTACACATTCTCTCAGGACACTAAAGCTAGCTTTTTTTTGTCTCCAGGGAGCTCAAAAATGTTTTAGCAATGTTATTTTTTTCAGACCCAACAGATGTACAGTATTTTAGAACCCAGTTTAATGGCTGCTGAGTTCATCAGATGGAAATCTGGAATAGAATTAAAGTTGCCATTTTATTAACTGAGTAGGGTGAAAAGCCCACTAAAGAGAAGTGCCGATGGGGATGAACTAAAGTGATGGTTATATAAACATGTTTTGTGCGTGTTTCTCCTTTTCAATGTGAAGCTACCTCCCCTAGACATCTGTGTTTATAAACAGATTGTTATATCAAAATACAAATAAATGTGAATGGTAAAGTCACTGTTATGAGTTATTAATGGGTAATAACCCTCTATGGTGAAGTCATTGAGTTATGAATGGGTATTAACCCTCTATGGTGAAGTCATTGTTATGAGTTATGAATGGGTATTAACCCTTTATGGTGAAGTCATTGAGTTATGAATGGGTATTTACCCTCTATGTTGAAGTCATTGAGTTATGAATGGGTATTAACCTCTATGGTGAAGTCATTGTAATTAGTTATGAATGGGTATTAACCACTGAATGGTGACTTTTCTAATCCAGTGTTGATAAGAAGCCTCCTGGCACAGCATTGGGTATTCTGTAAGATAATTTTTTTCCTAAGATTTGGAAAATAGCAGATCATTTTTGCTTCAGGTTTTTCTTTGAAAGAACATTTGTTTCTGATGTAATAATGGTTTGTGTTGGTAAATCAGCCTCAGGAGCTCTCAATATTAGACATTTTTAATCGCAAAAAGCCTACCCCGATGCTGACCCTTTTATGATGCTCAAAAACGTGACTACCTCTTTAAGACACTAAATCCTCATTGCTCCTGTACAGTCAGATAAATCTTGACAGTCTAAACAGTTTTTCCCCACCGCTGCTCTATATTCTTCCATTTTCCCCAAAGCGTATGGAACCAGTATACAATCCACTCAAATTGAGATGTTCTAAAACGTTTTGTGTAGACCGTTATGTAATCCATAACACCATTTCACTTTTTGATGTGTATTTTTTCTGTAAGTAGCATGGCATTCCAATGCATAGTGTGACAGTCAGCACTTCATCCCAAGTCTTAAGCATGCTGGACAGAAATGCAGAAGTTTGCGTTTTTCTTAAGCTTTATCCTAAGTTATTCTAAGATCTGCTGTTCAATGTGTCCCATACTCTTACTCCATAAGCCTAAGCCATCATCTCACTAATAGCACTTCAACAGCACCTCTGCTTCCAGTCTCCATTTAACACATTTTCACATGTGCACAGAGAGAGAGAGATAGAGAGAGAGAAAGAGAGAGAGAGAGATGTTTGTGTGTTTATTCTTCTGCATGGTCATGCAAACATGGTTTCTTAACTGCCGCATTAAAGACAGTCCTGGCAGGTTTTAGTCACAGTGGATCCAAAGAGGAGAAGTAAGGTGTAACCGGTGTTACTATTTATAGGACAAGTTCATACCACGCCTAAGACATTCAAAACCATACTGCTATACTGTACTTGTGTAGTGTTGTTCATGTAGAAAGATCCATGAACATCCATAGCATACTGCCACCCTATCAGTATAACATGGTTCATATCCACCCTATCAGTATAACATGGTTCATTTCTTCCTGAAAATGCATTTAGGGTGCAAGAATCTGTTGCATCTTTAGACATCTTATGCCTCATAATTCAAGTAAATACAGCAAGGCATTATGATCACTAGAGTAAAGCCTGGTGAAGGTCATATGAACACCACTGTCATAGCTGTGTTTTCATAAGCCCTGAAAGTTTGAAGGCGTTTTCAAAGCAGCCACCAAACTTGAAAGCAGATATCAGTCAGTTGAAAATCAAAACTGGCCAAAACTCAAAATTACCCCAGTAAAACCAAGTAAAGGAACTGGATCTTTTTTGTTCCCTCACTTTTATAAAATAGATGGACCCCTGTCATGTGAGTGGCTCCTCTTTTGATATGCATATGCGTATGCTCATACATTTAGAGTGGTTTCTGTGTTGTGGGAGGCCGCTCTCATGATCTCAGTGCTTCCATCATGTTATCATTGGTTGTTTTGATCCTCAAAGGATAGCAGATACATTTACATCTTTGTTTCTTTTCCATGGGCGTTTCACAAGCCAAGTCCTACAGGGGGCTCTACAGTGATGATTTACAGTTTTTTTCTTAGGGAAGGCATTACACTTTAACCTTGCATCACCTGTCATATTCAGCCATGTTTTAACCATATATAAATATACGTACATACATACAGTACTGTGCAGAAGTTTTAGGCTTTAGTTGTTTCACAAATCATCTGTCTTGGATAATTATTTCCTATCATTAATAGCATCAATGTGTCAATATGAAAGAAACTATTTAATATTTTCACACTCTTTTTAAAAATACTGAAGTATTCCAGTGAGATATGTACGGAAGAGGATTAGGGCCACACATGTAAAAAAAAAAATAAGTTCTGAGAATAAAGTCAGAATTCTGACATTAATCTCAGAATTCCGAGAAAAAAAGTCAGAATTCTGACTTTAATCTCAGAATTCTGACTTTTTTCTCAGAATTCGGAGAAAAAAAGTCAGAATTCTGACTTTAAAGTCAGAACTAGAATGCGTTTCGAGAGTGTGCTTGCTCTGTTGCGGCCATGACCGAGAGAACAAGTGCCTTGGAATTGGGGCAGGTGTCAGCTCTCCAGCTCTCCCTGCTGGATGAGCATGCACAAATGAGTATGCACAAATGAGTATGCATGAGTGAGTATGCATGAGTGAGTAAACATGAGTGAGTATGCACGAGTGAGTATGCATGAGTGAGTATGCATGAGTGAGTATGCATGAGTGAGTATGCATGAGTGAGTAAACATGAGTGAGTATGCACGAGTGAGTAAACATGAGTGAGTATGCATGAGTGAGTATGCATGAGTGAGTAAACATGAGTGAGTACGCATGAGTGAGTACGCATGAGTGAGTAAACATGAGTGAGTAAACATGAGTGAGTATGCATGAGTAAGTATGCATGAGTGAGTATGCACGAGTGAGTATGCATGAGTGAGTATGCATGAGTGAGTATGCACGAGTGAGTAAACATGAGTGAGTATGCATGAGTGAGTAGAGCCCTGGTATGGAAGGTGTCTCTTAATATTCCTAGTTATACAGTTGAATGGAGAGGGACAGAGAGAGAAGAGGAACCGTGCGCAGGTGTCAGTGAGAGTTGTCAGTGAATCACAGGTGCAAGCCAGTTTAATGAGCCTATTATGATGTCATAATGCCTCAAAGTTCTGCCATGCAAGTCTATGGAGAAAAAAGGTGATGGAAAAAGAGGAATAAAAAAGGAGTGGCAAGGAGTACCGCCACGAAAAGTCATAGCAACCTGCACCGGATCGGGCCGGACGTTTTGGTGTTTGAATGGCGTCTCTAGCTCAATCGGGCGAGGAGTAGTTAGCTGCAAGAAAAACTACTAGAATAAAAAAAATAGTAAAAAACGAAGAACAATAGTGTACTTCCCTTCGGGCAAGCACACTAACTACGGGTATCTGTAAGGACCAACCTCCGTGGGAGAGACACTTTGCTTTATGCAGTAGGAGGAAACCACACGCAAAGTAGCCAGTAGCCTACTTGTGCTAACATGGCTTCACTTTGCGACTTCTTGCGGGTTCGAGGGGTTCCAGAAGAAGCCATTTCGTTAATGGCAGACCAAAAGGTGAGTGAAACTGTAATATGTGTTGTTTTGGTGTCTGGAGTTGTATGTGTTAGCTAATATGGTCGGACGAGTCAATGAATATAAGATAGCATAACTGCAAACGTACAATGCCTGGAGACTCTTGCTAAAATAGTAAATAGCCAGTCAGGCGACTAGACGCAGTTCGTACGGCGGACTGTTGTCCATGATATTCCCCATCTGGGGCATGTGTTTACCGCAGGGATTCATAATCATATTAACCTCGCCACGACAGGAATATTTTCCTGCTTTGCTGTCTGAGGGATGCATTTATTTTACTCTTGCATTTCCTACCTGCGAACATGGCATTAGCCATCTGTAGCGTTAGCACTTGTGCAATCTAATCGGCTAATTTCTTCTTTGTGTAGTCAAGTAATAATATTAGGCTAATTCATTTGCATACAGAATAAAACAACAATGGCATGGTCACGTTCATGTAGCCTATGATTTACTGACAATCCCCATCTTCCTTCCCTTAGCTTCAGATGCTATTCCCGTCAGCCAAGCAACCCGGACATCAACTTATAAGAAAACACAATCAGTCGCCGTATAGCCTACATATGTGGTGCTTCTGTACTGTTCTCACACTAAAGCTCTTGGAGACAGGTTATCGATATGTAGCATTTGCGATCAAGCGGTCAGTGCCGCTCATGTCACTATTTACAGTGTACCGCTGTTGATTTCTTCTTTATGCAGTCTAATAGCCACTCCGTCACTCACATTTCTCAACCACTACTGCCATCTATGGGCGGAAAATGATAAAGCACGAGTTGTTTGAGGAGATCGCAGGTGACCTACTCAATTAGAACAATTGTGACAGAAATCCAATATAATTGGAACAAACTATACATATAAAGATACTGTAATTGTGTTTATCTAAATACTTACAAAGGCATTTCCCTCCTAAACGTCAATGAGTATGTCAGTTTGTTGTTAGGGTAACGTTAAGTTAAAGTTATTTAGCTCCATTCACCCCTGGCAGGTCAATCATGAGTTTCCTAATGGCTATTACTATGAAAGTGTCTAGACTGAATTCAAATAAATAATATCAGGTTTGATTGCAGTATTGAGATAGCCTACTCATAAGTGAGTATGTGTATAGTCTTACATTGAGAGGTCTATCACTCCCTAGCTTTTTGATTTTTTTTTCTAGCCAGGAGAGTGTGATCCAGTTATTGAAGAGCTATACAGAGTCAAGAAAATAAAAAATATAATTGTTGTTCCATTATTGTACTGACCTCTGCATTCAAAGCTTTCCTGCACATATAGATCAGTATTTTCCCACTGACTTAACAGGCTTTACCTTATATTTGCAATGTGCACTTTAGAGAAAATGATTGTCTTTTCTTTTCTTTCTCCTCATGTGCAGTTTGACAACATCATCGAGCTAATGGATGATGACTGCAGAACACATTTCCACCTTCTATTTTTTCAAAAGGCTCCTCCCAACATTATTCGAAGAATTACAGCAGTTTAACTGCTCCCAACACTGCCTGCAATGCCAGAATTGGATGAGCTAATTAAACTCTACTTCAGACTTTCTTTTAGTAACAAGGAAATACTTGCGATTTTAGCACATAGCAATCATATAGTACTTAGTATCAGAACTTTAAAAAGAATTTGTAAAAGACTTGGTCTGTTCAGAAGGAAGAACCAGACTGACTTGGACCAAGTGCTGGCTTTTGTCCAAAATTAGATTTTGACCAATGGACAGATGCAGGGGTACCGTTGGCTAGATCTTCGCGCAGTTCAATGGGGATTTGTTGTTTCCCAAGATACCATAAGACGCATTATCAAGTTGGTTGATCCACAAGGTGTCGAATTAAGGCGAGCACGACGCTTGAGAAGACGACAATACAGCTGCAGAGGGCCAAATGCACTTTGGCACATGGACGGCTATGATAAGTTAAAGCCCTATGGCATTTGCATCCATGGCTGTATAGACGGTTTTAGCCGATATGTGTTATGGATGGAGGCCTATACCACAAATAATGATCCTAAAGTGGTTGCAAGTTACTTCATCAAGACAGTTTCAAGCACAGAAGGATGTCCAGAGAGGCTGCGTGCAGACAGGGGCACGGAAATGGCTGTGTCGAAGAGATGCAGATGTGTTTGCGGAGAAACCACCCTGACAGTTTTGCAGGGGAGAAAAGCTTCCTTTACGGAAGAAGCACAGCAAACCAGCGCATTGAGGCATGGTGGGGTACCCTCCGCAAACGGAGTGCACAGTTTTGGATGAACCTTTTTAAAACTTTCCAGGATGATGGGCACTTCACAGGAGACTTTTTGGACAAAAACCTTATCCAATTCTGTTTCCTTAATCTTGTTCAGGTAAAATCTTTCCTTGCCTTATGAAATCAGTCGGTAATAAAAGTAGTATGAAAATCATTATTAACATACTTGTGAGTTATAATCTGCATATATCACTGTATAATTACATTTATAAGCACTCACACATATTAAATGCTTTATAACAGTGATCATAACATCACATCAATGACTTATAAGGCCGAGTATCATAATACCTCATAATTTATTGCTGGTCACTCACTGCATAGTTTTTGCAAGGATAATAGTGTATTCTTCATTTCATAGTTGTAATATATTAAAATGGATTTATAATGCATTATAATAACTGTTACAATGCGTTATACTTGAGATTATAAATTCCTTTAACTGGTCATTCCTTGCTTTAAGTTTTACATTGATTATCCTTGATGTTTACAAAAATGCGTGGTATACAGTATATGTTAAATATTGACTTAGCTGACGCAGCAACCTAGGCCTCAATTTAGAGAGGCAGCAGTAGTCCAACATCTCCTATTTCACAGGTTTGTAGTGAGTATTTACTGTGCTTCTTTCTTTGCAGGATGAACTGGATGAAGTTGTCCATACATGGAATTCACACAAAATCAGACCAAGATCAAGTAATGACGTGGGTTCGGGTCGGCCAGTGGTGATGTACTCGTTCCCAGAGTTACACGGTGCTGAGAATAGACTCAAACCGATTGCCATGGAGGAGATTACTATGTGTTTAGAAGAGTGTACTCCCAAAGGCCAGTTTGCTTGCGATCAAACTGTTTTTGAACTATGTTGTCTACTAATGGAAGAGAAAGGATGGGATGCTCCAGGAGATCCACTAGTTGCAGCTGATCTATACATCATGTTAAGAGAGGAACTACAGGGAAATATTTGATCAATGAAATCCACTATATGGACGAGTATTGCTGTGCTGCAGCTAACTCAAGAATGTTAAGTAAGACAACTGTTCCAGATTGATGCATTTTGAGTGAAGGCAAGTTCTCAGCAGCTAAGGCTGTAGAAGGAGAATCAATGCTGAGACTCTTCCTACATACTAAATGAATTAGAGTAGAAAGAACGTTTCCAAAAGCCGGCGTTCGTTATTGACTGCTGGAGGGAGATCACCCATCATCATCATCATCATCATCATCATCTCTCCCTCAGTCCAGAGGCACTGACATAACTTGCATACTGTCTATTAGCAGTGCCAGATCTGTCTCCATCAGATCCAAGTTCTTCAGCTGCACAACACAAACTTTCTGGTTGGACACAAAGATATTTTGTTCATTTCATTTGAAGGCCTCTTATTGCTCCTAAGAAGACTTAGGTTTCAGCAGCAGCAAGAACTGTGGCAAGCTTCATCACTGCTGTGTGCAGGCAGTTCAAGATTATAATGATACTGTATTTTTGCAACTTTTGTCATTTTTGTTAGTAGCACAATGGTGAACCAACCAGGTTAAATATGTGCGTTAACCAACATTTCCCAAAAGAGAAGCCAGCCCTGCACCTGTCTATTGACAGAAACCTAATGCAGTTGGACTAATTCATTCGGACATTTTTTCTACTAAGATCTGAACTAAGTAGAAAATTGGCTCAATGCTGGCAGTCCTTTTAACAGTGCATTTTTGATTTACCAGTAATCTGTACAATGTAACCTATGGTGAAGATAGTTGAGGTGGCCTGAACTTTGTATACTTACCTTGTCCCAAACAAACAATTGAATATGAATATTAATTGCAGGGCTTGATATTCCATGTATTCCTCATACATGTTTGACACTCAGCAACTTCGGGCCTGATTTACTAATATGCGAGCGCTGCTTAATCTGCGTTCGCAAATTAACGCACAGTGTTTTTGCGCATTTTCCGTGGTATTTATCAAACCACATGTTTAAAAGAACACGATAATAAATAATATGCTATTGGTGGCATTAATGCATAAACTGTCTATTATAACAATATAGGTGTGTACATGGCGAGATTAATACGTTCTGGGACATGGGTGCACTACAATATAGCCCCACTGAAACAAATACATTTAATCACCGTTGCTCAATCATGAATAGATGGCACTATTCCGGAAGATAAAACTGTCATGGACAGACCACTACCACGTAAGTAATGGTCATGTTGGCATCACATATGACCTGGACATTCATTGAATATGTGTGCTTTCTGTTTCGGTAATCGTGTTCGTGGATTAAAGGTGGGACTGTTTGCATGTGGGTGCAAGCAATGGTTCCAATTACGTTCGGAAAGTTTGCGATTTCAAAAAAAGTCCTGTTTGATGTCTCTAATTTCAGCTATGGCAGTGGGGAAATGTATTGACCAGCGCATCATAGCAATGCGTCGAGTACCTGGGTGAATATTTGGCTGAGTGAAGGCTGAGATATGACAACTGCTGATGCTATAACTGTTTGAAATGATCCGATGCCAAAATTTGGAATGTCCTGAGTTTAACAACTGATGGAATGGAATGTGATCTCCGGTTGGAGGCTTCGATGTCTCTGATCTGGTTCAGAAGTATTGCGTGGCTGGTTAACCTGTACCGTCTAATGATTTGTGGATCGCTTTACTGAAAAAGTACGAGTTGAAAAAAATATTTCTGTGCGCTGTCTCTGTATATATCTTCGCCTTGCTCTTATAACTGGTGCAATATCAACGTTTTCAGACTCAATGGAAAATGCGCTTCCTGGTTAAGACGTGCTTTTAGGAGGCGGAGAATTATCCCGCAAATTGAGACATGCGCTCGACAGGCAGTTTTAGTAGCCTAAATACCACGCAATACATCATTAGGCGCACTTACCTTCTCTCCTCCCATTAAATTGCGCTCCATGCCCACGTTCCACCCAGGTTTCCACCCACGTTTCCGGGCACTGCCCTGTTCACATCGTTAATATGCGCTGCACCCCCTTAGTAAATACCGTTTTATGTTTACGACAGCTATTTTATGCCAGAAATGGGCGCAATCCTGTTAGCAAATCAGGCCCTTCATGTCCATGTTGTATTTTTCTTTCACACTTTTCAAGAATGTGTTTTTGTTGCTGCCCAAACTTTGCTAAAAGTGGTCAAAATTACAATGGTGCATTTATTAATAGACATTCAGTAGAACCATTACAGGTTTGATATTTAATAAAATCTGTTCTTTCCACCTACTTTTCAAGCTGTTTTATGGTGGCTAGTTGTAACCTGCTACTGGCGAAATGATTCACTGTACCTTTTAAATGAGTCACTTGATATTGGTAATTTCAGAGCCCTATTCTGGTTTAATTTAATGCATAGTGAATGAAGACTAACTAAACACCTGAGAACATGACACTGTAGAACAAGTAAGAATGAACAATTACAGCACTTTGGTATTGCTATTATCAAAATGGTTTACAAGTGTGTAATGTAAGAACACACAATTATCAGATTGCATTTTGTAGTCTGTGCAATAACAATCATAGTGTCTAAAATGTAGTCGGTCAACATGACAACGAATGGCTACAGAATAACTATTCTAAGATTCAACTGAGATTTGTAGTGTAACAAGATACTGTAAGATGAATCATGAAGACTTGGTATCAAGGCAATATGAGAAAACATCAGTATAGCTTCAGGATTTACTGTATATAAAACACTTGCTTTCACTAACTTGGAAGTGATATTGTGGCAGTCATCACATATCCCAACTTTAAAGACCTACAAATAAACCCAGTAATGGCATACATATAGAGGGAAGGTTTGCAAGTGTGACTGATGCAAAGTCATAGGTTATTGTACAGATTACTTGTCAATAAAAATGCAGTCTTAAACAACGACCAGAATATTTTTTTAGCTTGTGACAATGTCCGTATGAATTTGTCCAACTCAAACAAAGAGCTTGCTTTTGTACAACATTAGGTTTCTGTCAATAGACAGGTGCAGGGCTGGCTTCTCTTTTAAGCAATGGTGGTTAACAGAAATGTTTAACCTGGTTGGTTCACTATTGTACTACTAACAAAAAAATAACAAAAGTAGCGAAAATACAGTATCATTATTATAATCTATAACTGCCTGCACACAGCAGTGATGAAGCTTGCCACAGTTATTGATGCTGCTGCAAAATATCTTTGTGTCCAACCAGAAAGTTTGTGTTGTGCAGCTGGAGAACTTGGATCAGGTAGGCACTGCCGATAGACAGTATGCCAGTTAGTTGAAGTATGTGAATCCAACGCCATAATACATGAAACCAGATATTATCTAGAAACTAATCAGAGTTATTAGAGCTTTTGTAGCTGAAGCTGGGCTTTCTTTTGCACAGCTGGAGTTAGTTCTCTCAAACTATTGGGCCATACTGAAGTGCTTAATGCAGGTCGTAAATGTTTATTCTTTCTTGCCATTCTGTCCATAGAAACGTGTACATGTCTTTTAACAGTGAATTGTTGTTGTTCTGGTTGTGGGAATCTAAACAATGTCCATTACCCAGACATTGCTTTCCAGAACGGCATTAAATTCGGAACGGAAATCTGGGAAGTTCTCATAGGTGTCAGCTATGTGCAGAAGGTTACCACATGTGCGCCCAATTGGTCTTCTTGTGAACTCTGTCATTTCTACAAACTCCACATGGAGGCTGTCTGTTAGTACGAGATCAGATCCGGTGCAGAATCGCAGACATTTCTGAAGTCTGCTTTCATCTAGCTCTCTGATGAATTTCTTCAGATGATTTCCCACTTCCTTCTGTGTCGTAGTCAAATCAGTACCAAATTTGAGCATTTTACAGACCTTTTTGGTGGTTGGTTGAAGGTCAGAGAACAACTTTGTCAGTGCCTCTGGACACAGGGAGAGATGATGATGATGGGTGATCTCCTTACAGCAGTCAATAACGAACATAGGCTTTTGGATAAGTTCTTTGTGCGCTATTTCATAAAGTATCAAAAGAAGAGTATCAGCAGTTATCTTTGTTCTACAGCCATAGCGGCTGAGAACTTCCACAAGATCATCAGAGTCAACTGCGGAAAAATCAGTCATCGCTTCTATCAAAACCTCTCGTTCCTGGTTGCTCACAAACTGCAGGAAATGTTCTTTAAGATCACTGTACACATTGTTGAAAAGCACCTGTTCAAGGAAGGGGAGGGCAAGTTTGTTTGGCAAATATTGGCAGTCTTCGTTAGCCTGGCCATTACCAGCCTGTGACTCCATTTCATTCCGTCTTTCAGTCTGGGCCAACCCAATGCATCTTGGTTTCCGAGATCGGCGGGTGCTTATCTTGAGGTTTAAAATCATTGGAGTTCCCTTAACCAATCAGCAACGTTTAGTAAGCATTCGGTAGATTAAACTCTTCCCAAAGCCAGTTGGGAGAAGAGCTACGACGTCCTTTCCAATCATAAAACTTACAAGAAAATACTCTTGTTCTCCTTTTCATTTTCTGATGTTCTCGAGAGTTGAGACAACTTTTCCGATAGCTTTTCGTGTCTTTTCCTCCAAGGCGAGTTTTGCGTCACAGCTCTGAACTGTTCGCTGATTGGTCCTGCAAAATTTTGAGTTCTGGAGACGATTGTCAATGGGGTTGGGCCAGACTGAGTATGAGCTTGAAATCAATTCAGGCGGAAATACGTAGGCTGGTGTCACCAGGCTAAGTCTTCGTAGCCTTTCACAAGGATTCTGCCAAATGCCTTCCATGTTTCAGCAGGAAAATCATGGCGAATGAAGGGCACTTTAACGGTTGCACCGAGTGAGCATCGATCGTAGAATTCATGCCAGAAGCAGCTGAGAACATCTCGCAGTACCCCAGATCCACTGCCTGCTTCTTCTGTGTTGTCTGGAAGAATGCGCATCACTTTCAGTGTTTTGTTCAAAATCTCTGCATCAGAGAAAGCTTTTATCATGTCATGTAAAGTGTTAGCATTATGTATGGCGATTGTTATAACTTCCTCTGGATGAGTTGGACTGGCAGGCATAGTCAAACCCTCAAAGATCAACGTGACCTCCGTGTCGTCTTCAACACCATAAATGGGACCAAAGGTTATTTTAGAAACAACAGACATTTCCAAAGCAGAATGGACTCCATCAAAATCACCAATGACATCTTCCACTTGTACTTCTGCTGAATGGTTTTCAAAACCACTGTGAGCTGAGACAAGGAGCACTTCTGATGTCTCACTCGCATCATCTTCAAGTTCTTTTGGCTTTGTTGCAATGTAAAAGCGTAACATTGTCAGCCTCACTGTTTCATACATAGTGCCAATGGACAGGCAAGTGTCATTAGTAAGGCGGTTCTGTTTAAAGTCCCACACTTCAAACTCAAAATCTGATTCAGATCCTTTAGGAGATATTCCATCAGGAAAGAAAAGTTTCATTCCCGCTTGAAGGATTTCTTCTAATCCAGCATCATTTTCCAGTTGAACTTTTCTGGTGCCACCTCCCTGCTTTCCCCTCACCTGTTTGGCTTTGTTTTTGTCACTGTGAATCCATCCTATCTCTACATTTCGAGTTGTTTTGAGTTTCTTTGTCTGAGTTGTCGAAGTTGCTCTTTTATCTGCATGAGTTGTGTCTTCATTGGTGCTTTCCTTTCTGACTTTCATTTTTTCACTAAGTTTTTCTAGAAGCCCGTGTTTACAGTGTGGGAGGGACTTTTTACTTCTGCAAAAATTGAAGAGGGCAATGCGGTCTCCGTAGGAGGGAATGTAATTAGCCAGAGTTGCATCATCCATCAGTGATATGACTTGGCTGTCAATCTATACATGATGAGAAAAAAAAGAAAAGACAATTATTTTCTCTAAAGTGCACATTGCAAATATAATGTCAAGGTAAAGCCTGTTAAGTCAGTGGGAAAATACTGATCTATATGTGCATCATTCTCGACTACATACTCACTTATCTACATAAATACATATCTACATACTCACTTGAGTATCTCAATACTGCAATCAAACCTGATATTATTTATTTGAATTCAGTCTAGACACTTTCATAGTAATAGCCATTAGGAAACTCATGATTGACCTGCCAGGGTCAACAACAAACTGACATACTCATTGACGTTTAGGAGGGAAATGCGTTTGTAAGTATTTAGATAAACACAATTACAGTATTTTTATATGTATAGTTTGTTCCAATTATATTGGATTTCTGTCACAATTGTTCTAATTGAGTAGGTCACCTGCGATCTCCTCAAATAACTCGTGCTATACCATTTTCCGCCCATAGATGGCAGTAGTGGTTGAGAAATGTGAGTGACGGAGTGGCTATTAGACTGCATAAAGAAGAAATCAACAGCGGTACACTGTAAATAGTTACATGAGCTGCACTGACCCATGCACTGACCGCTTGATTGCAAACGCTACATATCGATAGCCTGTCTCCAAGAGCTTTAATGTGTTTACAAGTGAGAACAGTACAGAAGCACCACATATGCAGGCTATATTGGCGGACGGTAATAGCATCTGAAGCTAAGGGGATGCAGGTGGGGATAGTCCATTAATCATACATGAACGTGACCGTGCCATCGTTGTTTTAGTCAATGCAAACGCAATATTGAAGTTACTTGACAACACAAAGAAGAACTTAGCAGATAAGAACAGCCGTCTAGTACCCCGACTGGTTATTTACTATTTTGGCAAGAGTCTGCAGGCATTGTTCACTTAGCCTGCCCAACCTGCTGGTAGCCTGCTCACCTGCACACAGTCACCTTATGCACCATGGACCCATTAGACATGCACACTGTACGTTTGCAGTTGTTCTAGCTAAAAGGGTTGGGCGAAATGTTAACATTTTTGGCGCGATGTATTCGTTGACTCGTCCGACCATATTAGCAAACACATGTGCAACTCCAGGCACCAAAACAACACATATTACAGTTTCACTCACCTTTTGGTCTTCCATTAACGATATGGCTTCTTCTGGAACCCCTGGAACCCGCAAGAAGTCGCAAAGTGAAGCCATGTTAGCACAAGTAGGCTAGGGCTACTGGCTACTTTGCGTGTGGTTTCCTCCTACTGCATAAAGCAAAGTGTCTCTCCCACGGAGGTTGTTCCTTACAGATACCCGTAGTTCTGACTTTAAAGTCAGAATTCTGACTTTTTTCTCAGAATTCTGAGAATAAAGTCAGAACTCATTTTTTTTTTTTACATGTGTGGCCATAATCCTCTTCCGTAGTATTTGCCATTAAAGAAAGAGAATATTTTTAAAAAGACCACTTTGCAAAACTAACAGCCATCAGCTCAGAACTGGCAGAAACCAGTGGAACTGGTTCTCTTAATGCTTAAAAACAGCCTACCTGTCGAGTTCCTTAAAAACTTTGTACTCTCAGGCAAATTGATGCTGTTTTGAAGACAAAGAGAGGTTGCACCAAGTATTTATTTTTTCATGTATTGATTTATTTATTTATATTTTTAATTTTTTTATATTTTTGCATTTCTTGGTTATCATTATAATCGTGACATCTGGTTGTCAATCAAATTGACAGGGCTACTGCAAGTGCAATGTTTTGCACACTGGTTTTGTCATCTCAGTTACGGCTGGAAATATTTTACAAATTACCTTTTGGTAGCCTGACGATGTCATACTCATAATTCTAGTCAGAATATGAGTCTGATACTGCTCCATTGAATTGTGGTTATGGGGCGTGTTTTAACGAACCACGAAAGAAAATGCCTCTTCGCTCAATTGGATACCTAGAACCAATTAGAGCAACGTAGTATGACCATCTAATACATTCAACTTTTACCGGATCCCGTAGAAAGGACGGCAAAAACATCTTTTCGATCGACAAATGCCTTCATCGCGTTTCTCTGTTCCTCTTTCAAAATTAATGCGCTGTCAATATCTGTGAGATATGCACAGGGGCGGCCTTTCCTACAGGCGGTATAGGCGGCCGCCTAGAGCGCCATCTAGAGGGGGAGCGCCAAATAATGCGCCTTAAAAAAAAAAAAAACACACAATTATAACTTTTTTTTTTCCCGGGTGCATATTTTGGCGCCCCTTCTATATCTCCAACCAATATTTTGACATTAAAAAATAAATCTAACATTAGGGTAAAATGAGCCAATGAGAAAATGAGGGGTACCTCCTTGGTTTCGTCAGAACATGCTAGTACAGTAAGGCGTTTGGTTAGTGTGTGTGTGTGTGTGTTCAAGAAACTTTAAAGAACGAATTAATGAAGAGGCAAAAGCCATCCGGGGTGCAATTTAGGAAGAAAAGAAAGGAAGAAGAAGAGAAACGAGCCAAGGAGAAAGGTTAATCCTGTTCTTAGCCTTAAATGAATTATAGATAAGAAAACATTCATGAATGCGTGAATTGCTGCGGGCACTTTAGTGGAGTAAAGAGGAAAAGATGTATAGTATCATTGAAAGTTTTCCTACTCCCTGTCACATAGTTCATTAATGATTTTACAGAGGCGGGTATTTCAAAAATGATATATGCATTTATTCTACATTATACAAAAAAATACATGATTAAAATAGGAGCGCACATATAACGGCAATAGGCAGTGCAACAACGCTACAAAACTCTTACTCGTTGCACCCATTAAGGAACACAAACACGGCAACTTGTCAACAAGTGAGGAATACTGGTGAAAATCCAAGTGTTGTATTGTCATTTAAAGCCCCATTATGTAACAATTATACTTCAGAATTAGGGTTAGGATAAGCAGTTTAACCTTAAAATAACAGCTTAAAAAAAATTGGGTCGCTACAATGACTTTTAATATGGAGAATCGCCTCCGTGCCATTGCGATACAAGGGTCATTAGGCATATAACTGCATTCTGTAGTTTTACCTGCTGATGCCCACCGCCCTGACTTGTTGACTTTCTGCAGATCTAGTAAGTAGCTTATTTGCCGTCTTGCTTTGTCTTGTATCGCACTTGCTTGATATTTGACTGTGTAAGGACAGTTGTTGAGTAACTAGTTTGTCATAATGTCAAAGTCAGCACATTTCAAGAGATTTCGTTAGTTTTAGCTGCTAGCATGCCGTTCGCGAATAGCTATTGATCCGTTGTGCTGCTTTAAGCGAATGGATTGAATGTAATCTTGCTAGACAGCAAACGCTAGCAAGCCAGTGACTTGTTACGTTTCTTGCTATTGCCATTCAGTCGAAACATCAGTTCCAGTTCAGCTGTAGGCCTACCGCAATTTGCGTCAATTTCGATGTGTCATGAAATAATGATTTGAGTAACCATACCAACATTAGTTTGGTGGAGCGAGCTAGCCAGTTTAATATGATTTTACTTATCAAGAGCTATGCATCTTAGAATAAAAAAAAGAATGTCAGGCTTGTTTGTTGAAAGTTTGTTTTGATTCTATAGTGTATAGGCTTTAAATGAGTGAATAATATGTGCCACAAGTGACCCAGACCTTCAAAGATTTATATTTGCCAGCCATCAACAGAACAGAAGACTAAGAAAACATTATTTGCAGGCGATTGGGAAGATGACGTGTGTGTGTCCATAAACGTTGATACAGGGTTGAAGAGTATGAACAGGGGGGCGTGGACGGAGCGTAGTTCAGCACAGGCGAGATATTTTCTCAGTGTTTTAGTTCTTGAATAAATGTTTGTTCATTGTTGCGATCGTTGTTGTGTTTTTGTGAAAGAAATGCAGTCTCACAGGGCAAAATAGCGTTTGAAAGTTGCAATCCGTTTTCGTGGGGGGGAAAAAATATTGGGGGGGACGCCAGGAGTGAGGCTCTCCTAGAGCGCCAAATGTGCTAGGGCCGCCCCTGTATATGCATGCTCACGTTATACTTATTAGCAGCGAGGCTAGCTAGCTACTATGTGTTTCAATGGATTTTTGGTCTAAGCGTTAGCAATAACCTAACAATAATGGTCTAGAGAGCTTCAGTTAAGACCTACAATACTCTGCAACATTCGTGTTGCACATACACGACTAACCGAGTCAATGTAGACTTTAAAAAGTTGTGTAGATAGCTTAATTCACATAAAATATTTCCCACTAACAGGCTTCCGAGACGCCGCTATCTTGGTACGATTTAGAATCTACCGTTAATTCAACAATGTCCATCATCGTATAAAGCCCGCCCTGACAATTTGATTGGCTGTCTAGTTTTTGGTCGGGCATAATTTCTCCCCACGGAGCAGTGCCAGACCGAACTTCCAGACCAAAAATGTTGTGGGCAGGGTTCGGTCTGGTATCCAGGCTAACCTTTTGGTATTTCCAGACGTTTTTTCATGAACGTATCTGAAGTTCTCCATCTCCAACTCAAAGACAATGTGATGTATACAAATAATTCCAAGGTGAGGCGGTAGACAGTGGCGGCTGGTGAATTTTTTTTGAGGGGGGGCGCAGTTCGGCGGCACGGTTTATAGCACTCCACAATGAGAAGAAAACAGGTTTTGAGTAAAACATTTGTAACTGAGGTTAAAGGACTGCATATTTCTGCTTTCACTACATGGCACTGCATGAGATGGTACATACGGGTGTGGTCTGCAATGGGAATAGGGACCAATCCGCACTGCACTGGATTACATCAATATGAATGATAGTTACACTATAACAATTACACATAACCAATATTATTAAGACACATATCATAGTGGACATTACACTAAGCAACATAGGTCTCATTCGTATTATATTCACAGTATGAGCTGTATGAACTCATCCTCATTACATAAGTCAATATAAGATCACCTATAAGAGAACATGCTAATGGCTACTATTATGCTATTTATTATGCTAATCGCAAATCACTGCTAATAGCAATGTAAATCCCACTACTAACTTCATGAAACACACATACTTTTATCAGGTACGCACACAATGCCTCACATACGAATTGAAACGATGATGATTGGAAAACTAGCACTCAGTATGTTTAACAACTTAAAGGGATAGTTCGGGATTTTTGACATGAATCTGTATGGCATCCCCATCACCAGTGTCATGCAATCTCACTGACTTACCCCTGGCAGCGTCCTGTGAGCAGAGTTCTCGTCCAGCTTTGGTCAAGCCGAAAGTAGTCCGGCAGGTTTGCTAGACCCAGCAAAATAAAACGTTTCTCTTCCCAAAACATTATGTGTTCAAAAGAGTGATATATTTGCATCCCAAAAACATGGTAGTGGAAAAAGTCACACCTCGTTATCACTTGGCCCTATTTTCTCTCTGTTCAGTACGCGCGATACCGCAACCTGACAGCTAGGGCCTACCTGTTTGATTCGCGAAAGTTTGATTCGCCAAAGTTGCCTGAGAGAAACGTCCGTCACAGGAAAACGATGAAAACTGAGAGTCGATTCACCATCATCTTTGTTGCCACAACCTGGATAGTCGCAAGCCTTCACCATTTTTTTACACTCAGCTTTATATCAATTTTATCAAATGTTGTCTCAGTTTTCATCGTTTTCCTGTGACGGACGTTTCTCTCAGGCAACTTTGGCGAATCAAACTTTCGCGAATCAAAATCGGGCACTATCTATACCTTATAAACATTTATAAATGGCCCGTTACTCATGGATATTAGTACACACTCCTGCAGCAAAGTCTCCAAAAATGATGCAGACGTTAAGATGTTAAACATATCAATGGCAAAAACTCACAACACAGCGTTGAGGAAATATAGTGAAATAGTTATTGGAAAAAATACACAAGTTACATTTTTAAAAGAACACAGGGGCATATACAGTGGCCGCGAAAGTCTACACACAGTTTCAAAATGTCCACCCTTTGTTGCCTTACAGCCTGAATTAAAACATATTATTATCAAACTTTTTCCACTGTTATTTACACATTGTACCAGGCTTTTAGCTAGGATTTTTTGAGAGGGGGTCCATTTTGTAATTGAACCTAACGCGGCAAAGCCCCGGTGACCCACAAAACTAGGGGGGTCTGGGGGCATGCTCCCCCATAAGATTTTTTTTTAAAATAACCTTTTAAATAGTGTCCTCTAGTGGGTTTAAGGAAGATAAATTAACAAATTTAGATTTATTATATGGCATAAACATATTGAAGACATCCGCTGAGATTTTGTTTTGGATATGTGTGAAGCAGGAGCACCCTGACCTGGGAGAGAAAGCTTAGGAGCAGCTATACCCTTTGCCTCCACATATTTATGTGAGGCCTCCTTCTCTGCAATGACTGTGATCAAAACAAAGCAGAGAAACAGACTGTGCCTGGAGAAGAGCCTAATCACAGCAGTTGCCTCCTTTTTTAAAAAAAAATAACCTTTTAAATAGTGTCCTCTAGTGGGTTTTAGGAAGAGAAATTAACAAATGTAGATTTAAAATATGGCACAAAAAGACATCTGCTGAGATAGGTGCTAATTATAGTTAATGTCAGCTATCCTCTGTTCAATTTTCAAACTCCCTCACTATATGACTTTTTTTGCTCGAGCAATATTCCATGACAAATGATACGATGCCAACGCGACCGTTTCAGAGTACTTCGTACATTTAAAAAAAAAAAAAAGCCGAGTCTGTTTCTTTGACTGACGTTTCAATTCAAAGTATGTACCTTGTGCTTGCACAGTTCTGTGCCTTTAGGAACTCCTGGGCTATGTTAGCATTGTGTGTGGAGAGAAGGCGCTGTCAGGCGCTCCAAGTTTGAGGCTTTAAAATGCGACAGTGACGTCTGGAATATTAAGCAGAGGGGTTTTCCATTTCTCTCCGCAAAAAAATCCTTCCATTCAGGCAAGAACGTGCGGTGTTTATCTTCATATTTTCGTTTAGCTTTACGCTTTGCTGGATCCATGGCATTCTTTCAGTAGCTACTGCTGCTAGTCTGGCTAGTAACTCTGCGACTGGGTGCACACATTAGAATGTTTCATGTTTGGAACATTAACGTTACTTGAAGACATCTCTCAAGATCGCGTGATGACACAATATACATGAATAAATACCCCATTCAAATCGGACAGCTTTTTGTCTGTATTTCGTGCAAAATATGCATTTTAGATGTTTATTTTACAATATAAAAATTCTGTACACCAAGAGAAAAGTCAGTGAGCAGCACTCGCGCTGGAGCCGAGCCACATGTCAGCCGGCAAAGCAGCTCCAGGTAAGGCCAAAGCTGGGAATTGGTACATTTCGCATGTGCGAGAGTCGCCATTCGCTTCAGAATTGGTACAATTCGCATGCGAGAGTCGCCATTCGCTTCACGCGAATCAGGCACAATTCGAGTGGGCGAGAGTCGACACTTTGGGCGCATATGAGACATACAGTATGGCGCATATGAGACATACAGTATAGGCTACGTTGTTGACAATTCTCACAAAGACACGCGATCTGAATTGCACAGAGACGGGCGCATATGAGACATATGTTGACTCACAAAGACAAAACAAATAGCTACACGTAGCCTATAAACGTTGTTGAGACTCTTATTAAAGATTTTACTCATTCTTGTGGTTGAAAGTCGGTACAGAATTGCACAGAGACGGGCGCATATAAGACATATACGTTGTTGACTCACAAAGACAAAACAAATAGCTACACGTAGCCTATAAACGTTGTTGAGACTCTTATTAAAGATTTTACTCATTCTCGTGGTTGAAAGTCGGTAACAAAACAGAGACAAATAGCTACACGTTCAAGCAATGTCATTTCATGAGTGTAAGAGCTCTGGTTCCAAGACACAAAAAAGCCAGGAACCATGTCTGATGGCCCATCAACCTAAGTACCCGTTCGCAGACAAGACCTTAGCTCAAGTGAAGCGCGCTTCATTCACAAAGTGGCGACTCTCGCCCACTCGAATTGTGCCTGATTCGCGTGAAGCGAATGGCGACTCTCGCACATGCGAATTGTACCCGTTCGCAGACAAGACCTTAGCTCGGCAAAGAGCTGCATGCGGCTAGCCACCCCTAATAGCGGTAAACTGTTGTTTTACGTGTTACAACGTGATTACGCTCATTAACGTTTGAACAATGTTGAGAGGTATTGTGAACACGTTTTAAAAAAGTGAAAAAAGGGACGAAAAACTTAAGGCGTCTGTAGGGCGTCTGCCTAAAAGTACTGCGTCCAATTTCTTATTATTTTAGAACAGTGCGTCCAAAAGACGCACGGACGCATGCCTAGCTAAAAGCCTGCATTGTACCCTATAACTTTACAACATTTCTGTTTCAACATATTTGTAACATTTCTGGAAATGAATTAAACTTGAAAAACTAGAATAACTGGGATTGTTAAATGCACAATGCAGGAGATTTCCACACTTTCTAAACATCTGAACACCATGAAGAGAAGTCATCGTGTGATTGATGAATTGGTTGAGGAGAACGAAGTGGACACTTCTTCTACCAGTAAGTAGCAAGCTACTAACATTAGTGCTAGCTAGCTTGCCATCAAGAGCTATTGATAGCTATTATTCACTTGTATCAGCTGTCTCACGCAAGAGTTTCGTTCCGACATTTTTAACTGGAGTCGTCTTGATCTGAAAAAACACCAACAGATGAGGTGAAACAGTCTGTAAGGAAAGCCAAAGTAATTTTATATAGACAAATTGAAATAGGGCAAATGACATGCTGCTTCACCAAGTGTGTCAAGACTACCAGAGCTGTGACACTGTGACATGCAGGTGATCCATATATCTGGAGTGAGCTCGCTGTCAGCTTAGAAAGGTTTTAAACATGGCCCACAGTCAGCAAAACATCTTACATGATCTAAAATCTCACACCGTGCCGATCTCTCATCGCAGACTTCGCAGGGATTGTTAAGGACCTTAAGAGGGCAAAGGCCCTTGGATGAGATGTCATAATGTTTTATTATGCTGTCACATAATGAAACATTTTGTCTCACTTATGTCCTACGATAACTGTCCAGGTGTTGTCGTACTAAAGTAAAACTGGTTCATGCATGTATATTATTCAGTCACACCTTAAAACATTTTATTTTTTAGAAAATCTGTTAATCAATCAGTTATAAGTAATGATTAAACTAGATCCACTTTAATTTGTTTCAAGAAGTCAAGCATCTTTGTAATGGTATGCAACTGTGAATGCATATCAATTATAAAAAAAATCACATTTGGCAAGTTTTTCATGGCAAACAAATAATGATGATGATGATGATGATGGTCTTAAGTCATGACACAAGATATTTCATATTTTGAGACAAAGTGTAGCAATATTTTATTTAATGAGCTCAATATCAAAAATCTTTTGCGAAACCGAACCGTAGACTAAAGCTTTTAGTGTGTTTCCCATTTTTCCCATTCTGTTTCTGCTGATGGTTGATTTATTGTAGGTCACAAGGGTATTGTTGAATTCTTCTACCTGTCGTGATTAAGAAGGTAGAGGTGTCTTGGGACGGGAAATCATGATATGTCGCATTAAATCACGTCACTGATGTACCACATGCCTTTGGGTTCCTGAACAGATCAGTCCCTATATTGGAAGAGCTGTATATGACGGACCCAGTTAGACACAGACTTCTCAACATGATCACATCTATTCAGTTCTGCATTTTCCCCTCATTCCATTTATTTTCAGTAATTTTTGCTTTCACTAATTTATATTCTACTTACCACGACAGTTATTCATTAGGTTTCCTCCGGTAGGAGGTAACCTATTGTTTTCTGTTAGTATTATTAGGTTTCCTCCGGTAGGAGGTAACCTATTGTATCTGTTAGTATTATTCTTGTTCCATGGGAGTCAATGGCAGCCCCTAGAACCATATGGTAACTTTTTGTGAAATTTGGCACACTCATTAAGGACAGTCCCTTCTTCAATCACACCAATTTTCATGGCTCTCATTAGACCACTCTAGCGCCACCAACAGGTCAAAGTTGGACTTTTGTAACACACGCAACTTTTGAACCGTATGACCGATTTTCAAAAATGAGGTACCATTAGATTCCCTGGATCAAGACGAATTAAACCCACCCCTTGGCGTCAATTTCCGGTTATATAGATTTTCCGCTATTTCCGGTTTTATCAAAAACCTTTGAAAGCCTTTTCCTCCTACAATTTTTGGCAAATCTTCTTCAAAATCACCAGAGATGATCTTTAGACCTAGCCTCACAAAAGTAATTTTGATCCTAACAACCGTTTGTCCGGTACAGCCACTCAAATTCAGCAGAAAAGGCGCCAAACAGGAAGTGAGGTCATATCTCAGCTAAACTTTGGGATATCAACACAAAACTTGGTATGTCACTGGAAGACACTACAACATGTTCCCATGTTTGCATATCTTCAAAAATGATTGATATAAAGCAAATTGGACCCATTGTTAACGCTAAAATAATGCTTTACACATCAACAGGTCAAAAAGCGATACACTGATTCAATCACAAGTTCATATGAAGACACTTGAGAATGTTTAGTATACAAATCTGAAAAAAAGTTGACTGTAAGAAGAAAAGTAGATTTTTGGTGAATATTTGAAACACGCATGCTTGGCTAATTTCTAGGGTGATTTTCAATAGAAGGTCTGCCTCTCTGCTCCTCTGCGCGTCTCTCACACACTCAGTCTCTCTCTTGACACACGCGCGAGCAGGCCAAGACGCACCCACCTCAATTAAGGACATTGTGTGATGACCAAACCCCTATCTGTCATTACAATTTGAAACATGCATGCTTGGCTAATTTCTAGGGTGATTTTCAACAGAATGTCTGCCTCTTTTACTTGGTATTTATCAAACCAGATCGCGCTGGGCAATCTGTGTTTACTCCGCCCTATATAGGCCCTGATTTACTAAGATTGCGACCGCAGATGAATCTGCGCCTTTGCCAAGTGCACATTAACGCACGCTGTTTTTCCGTATTTATCAAGCCAGATCCGCGTTGGGCAATCAGCGCCTTACTCAGCGTGTTAATTAGTGCGCCGTTAAAAGACGGGAGAAATCGTCTGCATGTTAGCTGCCAACATGAGTCAACAAAAAAAAAGAAAGCAAAAGTTCAGCCAGGAGGAGATTGAAGTTTTGGTTCGCGAGGTGGCTGCGAACATAAACCAAATTCAAGGTAGGGATACACTGTCCGCGGAAAAAACTGCCATCTGGCAGTCAATTTCCGCAACAGTGAATGACATCTCACTAGAACGCCGGGAAGTGGAGGAGATTAAGAAGAGGTGGCAGGATATAAAGAGGCGCACTAAGGAGAAGGTCGCGTTCAATCTTGCACACTTGACTGGTTCAGGCCCCCCAGTATCCGAACCACTAACCGTTTTGGAGGCATTGGTCCACCAAACACTGGTGTCGGAACAGGTGGAAGGTGTGGAGGGGGGTATCGATACCGTGGAGCCCTCTGTCCAAGGTATGTATGGTCTAGTACCGGGTTGTGAACTTGGACCAATTACAGCATTATTATATTCCTATATTAAATGATATTTGAAATATACATATAACATTTGAACAAATACCTGTATTTTACCTGTATAACAACCCTGATGTCGCACGCACATATTTTTCATTTAGCAGCCTGACATGTTAAAACAACTTGTTTCGTTACAAATGGAACGGACCTGTAACTGTTTTTATTTCGTTGGTGTGATAATGTGTCATGCTTGTAACGTGTAATCCTGTGTTTGCCCTTTAGCAAGCAGAGAACCCGGACCGACAGCCTCAGCTGTACCTACAGCCGCCTCCTCTCAACGCCCTGCACGGATTGCCAATGTCGAGGGGATTGACCTCCAGCTCCTGACAGAGCAACGCGGGCAGACGAGGGCTCTTAAAGCCTTGTCGCAGGACGTCCGCCTGATGAGGAAGAGTCTCAGGCGGGATTCAGGCCAGCTCGTGGGCGCCGTGAATGGGCTGGTGAGGGCGGTTAAAGCGTTGTCTCGCCACCAGCAGGAGACAAATGTATGCTTAAAAGCCATCGCTGCAAGCATTGCAGGTGGTGCGAAGGAGGACCCTCCAGCACCTGCGCCACCCATACCCTTACCCCGCAGACCTGCAGTGCGAGGCAGACCAGTGCGAGGGAGAGCAGTGCGAGGCAGACCAGAGCGAGGCTTTGATTCTGGCGATGGGCCATCCACCTCACAGCAGACTCGAAGTCTAAGGACTAGACCTGCGAAATAAATCACTTTATAAAACAGTCTGGTTTGTTTGTGACATTATTCCAATTTTATTTACAAATACAAAACATTGAAACGTAATTTAAGTGAAATATCTGTCGATGATTGCTTGGCGCGACCTTCTTCCCTCAGCCACTTCATTCCCTACGTAGGGAGGGGCATCTATGTTCTCCGGGGGCTCTAAGTCCCCTGGAGCCTCCAGAGGCATACCGTGTCGGATCGCTATATTGTGGACAATACAGGAAGCCACCACAATCTTGCATACTTTCTGTGGCAAGTATAATAACGCTCCCCATGTACGGTCCAAGCTGCGCAGACGGCTTTTTAGGACACCAAACGTTCGCTCAACTACTCCCCTTGTCTGGATGTGCGCGCGGTTATAGTCTTGCTCTGCCGCCGATGCTGGGTTGGGACAAGGAGTCATAATCCATGGCTGTTGGGGATACCCGCCATCACCTACAGCGAGATGTTTAAAAGAACAAGATTATAAAGAATATGCTATTGGGTGGCATTAATGCTTAAAATGTCTAATATAATAATAAAGATGTGGACATGGCGTGATTAATAATTTCTACAAGAGACATGGGTTCACTACAATATATCCCCACTGAAACAAATAAACTTACCAAGTAGCCAGGCCTCTCCAAAATCCCCGTTGCTCAATTTTGGATAGATGGCACTATTCCTGAATATGAAACTGTCATGGACAGATCCAGGGTATTTGGCTACCACATTTGTAATCGTCATGTGTGCATCACATATAACCTGGACATTCATGGAATATGTGTGCTTTCTGTTCCGGTAAATGTGTTCATGGATTGAAGGTGGGACTGTTTGAATGTGGGTGCAATCAATAGCTCCAATTACGTTGGGAAAGTTTGCAATTTGAAGAAAGTCCTGTTTGGTGGCTGTAATTTTGGCTATGGTAGTGGGGAAATGTATGTATTGACTAGTGCGGCGTAGCAACGCGTCGAGTACCTGGGTGAATATGTGGCTGAGTGAAGGCTGAGATATACCAACTGCTGATGCTATGACTGTTTGAAATGATCCGGATGCCTAGATTTGCAATGTTGCCAGGAGTTTAACAAGTGATGGAATGGAATGTGATCGCTGGGTGGAGGGTTCAATGTCGTCTCTGATCTGGTCCAGTAATTGAAGTATTGCGTGGCTGGTTAACCTGTACCGTCTAATGATTTCTGGTTCGCTTAATTGAAAAAGTGTTATACAAGTTGAAAAAATTCTTTCTGTGCGCTGCCTCTGTCTATGTCTTCGCCTTGCTCTTATTACTGCTGCCATATCAACGTATTCAGACTCAGTGGAAATGCGCTTCCTGGTTAAGACGTGCTTTTATGAGGCGGAGAATTATCCTGCAAATTGGAGACGTGCGCTCGACAGGCAGTTTAGTAAATACCACGCATGACATCATTAGGCGCACTTACCTTCTCTCCTCCCATGTAAATTGCGACTCACGCCTACGTTACCACCCACGTCCACGTTACCGCCCCTGTTCACACCCACAGGCGTTAATATGCGCTGCGGCCCCTTAGTAAATACCGTTTTATGTTTACGACTGCTATTTTACGCCAGAAATGGGCGCAATCCTGTTAGTAAATCAGGCCCCCAGTCTCTTGACACACACGCAGCATTGGTTTTACGCACACACATTCTCACAGACACACAGCTTGGTGTCACGCACTTACATTCTCACAGAAACACAGGGTAAGCGCACACAAACAACCTCCACTCAGTCTAAACTTCAAGGCAAAAGCATTGTAAATGTTGGATTTGAAATGTAATATCCCATTGGCAAGTCTGCAGCATGGATTTTTCTATACAGTGACAAATTGTCACAAAATTACATTTTTCCCTGGTTCGTAATGAGAGACATGAAACCTGTTGTGAATAAAGAAGGGACTGTCCTTAATGAGTGTGCCAAATTTCACAGCATCTATCACAGTATTGCATTTGAAATGTAAGCAGCAATACGGAGTTCTGTTTCAAAACTAGTAGGCTAACTACCTCAAAGGCATGCAAAAACCTTGCAAACACCACCAACAGCCCAGTTGACACTGATAGAAGCTTGCCAACACACTAACTGGCGTCTTTTGGCTGTAGAGCTGCGAATTTCATGCCGGTGAAAGCTTTCCTTCCATTTTTGCAGGGGGTTCCAGCCCGGTACACAGATATACATAAGGCATATCTTGGGTGGCTAGTGGGGAAGACAGAGGTGTTTATCTGTCCTTCACATAACCATATGCTATTAAAGTGAATTTGAGGATGGTAGCAAAACCAGTTGCCTATAAAACCATACCTAAAAAGTGTCAAATTGTTGCATAGTGTTACTTTAATATCCCATTGGTAAGTCTGCAGCATGAATTTTTCTATACAGTGACAAATTGTCACAAAAATACATTTTTCCCTGGTTCGCAATGTTTGGAGGAGGAAACCGCCATCGCTGCTTGCAGCTATATTTAGGTTTCCTCCGGTAGGAGGTAACCTATTGTTATCGTAGGTATTATTATTCTTGTACCATGGGAGTCAATGGCAGACCCTAGAACCATATGGTAACTTTTTGTGAAATTTGGCACACTCATTAAGGACAGTCCCTTCTACATTCACACCAAGTTTCATGGCTCTCATTACACCACTCTAGCGCCACCAACAGGTCAAAGTTGGACTTTTGTAACACACGCAACTTTTGAACCATATGACCGATTTTTAAAAATGCGGTACCATTGGATTACCTGGATCAAGACGAATTTAACAGAGCCTATGGCGTCAATTTCCGGTAATATAGATTTTCCGCTATTTCCGGTTTTATCAAAAACCTTTGAAAGCCTACTCCTCCTACAATTTTTGGCAAATCTTCTTCAAAATCACCAGAGATGATCTTCAGACCTAGCCTCACAAAAGTTACGATTTAGAATTGTGATCCTCACAACCGTTTGTCCGGTACAGCCACTCAAATTCAGCAGAAAAGTCGCCAAACAGGAAGGGAAGTCATATCTTTGCAAATCTTTGACAAATCAACACCAAACTTGATATGTCAATGGAAGACACTACAACATGTTGCCATATGCAAAGGCAACTTCATATCTTAAAAAATGATTGATATAAAGCAAATTGGATACATTGTTAATGCTAAAATAATGCTTTACACATCAACAGGTCAAAAAGTGATACTCTGATTCAATCACAAGTTCATGTGAAGACACTTGAGAATGTTAAGTACACAAATCTGAAAACAAGTTGACTGTAAGATGAAAAGTGGATTTTTGGTGAATATTTGAAACATGCATGCTTGGCTAATTTCTAGGGTGATTTTCAGTAGAAGGTCTCTCTCTCTGCTCCAGATTCTCTCTCTCTCTCACACTCACACACACACACACACACAGGGACAGGCTCCTTTGACACGCGCAAGGACACACACACAACATTTAAGGAAATGAAGGGATGACCACACCCCTTCTCACTCTTAGCTTGAAGCTATGGCCCTTGAGGATATTCAAAGTAATGCATTTGAAATGCAATATCCCATTGGCAAGTTTGCAGCATGGATATTTCAATAGAGTGACAAATTGTCACAAAAATACATTTTCCCCTGGTTTGCAATGTCTGGAGGAGGAAACCGCCATCGCTGCTTGCAGCTATATTTAGGTTTCCTCCGGTAGGAGGTAACCTATTGTATCTGTTAGTATTATTCTTGTTCCATGGGAGTCAATGGCAGCCCCTAGAACCATATGGTAACTTTTTGTGAAATTTGGCACACTCATTAAGGACAGTCCTTTCTACATTCACACCAAGTTTCATGGCTCTCATTACACCACTCTAGCGCCACCAACAGGTCAAATTTGGACTTTTGTAACACACGCAACTTTTGAACCATATGACCGATTTTTGAAAATGAGGTACCATTGGATTCCCTGGATCAAGACGAATTTAACAGACCCTATGGCGTCAATTTCCGGTTATACAGATTTTACGCTATTTCCGATTTTATCAAAAACCTTTGAAAGCCTACTCCTCCTACAATTTTTGGCAAATCTTCTTCAAAATCACCAGAGATGATCTTCAGACCTAGCCTCACGAAAGTTACGATTTATAATTGTGATCCTCACAACCGTTTGTCCGGTACAGCCACTCAAATTCAGCAGAAAAGTCGCCAAACAGGAAGGGAAGTCATATCTTTGCAAATCTTTGACAAATCAACACCAAACTTGATATGTCAATGGAAGACACTACAACATGTTGCCATATGCAAAGGCAACTTCATATCTTAAAAAATGATTGATATAAAGCAAATTGGATACATTGTTAACGCTAAAATAATGCTTTACACATCAACAGGTCAAAAAGTGATACTCTGATTCAATCACAAGTTCATGTGAAGACACTTGAGAATGTTAAGTACACAAATCTGAAAACAAGTTGACTGTAAGATGAAAAGTGGATTTTTGGTGAATATTTGAAACATGCATGCTTGGCTAATTTCTAGGGTGATTTTCAGTAGAAGGTCTCTCTCTCTGCTCCAGATTCTCTCTCTCTCTCACACTCACACACACACACACACACAGGGACAGGCTCCTTTGACACGCGCAAGGACACACACACAACATTTAAGGAAATGAAGGGATGACCACACCCCTTCTCACTCTTAGCTTGAAGCTATGGCCCTTGAGGATATTCAAAGTAATGCATTTGAAATGCAATATCCCATTGGCAAGTTTGCAGCATGGATATTTCTATAGAGTGACAAATTGTCACAAAAATACATTTTCCCCTGGTTTGCAATGTCTGGAGGAGGAAACCGCCATCGCTGCTTGCAGCTATATTTAGGTTTCCTCCGGTAGGAGGTAACCTATTGTATCTGTTAGTATTATTCTTGTTCCATGGGAGTCAATGGCAGCCCCTAGAACCATATGGTAACTTTTTGTGAAATTTGGCACACTCATTAAGGACAGTCCTTTCTACATTCACACCAAGTTTCATGGCTCTCATTACACCACTCTAGCGCCACCAACAGCTCAAATTTGGACTTTTGTAACACACGCAACTTTTGAACCATATGACCGATTTTTGAAAATGAGGTACCATTGGATTCCCTGGATCAAGACGAATTTAACAGACCCTATGGCGTCAATTTCCGGTTATACAGATTTTACGCTATTTCCGATTTTATCAAAAACCTTTGAAAGCCTACTCCTCCTACAATTTTTGGCAAATCTTCTTCAAAATCACCAGAGATGATCTTCAGACCTAGCCTCACTAAAGTTACGATTTATAATTTTGAACCTCACAACCGTTTGTCCGGTACAGCCACTCAAATTCAGCAGAAAAGTCGCCAAACAGGAAGTGAAGTCATATCTTGGCAAATCTTTGATAAATCAACACCAAACTTGATATGTCACTGGAAGACACTACAACATGATCCCATGTGTAAAGGCAACCTCATATCTTGAAAAATGATTGATATAAAGCAAATTGGATACATTGTTAACGCTAAAATAATGCTTTACATATCTGCAGGTCAAAAAGTGATACTCTGATTCAATCACAAGTTCATATGAAGACACTTGAGAATGTTTTGTACACAAATCTGGAAAAAAGTTGAATGTAAGATGAAAAGTAGATTTTTGGTGAATATTTGAAACATGCATGCTTGGCTACTTGCTAGGGTGGTTCTCTATAGACCCTTTCGCCGTTGGTAAACAATGCTCAGCGTTCTAGGTTGCGCACGCATTCTGGGGGCAAAAGAAATGGCTTAAGTTCATACCTGCGTTCGCTTTATCCTAATGATCTCGGAAGTTACGTTAATACATTGACATTAAGTTATGGAATCCAACTTCCCGATCCATATTCGATCACGGATTGGATAGTTGACCCATCAAAATGGACAGATATTTATACATACTTAATAGAAAAACCCAGTGTTTACACAAAAGATACATTACGATCATTCAAGTCACTTGATGCCTATAACTACGTTGTCTGCGGCATGTCCACTCCAGGATATTAAGTACTGCGACCTCAATGATGATTTCTGCGTCCTAAAATCTGAGGTGCTACCAAGCCAATGACAAGGAACAAAGACAATAATGTATAAACCATGTGTTTTAATCAACAAACCCACCAACGCTACCGCTTCACGTTAAATTGCACATGCATGGCAGAGTAAGTCGACCTTATCATAAACGTTTCATCGCCAAGGTTTACGTGTAGGAACTACATAACTTTTGCAACCTCCCTCCCCCCGCTAATATTTACACTCTTTTAAGTCTCCTGTACGTCCAAGCCCAAACCTATTCTTGAGGTTTCAAACATTTTCCAGGCTATTTGGCATCTAACAATAAAAGCCTTGTTACTCTTATTTATGCTACAATACAACTTATATTTGTTATGATAGCCACATTTAGTATACTCGTTTTTGTCTTATACCATTTTTTGTATCTGACATTGCAGGCTATAGGGTCTTGTTGCAGCCATGCAGCAGCAGTGCTGTTAAAGATTGAGCTCTATGTTAGGATGGGGAGGACAAAGAGGGCATCTTGTACATCAGGAGCATGTAAAACAACACAAGCCTGCATACAGTGTGAAAAGCCAGACTATGGTTAAATGATTCACAGTGTCCAATGTGACAGCCACTTCCACTACGGCTGTGTGCAAATTTAAAGAAAGCAGTGAAAGAGGTAAAAAAAAGCATGAGCTTAAGACAAGGTTCAAATAGTTTTAATTTAATAAAGACAGTATAGTACATAGTCATTTATTTGTCTGAATATCATTTGTGGATTACATTTTTCAGCAAACACAGTACATTTTATATCATTTGGAAACAACAGACTTGCAGAGATTTGTGAGGGCACCACACACATTCACTATATCATCTAGGAGGTCAACTTGTGACACTGGAATGACCGATTGTAAGATTTTAAAATTCTTCCACCGGCCAATAACTCTTTCTATGTGAATTCTTACAAGTGAAAGTTGTCTTGATGTGTCAACCTCATTAGCTGGTAGTTGTCTTTTTCCTTCGGTGAAATTTGGAATAAGCAGTGTGGCACCATACGCGGCAAGCTCTTCTCTAATTAAAAAGCCCCTATCAGCTAAAATGTCATCTGTAGGCTCCAAAGTGGTAAGAATACTTGTTGTTCTGTACTTGTTGTTCTGGAGCTCTTCTATTAGCTTCTTGTTTTCATTTTGGATTTCACCAAACTCTTGGTGCAGGCTCACATATTCAACCTGAATCATACATGTGCCTCAGATTGTCATAATCTTTCTTTGGGCACATGGCATCCTCTTCCAATGGGGCTCATCTTCAACTGTAAGACATTCATGTGAAGACAGGAATTATAAGTTTTACTGACAACACAAATAGTGAGTAGCACAAGATTTACATCTTGCTGCTATATTTAGGTTTCCTCCGGTAGGAGGCAACCTATTGTTATCGTAGGTATTATTATTCTTGTACCATGGGAGTCAATGGCAGCCCCTAGAACCATATGGTAACTTTTTGTGAAATTTGGCACACTCATTAAGGACAGTCCCTTCCTCATTCACACTTCTTCAACTTCATTCAAAAGTTTCATGGCTCTCATTACACCACTCTAGCACCACCAACAGGTCAAAGTTGGACTTTTGTAACACACGCAACTTTTGAACCGTATGACCGATTTTCAAAAATGAGGTACCATTGGATTCCCTGGATCAAGACGAATTAAACCCAACCCATGGCGTCAATTTCCGGTTACATAGATTTTCCGCTATTTCCGGTTTTATTAAAAACCTTTGAAAGCCTTCTCTTCCTACAATTTTTGGCAAATCTTCTTCAAAATCACCAGAGATGATCTTCAGACCTATCCTCACAAAAGTTAAGATTTAGAATTTTGATCCTCACAACAGTTTGTCCGGTACAGCCACTCAAATTCAGCAGAAAAGCTGCCAAACAGGAAGTGAAGTCATATGTCAGCAAATAATTCAGTGAAATTGACGCCATAGGGTGTATTTAATTGGACTTGATCCAGGGAATCCAATGGTACCTACATTTTGAAAATCGGTAATACGGTTCAAAAGTTGCGTGTGTTAACACAAGTCCAACTTTGACCCGTTGGTGGCGCTAGAGTGGTATAATGAGAGACATGAAACTTTGTATGTATAAAGAAGGGACTATCCTTAATGAGTGTGCCAAATTTCACAAAGAGTTACCATATGGTTTGTCTGGTACAGCCACTCAAATTCAGCAGAAAAGCAGCCAAACAGGAAGTGAAGTCATATCTCAGCTAATCTTTGAGATATCAACACCAAACTGGTATGTCACTTGGAAGACAATACAACATGTTCCCATGTGCAAAGGCAACTTCATATCTTCAAAAATAATTGATATAAAGCAAATTGGATACATTGTTAACGCTAAAATAATGCTTTACACAACTGCAGGTCAAAAAGTGAAACTCTGATTCAATCACAAGTTCATATGAAGACACTTGAGAATGTTTAGTACACAAATCTGAAAAAAAGTTGACTGTAAGATGAAAAGTAGATTTTTGGTGAATATTTGAAACATGCATGCTTGACTACTTGCTAGGGTGGTTCTCTATAGAATGTCTCTCTGTCTCCTCATCCGCGCGGCTCCTAAATCCCACACACGCAGTCTTCTCTTAACACACGCGCAGGCTTGGTTTTACGCACACACATTCTCACAGACACACAACTTGGTGTCACACACATACATTCTCACAGACACACTGAGTAAGCGCACACACACAACCTCCACTCAGTCTAAACTTCAAGGCAAAAGCATTGTAAATGTTGGATTTGAAATTTAATATCCCATTGGCAAGTCTGCAGCATGGATTTTTCTATACAGTGACAAATTGTCACAAAATTACATTTTTCCCTAGTTCGCAATGTTTGGAGGAGGAAACCGCCATCGCTGCTTGCAGCTATATTTTTATTTTTTATTTTTATGTCCATAGTCAAAGCATTATTCTGATAATTGTAAATAATTACAGAAAACACACTCAAATGCTTCCTGTGTATATTTTACATGGAATAAAAATGGTGTGCTGTATCAATTTAGACGCTAATATTTTATTATCTGGTATGGTAATGCAATTACATAATTTGTTGACAATTTGTACAATAACAAATACTAGCTGAACATGTAAAAGACATGGTTGTAGAATTCCATGCTGTGTTTATTTTGTTAATAAAGATGAATCAATATAATAATAATAACAATAGTTATAGTAATAATCATTGCTGTCATCATCAATGCTGATTATGACAATTCTGTTGGATTAATGTGTTTCAAAGAGACTTAAATTCACATTTGAAAATCAATTGTGGGTTATTTACAAATTACATCAATACCTGTTCATTTAAGAAGGGAAAGGAAGTGGTTCTGGCTTCCCTTCAGTCCCAGACAATATGTGGCGCTGCATACAATGCAACCTGGTGATACGCTGAATATTTTGAACAAAGGTGACCTTTCAAACTCATTTGCACAAAATGCTTACCTTTATTTGCATAATTAACTATAATTAAAATGTTTTCCCATTCCTTTTTTCCTCTTTTGATACCATAGAAGCCAATGGCTTTGTTTGTTTAATCTGTCTCCTACACAAAAGCAGTTAATTAAAGATCAGGACGAATGTTATCAGTGATGAGGGAACTACACAGAAATCAACATCAAATGTGGGTAGGGCTGGAGGACAGTTTATCTGTTTATAGAATCTGTGTCTGAAACAAATGAAGCTTTGCCAGGAAGAGAACATGCACCCCTTAGAGAGTATGTGCATGTAACGTTAGAATGAGTCAGACAGGTTTAGTGGCTTATTATGTCATTGATTTTATAGTTCAAAGATGTATTTTTATTGGCAGTGCTTTGTATTTCACACATTGGTGAAGACTCTCTTTACTTTATCTGGTCATAAAGTATAAGTAGCGTTTAGATTCCCATATGAATGTGTGTAGAGAGGCATATTAAGATATAATTTGTGATAAATGTATGTAGATAAAGTGAATTAAAGATATGTATACATTTAAGGTGACAAAGTGATTTCATTATTTTTCTCATTGGCGGTTTATGTTTTTGTCATTGAAATTGTGGAGAAAACTAATTGAGAAATTGGCAATCAAAGTTTTCATTTCCAGATGTATTCTCAAAGTTGACTGTTTTGCTGTGGTGGTGAGCCTAGAATGGCGCAGCGCTACACCAACAGAGCCTAATTAGACTTTTCAAATGTGAACTGATGAAGTATGAAGGGTGATTATTGAACAAGTGCTCTTTGAGGGCTCTTTACAAGATTATACATGACATTTGTGACGTGCGCCAGCCCTTTCTTCCCAACACACACAACTTCTAGATTAGGCCCCAGCTAATGCAAAACTCCAAGCTTCAGACTGACAACTCCAGCAGCTTAATGAGAAATTTAGCATGAAACTGAGACTGATTATCAACTGCAAATTAGCCATAATGTGCGTAATCAGACGAGGTGCCACATTGGAGGGAGGAAAAAATGCTAAACAGCCGAGTGATCTTCCTCAATTAAAAATTACCTGCAGCTCATTATTGAATGCCTCCTACGAGGGGAAAGAAAGCAATAATTGCACTGACAGTTTTTAACTGGTCTAAGGTTGTTTTATCCCTTTCCTTAATGGGAATGATTCTCATAACTCAACAAAATTATTTAAAGTCAGTATTAGATAAATGTAGTGCCTGTTAAATATTGTCTGAGTGGGTCTGTCTCAGTACACACCTGATATATTTTCATCTTCACATATCTGTGAGTGTCTGTCTCAGACCACACCTGATATATTTTCAGTGGCAAACTGGACGTTGAGCAGGCTCTTCATGTGTCGGAGGGTTAATCAGGAAATTAATGTATCTTCTTAGCTGCAGAAGTAATTAAGTCCGGACGACAGCATCATCACATAATCGCATGAATAATGGGAGAGAGGCATCCGGCCACACTTGCTTATTAAGACAGAACGACGGGCACGTCGAGCAGGAATAATACCTCGTGTCGCCCGTGGCACCATTCTATCGCCGCTGCACTGTGTTAAGGAGTGTCCAAGAAGGAGATTCAGCATGTTTGCCGCGTACACCTGCAACGCAAGCCACCTCGCATTAATAACAGTAGCCATAATGACTGAACCAGGCCAATGGAGATTTATTTAATCACATAAATAGAGGTAGAGTTAATGAAACACATTTCTGTGTTTGTTCAGCTCACTGTGTACTTCCTTATTTCTGCGCTTGCATTTTTCATCCTAGGGTTCTCATCTAATATGGTCATCAATCTTATTTATAACTTTCAAGAGGTATTTTACATAAACCTTATATCTTTAAGGACACAGACTTCAATATTGACCCCAATATTAAGCTCATTATTTTTATTTTATTCTCTTCTCTGGCAATATGTATCTCTGAATGGATATATTGTTTGTTTAGCAACTCTGAATTATTTCAGTGCTCTTCACAATATACTGATAATTGTGTCATGGGCTACATGTATCAGTGCTACCATTCAGTGGTCGTGAATGAGAGAGGTTGATCTCTGTTTCTGTTTTGTACTGAAAAATCAATTAGAGAACTGAAATCCATGATGAACTAAAGCAGTGGTTGGAGAGAGAGGGGGGGGGGGGGGAGAGAAGGCAAGGAAGAGCATAGGAGTCAAAGACAGACAAAAGACAAGTGATACCGAGTCAGAGTGAAGTTTGAAGTGAAGTCAGAGTGAAGTTTGTGAGGGACAGATGGAGAGAGAGAGCATATGAGGGAGCATCTGGTGCAAGGGGTATAGTGCCCAGGGTTGGAGTGACACTCCAAATGCAAGCCAAACATATGATGTAGCCCTTGCTGTGCTCAATGTATTGACTGCTGGAAGAAATCAGGCAGGCATGGGCTTGGCAGCCTGGGTGGATAATAGGCTGCATTCATCGAGCCCCTTTATTCTGTGTGTAACGCTCGCTGATAAATGGACATGATGTCTTGGGCTTGCCACTGAATCTATTTGATTGTTCCTTCCTTCCACACTCACTCACCGTGTCCCTAATATATCTTGAAGTCTGCAGTATCCTGGTTAGATTCCCTCATCCTGTTGTCTTTAACCTCAAAGATGCCTTGAGCTATATACAAGAGCTCTTGAGAAATGCCTTTGTAAAGGCACTGAACTTTGGATAAATCATCAGCCTGTAAAGCCTGTCACTTTTATCTCATTTAACTGAGAGACTTGTAGCAGTGGAGCTGAAAATTGCATGAATGAGAACCATATTGTCTTACAGTAAATATTATTTCAGAAAGACTGTTACTTGATGATGCATTACAAGATGATAACCCATCGAGTGAAGAAGCTTAACATCATATTAATGCATTATATCGATTTATACCTTGGTGATAACAAAATTTGTATTAATCATCTCACATAAGTCTAAACCAAGTAACTTAACCAAGATATTACTAACCTGCATGGTGAACTCAAATGTTTTGCCTCACTGTATAAATAAATAATATAAATGTTGTGCCGGAGGGCCTGGGGGGGGGCATGGTCATCAAATTTGTCAGCATTAAGAAGCCCCTGGTTAGCCATCCGTCAGTGCTGCTGCTAGACCAGAGAATAATTCAGCTGCAGTGGATCCTGGGCAGCTGATGATCTACACAGAGATGGAAAACGTTATTTATCACTTTCATAATTAAATGTGGTATCCTGGTGGAAAGTCTGTCACCAAATGATTAATAAAGTCCCACTGCCCTGCACTCCAAAGGCCAGGCAGCAGGTGCGGCTCACTCCAGCTTGAAATGTTATTCTCCTGTGTCCACACATTTAAAAGAAATGCTCTGTGCTGTGTTACTCACTCTTGTTAATGGCCAACATATCCAGGGTGGCAATGAGCGATTTCTACAAGCGGTTGAAGACTGTGTATTTGAGAGAGAGACAGAGAGAGAGAGAGAGGGAGTGTGTGTATGCCATTCAAGACTTGAGATTAGCAAGACAATGTATGCTTTGGCTCCTTGCCAATGTTATCCACAAATCCTGATACTGATCCCCTGAACAAACTACTTTTTGACCTTTACCGCAAACGTCTTGCCACACAATTATCTTACAAGCTTGCATTCTGTCACCCAAGATTGATGAATGCAGGAATAATGGCCTCTGCTTCATCATTTACATCAGCAATTAAAAGTAGTAGGTTTAATTACTGCAGATACACAGAACAAAGGTAATGTTTCTAAATTGGATCAGGTACATGCATTTTCAAATAATTTTAAAGAAAACCTTCATTTAATCAATTTAGTATGTTATTTAAAAATATTTAAATATAAAACCAATAGCAATAGTAAGTGTGTGAGCTTTACACATTCAAATATTGACACAGAATGCAGACAAGTGTTGAAAAGTGAAGGCTGCCCAGGAAGAGAGAGAGAGAGGAGGCTGTTCCTTCAGACCGGCAAGGCTGCTGTGTGATCAGAAATGAGGATTATGCTCAGGGTTTGGGAATGTTCGCCGCCTCTCTCAAATGCCTGCTAAAGTGTTCCAAACTTAGAGAGGCAGAAGCATTTATGATCAGCAGGACTGCAATGTTCATTCAGCACAGACTGATGTGACGTACGAAGGACTCAGGGTATGCCTGCCTGGCAAATGTGACTTTTTTTTCCATTATTTTCAAACTAATATACATGTCATATGGGACCAGGGTTATTACTTGTGATGATGGTTATTATGGCACATACTATTTCAAATGCCATTATTTAAACAGTACTATAAGGGTATAGTCTACTCAACTTTCAATTCATTGTGAGTGCTTTAGGGAATGTTGATTTTAAAAGTTTCCACTTAAGACATTACTGATACATGAAGGCACTGCTGAGTACGATGTAGCTGAGCGAGAATTGAGGCTGTGACGAGAGATCAGCCATTTCTTCATGAGAAGTGAACAGGTCAGAACCAATAAGGTTTCCTGGCTTGAGTTTATGGTTCTTATAATACATCCTCTGCCTTAACGTCAGCTGACCAAAGATGGCATAGAAGTGTGTGTGTGTGTGTGTGTGTGTGTGTGTGTGTGCGTGCATGTGTGTGTGTGCGTGCATGTGTGTGTGTGCGTGCATGTGTGTGTGTGTGCCTGCGCGTGTGTGCGTGCGCGTGTGTGTTGACTTTTTCTGCCATAGATATGTATAGATGAATTGGTGGATGTACATTAATGTGTACATGAATGTCTGTGTGTGTGTGTGTGTTTGAACTTTGTGTGCATATTCTATGCTCTATGCTTCTTTTCATCTGGCTGCTTCCTAAAACCCATTGACAATGCCTTGAGCGCACTACTTCCTCAGATGGGTAATTATCTCTTGTCTGAGAGGAAATTGTCCCCCTAGGGGGCTCTGCACTTCTGCACTGGGCTCTCTATCGAGCGCGGAGCTCTGGCCAACACAGCGGTTAATAAGCATTCATGCAGCTGCCAATCTCTCAGGCTCTGACCATCAATATCAGGAGCAGCCAAATAACAGCAATTAACAAAGAGATCAAAGAGAGCGAGAGCAAGTTTTGAAAAATAAGAGTCTGCTCAGACCACACAATGACCTCACCCCGGTAGAAGATGTACTGGTTCACAATGTAACATACATCCCTGGCTTCATAGTGCTTCAAAATGCCTTCATAAAGACTAATAATGATATGCCCAGTATGTGTTGTCTTATTAATGTCCCAAGCATGCTAGCAGGATCACAACTACAGCTTTGCATGTCTCCTGTTCTCATTGGTCTCCTTAAAGAAATTCTGACCGCCCTGGATGCACTTCTGAACATTGCACATAGTGACTCCAATCATATTCAGACTATTTTTTCACACAAACTCTCTTTCCCTGTTTCCAGTGCTTATTGTTATTCTCTAAGTCACATTTTTGCACATAATGCCCTACTTACTGAAGCAGGGACTATGCTGATCAGGTTGCATTGTACTGATAAAGTCAGCATTTATGTATGCAGGAGTCATATATCAGTACTTTAATTTATAATTGTAAATAGGCTCTTGGGCAGCACCTTAAGAGCCGCATTTGGTGCCGCAAGACAGTTTTGGGTTATGACTCTAGTGGTTTGAACCCATATATACACATTAAGGGCATTCTTAAATTGGCCTTATGCTTTCCTCCGTGCCTCCACATGCTTTATTATTCATTACAAACTGAAGGGATGAACCATAGTCTTATTAAAGCGACAAAAAAAATCACTCTGGTACCACTCACAGACATGTAATAATACTGATAATTATGCTGTGGTGTTGTATCCATGTAATAATAGTCATAATTCTGTTGTGGTGTTGTATCCATGTAATACTATAAATAATTATGTTGTGGTGTTGTTTTCATGTAATAATAGTCATAATTCTGCTGTGGTGTTGTATCCATGTAATAATAGTCATAATTGTATTGTGGTGTTGTATCCATTGTTCCTGAACAGGTCCAGTGTTGGCACCCTCCTTCAATTTGCATGACTACCCTGCGGCAGTGTTCTTCATGCAGGCATCCAAGGTTAATTGGCTAACAGAGACATCAGAAGTGATGCAAGAACCACAGAAATCAGCTACTTTATCAGAGTTACAAATCACATTCCATTCAATGTGCACCAATGGAGAAGACCTGGAACTTCACAAATTCAGGCATTAAAAGATTCCCTGCACAAAGAATGAAAATCTGGTCATAATAAGTCATAACTACAGCCTAGGTAAACAGTTTTAAAACTGATGCAAACCCCACCTTCATCTGAAAACGAACTGGTCTGTTTTGATTGCAATATTATGTAAATATTCAGACCTATTGGCCCGTTCATTTTGGACCGCCAGATGCTGATGCTGCCCCTATTTTCTTGCAGGATAAAGATATTAGGTCAGCAGATGCTACACAAATGGTGTTGGCCTAAATGTGTGAAAATCATGGCCAAATTAAACAAATGATGCTGTTTCATCTACTGTGCAAGGAACAAAAGCGTTCTGGTCACATTTGATACATATCTGTATATTTATTGTGTATTGGTGTATTGTGTGATGTAACTGATGTAACAGATGATCCCTTAAACGCTCAAAAACAACACACAATCACAAATGGGTTTTAAAACCGTGTTTAAATGTTGTGCATGATTAGCTGTAGCTCCTTGGGTTGCACATTAAGATTCTCAAACTGTCTTAATCAGAGCAAACAGTAGGGGTGTGCTGGGGGCGTCACTGGGCAGACACACCAGCCATCGGGGGGAAGCGGGCAGGAGAGTAGGACAAAAATCCCACCCACGTCCTAAAGAAGGATTCTGGGGTTATTATGTGCAATTACCCCTGATTACAAAGTCCTTCACTCAAATCAGACGGGCAAGCCTTCATTTGCACTTTGCTTTGGGTGAGATCTTCATTTTTTCCACATGAAGTCATTCCGCTCATCCTCACACAATAGAATACTTGCCACCGTGTGACTATGTGACAGTACACCTAAAAACAATCAGTATTAGTGTCAAAGTCACTGAGCGTGTGGTTGTGTTGGGTACCCGTATGACATCTTTGTTATGTTGATTAAAAGTGTTTATGGTCATACAAAGTTCCACATCACTCATATTATAACATGCTAATTTGGATATCCCCACTGCTTCACGTTGCCTTTACAGTCAATATACCACTGCTCTGTTTTTCATTGTTTTTATAAAACAATTTCTTGAGGACATTTCAAAACATTGGCAGATCTCAGTCAGTCTCAGGCACTGTTTCAGCTGCCAGGTGTTCAGTATGTGTCGCGCCCTCCCCAGCTACCTCTAACTTCTCTAGAGCAGACTGGGCAGCCTCTATATTTGGGCAGACAGTCAAAACCTATTTTGAAATGCTTTCTCAGTTTTCACAGTTTAATAGTAACTAAAATTCTAGCAACTCGATTTATTCAGATACAAACGCCTGAAAACAAAAGATAGCTGGGTTCAAACAACTGGAAGCAAAAGAGTAGTGATACATTGAAACGGTAAATGAAATTAAAATTGTATGTGTAAAAAGTATTTGCTTGTGGTGCTGTGCCTAATCAAATTGCATGGAGAATGATTGAGACAATGCACACAGCTCCAATTACTTCCAGTGGAATGCTCATCTGTGCTACAAAGTTAGAAGGAAAAATAAAATAGGTAAACACTCTCATCAACATTTTCTTCCACATTTGTTACAGAGAATGGAAAGACTTTCAACATGAATACTAGTCCATTGCCAGTGTTCCGACCTAGGCTTGAACTTCTCCATATCTCAACCCAGCAGACATCCTTAAAATAGCAACATTTTTTGAAATCCCTCCCTGCAATTTTCCTCACTGTAATGTGAGAAAAGCTGACTTTTCCTTCGCCACTAATAAACTCACCAAACCTTGCCTTTTATCCAGGCTTTTGGAATGTGTCTCAGTCGTTACTTTAACACATATTGCCTTTGACCTCTCTGTCAGCTAATTACCATAATGCCTTGCCGAGGCGAATGAGCCCGGGCTTCCTCTATTATGCAGTCGTAATTGCATTCTTAATTTCAGAGGTTAAGAACACTGATACTTTCATTGCTCCAGCACTTTGGGAGGGTTGGGATCCAGAGAAAGCAGGTACAGTTTCATCCTCCACACCCACATGACTGTTTATAATGCATATCCAGGGACATGGACATGGTCACAACACGGGAGGGATGAGCTGGTCAGGTGGGACCTCCCCTGAATGAGAAACATCAAGGTCTGTTTGTATGTTTTTAAGGCCTGCTTCAATACCAACCTTTGTTGTGGAGTCGACAAAATGAACATGATGGCTATTTGTCCAACAGTACCTACACTGAAATCAACTGTAAGGCACAAGCATACGTGAGAACAGAAATCACTGTTTTGTAGCAGATTGATCATATCCAACATTGTTTGTCATGGTGAGAAAGTGAGGGTATCAGAGATTTGTTTTTATGTATTCAGTACAGACTCTCATATGTAACATAAAGCTATGGATGAACTTTGTCATTTATATAACATAACACTGTCCCTCTTAAACCACAGTTGCTACATGTCTGAAGATATAATTTTCATGTGTTCATACCTAAACTAATTTGTGTTTAACCTCATGTGTAGTGTTGTAGCTTAGCATAGTAATTAATTCAGTTAGGTATTTGTTACAATGTTTTAGTTGTAGTTTCATGCCTTAAGAATGTCATCCAGTCATTGTTTTGGCCAAACACTTACCAATGTATTGTGTGATTGGACATAATGCTAATAATATACCACAATTCTGCCCAGTTCCTAATCCTCTGTAACCTTGGAAAGGTTGGGCTTTCCAAGATAACAAGATTCTGCCTTGATAGCCTGGACACAGATAAGAAATATACATTTTATAATCAAATATTGATTTTCTTATCCCTTATTTGAGTGGATGGCAACAAAATGACATTGAAAACTGCAGTGGCTACACTTTTTCACACTAAGTCATTGGCAGGGCCCATGCTTGGACATCCTTTGCTTACAGAAAGTGACACCAGAAATGTACAACAAGGTCTGTAAAATGTCATCATTTAACATCATTGTACATATTCAGTAGTGACATACACCCAATTGTCTCTGTCCCAGTCCCTCCAACAGCAATTTAGCGTTCTTAAATAGACACATAACATCACTTAGATTCAGGCAAATTGAAGTAGTACTATACCATTATATATTTGCATCATTTTAGATGTAATTGTTGTTAGTAAAACAGTTGGGTTGTCATAGTTAAAGAAGATTGTGGTGCAATTACAGCTCATTGAAATGGTTAAGCAGCAGACTGAACATGATGCTGATTCATTGAAATGGTTAAGCAACAGACTGAATATGATAGGCTACTGATTCATTGAGCAGATAGTTTTATGGAATTTAACCTATGGATGTCTGTTCCTACGGAATTGAGACCATGCAAGCAGCATAGCATGTGCTTTGTTGAGTTTCATGTAGTAGTTGAGCTGCTTTTGGTCAAGTCTGTATGTGCTTGCCAACCTTGTACACTTGCATTCGCTACCAGAAACGCATACTTTAGCTTCTTCCTTTCAAAGGCTTCCCCAATTGCATCTTCAAAGGGAATCAATAACTCAGTAAACAATGCACTCACACTCAGAATACAACATCATGTCTGGTTTTATAGCAGTCACAACAATACAATGTGGAACTTGAGGTTGCCCTCGGATATCAGCCAGCAACCTCCTATCCCGTACTTTGCTTCATCTGCCAATACTGTTTTTTACGTGCCTGGTGTTCACTTTTATGCACTCTCGTGCAAAAGAAATGCCACCGTCCATCTCATTAACCAACAAATAGTTAACCGGCTTGTTTATTCTCAAACAAACACATCAATGATTTTAAAACCTGATTATGTCTAGACGAGTAGCGACCCCGGGTCAAGATAGTTTTACAACTAGACACAACATGTTTTAATGAGCCAGCACATACAACTTCCAGCTTAGGTCTTCACCCACCCACAGGCTAAGGTTCTGCAAAGTTGGGAGGACATCATAAGTGGCAACAATTAATTGAATGCGGTTAGCATCCATAGCCCACAATTCTCTCCAGCGGATCTTTTTCTTCTTAAGATCATGCCAATCCAACCATTGCCCTTGCTTTGGTTGAGAGGTAGTTGTCGATCTTCTAGTTTTCTCCTCTTGCTGCAAACAAAGCTGGTTGCCAAACCATCTGCCTTCTCTCCGGCAATGTAGACTTACCCCATGCTTTCCAACTGTCACCTAACCCAAACCCTGCTCTTCCACTCTGAACCTGCCCAATGATATCCCTAGGCTGTAATGTGCGTTGACATCAATACAGATGTCAATGTCTTCAGCTTTGTGAATAGCTGCTGATGGCGGAGCAAGTCTGTGTTACCAGCCATAAGCGTTCACTTGTGCATATCTAACAGGACGTCTTGTGTTGTAAAATTATGGATATGTTGTCATGTTTGTCTTATGTGTGTTATGAATGGGAGCATATACAAGATGTCTCTTTCCAAATCAAATCCTGCTAGAAATCTGAGGCATCTGATTGAAACATTAAACAAATGTATTCATCATGAGGAAGCAGTGTGATTTCAGGGGGTAAATTCACAGGTGAAGGCACAGCTTGTTAGACAGTCATTTAAATTCTTGCAGAGATGATGTGCTGTCATTATGTGCAACAAGGCTGTAATCAACCACTAAGACAGGCTCTAATTACTCCCCCCTCTTTATCTCAGAATGAACACACACTTCCTGTGAATTACACACACTGCTGAAGCGCTCTCTCTCACACTCACTCAATCTCACACACTTCCTCTGTCTAAGTCTTTCTGTCTCTCTATCACACAGAAACACACACTTACACACTGACACACACACACAAATACACATAACTGCACATGCTTATTTGATAACAACATTTATTACATGGCCGTAAGGCCCTAATGGACAAATGTTTCTGAATGCAAGCTAAAGATGTAATCCCCACCAGGGGCACATATTGAAAATAAACTTGGTTCATTACAGCAGACTCTATGCATACTAGTCCTTCGAAATCAAGTGTCAAAAACTGGGCCTGTCATAACGTCAAGTGTAATATTCTTTTTGAAATGTCATGTCAGTTGTGATTACCTTCACTGATCAGACTGCCTTTGTAGTCTTACTGCATTTCTCCCAAACATCATTCCTGTCAGAAAACAATATGATGCAAGGTACATGCATGTTACCCTGCAAGGGCTCCAAAATAAGACACAAGTGCATTTGAGAGCATGGCAGAAAGCATTTATCTAATCTGAACTGTTAATGTCCTTTTCAGGATGTTAAAAAGAAGAGATAAAAGATAAAACAGGAAGATACATGAAAGTCTAACCTACCCACCACCCTACCCCTCCCTGTCAGAAAGAAAATGACGGTCAAAAATAGCTAAAGGCATGACAGGCTAAGCAGATACATTATCTGATAAAAGATGCTGCTTGCACTGCCAGAGCTGTTATCTACAAGGAAATGGTGGGAAGGAAAGGCTGCATGATGATTTCACATCAATAGATGCTGTTTCCATACCCAGTCTCAACTTCCCCCATCCCACGGAAAGGTCACTATTAGAAGCTCAGACCTTAGGAAGCATGATTTGTAAAACAATCAAGTCTAAATATGCTTATGCTTACACTACGCTTTGAGCACTAGGCTCTTCTAGCTTCATTTATTGGTAAGACATTGCATAACTACAGCAACATTTTGTTGTAATGAATATGATTTACAAGTTTGAGCAGTCATAAACAGTAACAAGCTAAATGCAGTCCAGAGCAACTGAGAGGTTCTTTTTCAGTGGATCACCTTTTTTTTGTATACATAAACAGGGCCCGCTTCCCAATCAAAACGTTATCCTTCTGAAATAGATCTAACCCATTTGTCAAAGACCTCATCAAGTTCATAGAGGTTAGTGAAACCCTTCACCATTGAGGTTAGTGAAACCCTTCACCATAGATGTTAGTGAAACCCTTCAGAGCAGTGTTCAATTATCTAGTCAGGACTGTGGGTAGACGATGGATTGACTCCTAAAACGATCGGCGGACAATCAAATTCTAGAATGTTGACGCAAAAAACGATGGGTTGACAATGTAATTCTAGTAATGCCTACTACTACTACTCTACTCATGCCTCTGACATGGCTCGCAGGAAACAACCCAATCCACTACATCCTGTTTCATAGTCAGCCAATAAAAATTCTGCACTGCCTTCTGTGTCGTCCTCTGCACACCAGGGTGCCCTCCAGTGGCTGCACTGTCATGGCACTCATACAGTACCCTGTCCCTCTCCTCTGGAGTACGTACAACCAGACGTCTCCTACCTGAACTAACGTAGTACAACTTACCCATATCTAAAACATACTGCTTTGCTGCTTTACCGGTAGAAGTCATCTGCCCCTTACTACTGCCTTGTTGGTGGGAACCCTTTGTAAGGTAATAAAATATAGCTTCCAAACGTGCAAAACTCGCCATCTCTCAAGGATGTCTAAATATAACACAAAATGTCACTTACACTTCACAAACACACAAAACACAACGTACACTGCCACAAACGAGAAGAGGGAGAGAGAACACGACAGCATTAGTTTTTGTGAAAACATAGAAAGTCTGTAAATGTACATGTTTATTAAAACTATTAAAATAGCACAGGGATAGTTAACTCTCTGAGCGCTGCATTTAACGTAAAACATGTCGTTCATAAAGTTAACTTGCACAACATTGGCGACTTATTTTCCGTTAGGTAATATTGCCCACAGCGGTATGACAGAAGTATGCTACAATGTCATTGACACACCGTGAAAAATGTCCCCTTCTGGGATAAAAAAAACTATTAATACAGCACAGGGATAGTTAACTCTCTGAGCGCTGCATTAAACGTAAAACATGTCATTCATAAAGTTAACTTGCACAACATTGGCGCCTTATTTTCCGTTAGGTAATATTGCCCACAGCGGTATGACAGAAGTATGCTACAATGTCATTGACACACCGTGAAAAATGTCCCCTCCTGGGATAAAAAAAACTATTAATATAGCACAGGGATAGTTTACTCTCTGAGCGCTGCATTTAACGTAAAACATGTCATTCATAAAGTTAACATTGGCGCCTTATTTTCCGTCAGGTAATATTGCCCACAGCGGTTTGACAGCAGGCTATGCTACAATGTCATTGACACACCGTGAAAAATGCCCCCTCCCGGGGAAAAAAAACGATTAAAATAGCACAGGGATAGTTAACTCTGAGTGCTGCATTCAACGTAATACATGTAATTCATTATTTAACGTGACTGATTCGTGCCAAATGTCATCCATGCACTGACCAGAACGGGTTGACATCAGGCTATGCTACTGTGGGCTAACATTACTTGTTACTTTAAAGAAAAGCAAAAAACACTAAAGGAAAACTCGCTGTTGACGACCTGAAACATTACTATAGGTTATTTGTAATTCAAGTAAATCAACTTACCTTAGCTTGATGGGGGATGTGTAATCGGCTGATTAAAAAAAGAGGCTTTTGGTCTTGAAAAAGGCTTTTCAATGTCTTTAAGTCTCAACGTCTTTCAAAATACCTGAGTTGCGACTCAAATACAATGACAGTGAAGAGATAAACGATTGCAACAGCTTGCTATAGCAAATTTGTGACGGCCTATGCGCCATGCGCAATGCGCCAATGACAGACTTGGGAACACTACTGGAGCACCAATAACCATTTTACGCACACTTTTTAATCCAATCCTACACTTCTCTCATGTCTTCGGGTGATCACAACCAGTGGTTAAAGTGGGATTTGGTAGGTGGGGGTACTCTATTTTCCGGTGTGGTGGCGGCGGCGGGGGGGTATTTGGTGGATCTGGCATCGGCCGTGGCGGGGGGTATTTGGTGGATCTGGTGGCGGTGGCGTTGACATCACCCATTCCTATATTTTTTTAAATCACAGTGATATAAGGAGGTCTAACCAAAGACCTAAACCAGGGATGGATCATGAGCCTTTGGGCCCCTATTTTGGTTCCATGAGAAAATTTTGAATTTGGTAAATATGATTTCCTGTATTCTGGTGTATTTTGGGGATGGCCAGCTGGAAATGAACACTTAGTGCTGACATTTAGATTTGAAACTCATAGCATTTAAGCGATTCACACATTTTAGAATGTTGGCCTATAGTAGATAGATGTTTATGCTGTAAACCACTTAGTTCTTTAGTAGGCTACATATACAGTATAGTGATATACTGTAGGTCTTCTCTCTGAATGGTGACAGGCCTACTGCAGACATGCCGGTCACACCCATCCACCACGCAAGGTTACAGAGCTCTTTATCATAAAAAAAATGATACAAAAAATACTGATTAGGCTACATGAAATGGAGCAGAAGAAATGAGCCTAGGCTACTGTAAATCTACTACTCTTACACTTGTGTTCCCATACGTGTTTTTTTAACAGAAAATGGAAACTTCCAGCCCCTGAGCTTGTAATTGTTTATTATTTTTTGTCTATCTGACAAGCTGACGTGCTAGCCAATAACCAACTAGTTGCCCATTGTTAATGTTCGTCATTCTCAGTCAGGGCCAGAGTGATAGAAAACGAATAACTAAAAGCCTGGTTCTTTCTTTAAGTTGTGTTTGTTGCCCTATTTAAAATATAGACGTTAGACTTTAGCTTACTACTTCACCTTGGACTCCAACATGCACTCGCTCTGACTGGAACAGTCTAAACACTTACCGCAAAGCGTCGTGCTCTCAACTGAACTGACAAGGTTAACTGTTTTTTTCCGCGCGAAGCGTGTTTGTCAGAGGGATGAACAAGGCGGGGCTAGGGGATGATATTACGTTTTGATTTGATCGAGACGCTGATGAACTCCTTCAGAAGGAGCGCGAGCCGAGGCGAGACGAGACGAGACTGGCCTTAACATTATTATTATTTTTTTTTTTTTTTAAGAATCTATTTATTTATTAATTTATCTAAGGTGCCGGTACTGAGTACCGGAGCGTTCCGGCCCACTTTAACCCCTGATCACAACGGACCTTAAATTCAAGGTCACAAGCCTTTTTCATCCATTTACGCATACATCATGACGGATATACCCACAATTTGGATGGTAGGTGACTCTGGTCACACTGGCTTGAGAGACATAGCCAGACTGTAAAGGACCCGGACCCCTCACTTCCCGGCAAGGTTAATTGGTTTAGTCGTAGAGGTATGAGGTGGGACGAGCTAATACCCTTGCTGGAGAAAGAGAGACGGAGAAGGATTGCACCCCATTTTCTTATTATCCACGTTGGAGGGAACGATTTGGGATACACTAAGGTAGCATTAGTTATGGCAATGTTCCCTGTAACCCAGATCGTTTTCTCCAACATCTGTGAACGCAGAGTGTGGATGAGAGGAGCTTGTGACGCCCCATGTCTGCTCGACAAGGCCAGGATTAACGTCAATTAATTGGTTAATTCGTTTTTACGGAAATCGGGCATGAGCTGTATGGCTCACAAAAACATCCGCCACTTAATGGCTATTTACCGTAACGACGGGGTTCATTTGAACACCCTGGGTAACGCCTTGCTCATGGCTAACATCATTGAACATTTGAATTTAGTCCTTCAGTCCTCTGAGCCACAAAAATGGCCCTTTTAAGGGACAACCAAATTACTTAATAAGCAAACTCCATTGTGGGCTGTGTGTGTGTGTGCATGCTAGCTTTACCTTACCAAAACACTGTACAGCATATAGCTAGATAGTTAGCTCTAGTAAGTGAAGTAACGGGAAAAAACACAGATGCACCCCCTGTGGAAAATCAATTACAATAGCATGGGGAAATATTAGCCTTCGTGTCACAGCATTTGAGTGAATGAGTCGTGTTAAATATCATCGATAAAGTTTAGGCACGCAATCTTGCAGTTATATTTTCCCTCAGGTAACGTCAGTGCTCAACCGTTTAGCGGGCTGTATCAAACGTATATAGAGGTGACAGACTCAGCAGGTGCCTGGTAGTATAGCTAGTTAGTCAGCTTGCATACATTACTGTAATTAAAGCTAAACAATAAACAATTTTATACATCGATTATGTGTGTGTGTGAATTTGTAAGAGTACTAGCTTAAGCTTACCAAACACAGTACAGTAGCTAGCGTAGCCATGTCTGCTATCAGACTGTCACACATCGGCCATTCAGTTAAACAGTAAAAATACTGAATGAAATAATGAATCAACAATCGACATGCTTGCTCAGTTTACTAATGGATTAATATGACACACGCTGTCCTATAGGACAGATATAATTAACACTTACGATAGCCAGTTAGCTCACGTAAGAAAAAGTTATTTAAGCTAACCAATTGAATAACTTTCCCACAAAAAAAACCATCGATTATGTGTGTTTGTGAAGTGTAACATATGTCCTTTATCAATCACTCACGTTATTGTCGTTTATGTTATTTACCGCTACACATTACACCTAACACAAGTGTAATTCAGTTGCTTTTAATGTTTAACAGCAGCGTTAAGCGTGTCACCCCATTAAAAGTCGTTGTAGCTAAGTCTTAATACTACTTGACCTCAGTGCTGCTTTTGATACTGTAGATCACAACATCCTCCTCACTTGCCTGGACCAGCAGGTGGGCATTAGGGAGACTGCACTACTCTGGTTCAGCTCTTACCTTAAACATAGGACTTTCTCTGTCTCTATTGGTCAGTTCTTGTCATCATCCGCCCCTGTCTCATATGGGGTCCCCCAGGGGTCCATCCTGGGTCCCATGCTCTTCAGCCTGTATATGCTCCCACTGGGTGACATTATTAGAAAGCATAAGATCTCTTTTCACCTCTATGCCGATAGGCCTCCCCCAATCCTCACTCAGACGTCTGCAGCTGGTCCAAAATGCAGCTGCGCGTCTTTTAACTTGCACCAGGAGGCACGAGCACATAACACCCATTCTGGCCTCCTTGCACTGGCTCCCAGTTATTTTTAGGATCCAATTTAAAATTGTTTTATTTGTTTATAAGGCACTCAATGGGCTGGCCCCGGCCTATATCACTGAGCTTGTTCAGCCCCACTCTGCCCAAAGGTCCCTCAGATCCTCTAACAAAGGGCTTCTGTATGTGCCACACTCACGGCTCAAGCAGAGAGGTGATAGAGCCTTTGCCATTGCTGCTCCACGTCTGTGGAACCAGCTCCCCCTGGACATTAGATCCGCCCCCTCCATTTCTGCCTTCAAATCTAGGCTAAAAACCCACCTCTACTCCCTGGCCTTCCTTGCCCCTTGACCTTTTAGCCTACCTCCTGTTCATGTCTGTGTGGTATGCCCTGGAAATGAATGTTCCCCCTTTGTATTATTTTGACCTCTATGTATTGTTGTGTTGTTGTATTTTATTCACTTTTTATCTTTATTTATTATTATTGTTATTTTTAATTATCATTATTATTTTTATCTTATTGTACAGCACTTTGGTCAGTGTATGCTGTGTGTAAATGTGCTATATAAATAAAACTTTATTACTTACTTACTAAGTGAAAAAAGTAGAGGTCCTGGAAATAGCCAATCAAATAAATGGTGTTTTCAGTTCCTGTCTGGTAACTAAATCGTAGACGAATTCTAGAATATTGATAGGTTGTCAACCGATCGTTTTAGGAGTCAATCGATCGTCTACCCACAAGGACCACTCTCATCTAGTACCAATTCACAATTGATTAGTATTGAGTATTGAGAATATCAACAGTTATTGAGTTAACAATACAACAGTTCTCTTAGTTCCCCTTCCCACAGAACAAGGCAGCAGCAGAAAATATATTTTTTCAAGCAATAACACAATAATAAAGCAAAACACAAATAATGCAACAATAAATACAAACAACATAAACACAATATAACATTACACATAATATTAGGGCATCAAGACCATTATTAAATGCAGTAAAATATGACAAAGACAGGGTTGACAATGCAGTACTATAATCTGCACAATAGAAAATGGTGGCGCTCAGCAGGCTAATTGGAATGACTGAGGACTGGCTTGTAGGACCCCCTTCATTCAGAGAGCCACTGTGAGTGGAATGACTGAGGACTGGCTTATAGGACCCCCTTCATGCAGAGAGCCACTGTGAGTGGAATGACTGAGGACTGGCTTATAGGACCCCCTTCATTCAGACAGCCACTGTGATTGGAATGACTGAGGACTGGCCTATAGGACCCCCTTCATTCAGACAGCCACTGTGATTGTGGTGCTGATGAATCTGTGGTGCCGAGTGTCCGCTGATGAGTAATGCAGTAGACAGACTACCATTGCCTGCCTGGAATAATGCTACGCTTGATTCATGAAGGTCTGGTGGACACACTTCCCTATCCGCTCCACTTCATTTGTTCTGGTTTACAGATGAGTGTGAATGGAGTTTCAACTCCCTCCCATAGTGCATGTGTGATGAATGTCTTTGATTGTATGAGTACTGGTAGAGGAGTAGTAGAGGAACTACTGATACTCATAATATTGTAATAGAGTTATACTCTCCAGACACGTATAGGGGAGAGTGGGGTGAGTTGTGCCAGTTTTTACTTAAAGTGACTTTTAAGCGAGGCCATAAAAGTAATGCTTCCAACTAAAATATGTACATATATTTCAGGATGTGGTGCATCCTTGGGAACAATCACTTTGGATCTGAAATATAGTATTTAAGAAATATAGTCTCGTGGCACAACTTGCCCCCGCTGCGGGGTAAGTTGTGCCAATAAAGAGAATACATTGGGGTAAATTGTGCCATTGATTATTGAAGTAAAACAGTATATTTGCATCTCAGAAACTGTGATGCTATATAAAAGCTAGACCAATTCAATGCAAAATTACTCATTTAAGGTTTATTTAAAGTTTTTTTTGCAACATCAAAGGCCGATTTTCTACAAGTCTATTGCGCCACATGAGCACATCAAAGGTCAGATTTCTTAAACAAGGCCTAGGGCTCCCTGAACACATCAGAACAAAATTGAGTTGAGTCAATTCAATTTAAAGATAATTTACATGAACACATGTTCAGAACAAAAAGAAATTCAAATGAAGACCAAATTGAATGCAATTCTCTATACAGATCACTGGCACAACTTAACCCAGGCCCTTTGGCACAAATCACCCCAATCCTACCTTTTTGGAAAAAATGCATCATCCAGCTGTTTTGAGCTAAAATCATGCTAGCTATATAGACTCATAGTGTAGCTTACCGAAGCACTAAAACATGTGTGAAATGTCTATAACTGTTTAGACACAGCAATCAAAAAAACGTGATCATAGAAATTTGACTTTGGAAGGTAAAAAACTTTTTTTTTTTTTTTTACTAAAATGTGCTTATCTGTCATGCAAAGAGGCTCTCTTTTTTGCAGGATGAGTTAAATGGCTGACTCTTCAAAAATGTGTGGTCACTTGACCATTTTTCTATGGTTCCCTAGAAATAGGGGGTGGCACAACTTCCCCGCTGGCACAAATCATCCCACTCTCCCCTACTCTGTGGTGATGAAGGAAACTGTGGCTGTAAAGAGCATCCTGAGTAACCTCTGTTACATTCTGCTGGGACAGAAATTTACATCACTCTCACACCACTGAAGGAGATAGCCTGTAAATAAATTAGAGCATTTGTCTCTGCCACGAACATCCCAGAAAATGAGCGTGGTGCCAAACAGGTAATATGCTCTGATTGACTGAAAGTCAGATAGCGGGGTCAGATCGAATTGGCCGTAGGATTCAACCAAACAAAAGAAAGGTGGGAGTAACCAAATAACTTTTAAAATGCTCAACCCACCATTCATTCGGTAAGATCGTCTCGTCTTCTGATTGCAAAATCGCAAGGAATTTGTTCTTTTCCATCCAGCCAACCCCACAATGCTAAAGAATGCACTGTGGTTGAGTGGAACCGGTAGCTCTGATTTCCTTGGGTCACAGATGTTCCTGTTATGACTGTAGGGAAACACTGATGAGAATCAAGGATACCCTACAGGCAACCTTTTAGCCTGGGCTGTGTCCTGGAATTTCTTGATAGGATGAGAAACAGACAAACTAAATATAGAACACATAATGTTTCTAAAATGTAGCTTTAAGTTGTATTGAGAGACAGCCAAGTGTCTGCAGTGTAACATCGCTATTTTGGGAACTTCATGGTCTACTTTCGTTTAAGGTCATGTAACAGGATGGGTCATTGTGTAGTATGGTGTAAGAAAAAAAGAGTACAGGGCAATATTGTCAAAGTAAGTAGTTATTATTAAGTCATTTATATAAAGTTTGCAAATAAGTAATGCATATATGTTTTTAATTTCAATGTTTTATTAAAAGTGGGCCTAATCACTTGTTAATTGAAATGACTTACAAGGGGCATCCTGGTACAACATGTTCAAATCCTTTTGCTAAAGCAGACCTAACGATGTGTAGACCCTTCTACTTGCCACAGGAGCTAACCGTTGTCATAGTAACATCTGTTTACATACCACCGGATGCTAACGTTAGCGCAGCACTCACACAGCTGTACGCTACCGTAAGTAAACACCAACAGGCTCACCCAGACGGAGTTCACATCATAGCGGGTGAGTTTAATCAAGCGTGCCTGAAGACAGCACTACCCAAGTTCACCCAATATGTCAAGTGTGCTACCAGAGGGAACAATACACTAGACCACGTATACTCCAGACAGTCAGATCACCTTTCACTGCTCCTCATCCCGGCATATACACCCCTCAGGAGGAAGACTAAACCGTACATTAAGACCATAAAAATTTGGGCCGAGGGAGCTCTCTCTCAACTGCAGTATTGCTTTGAACAGACTGCTTGGGACATATTCTAACAACACGACCTGGAGGAATATACAGGAACTGTACTGTCCTACATCAACCATTGCACAGACACTGTAACTGCAATCAAAAGGATTCGGGTGTACCCTAACCAGAAACCCTGGATGACAAGCAGGGTCAAGACCCTACTCCAGGAGCGGAACTCCGCCTTCAGATCAGGTGACAAGGCTTTGTACAGTACTGCTAGAGCCAACCTGAAGAGAGGCATCAAAGATGCCAAGAGGGCTTACAAGGAGAGAATTAAAGACCATCTCACTAATAAAAATCCAAGGAGAGTGTGGCAGGGAATTCAAAGCATCACCAACTACAAAAATAGCAACACCAGCACTGTCCACGCTGATGCCTCACTGGCAGAGGAACTTAATAATTTCTTTGCCCGTTTCGAGGTCAACAGGCCCACCACAATTATACTGACTCCACCAACCCCCAGCAGCCACACTCTCATCCTACAAGAACATGAGGTGAGATGTGTGCTCAAATCAGTACGTACCAGAAAAGCCGCTGGCCCTGACGGAGTATCTGGAAAGGTACTAAATTCCTGTGCCAACCAACTCGATGGGGTCTTCACCAAGATCTTCAACCTTTCGCTTACTCTAGCCACCATCCCACCCTGCCTAAAATCAGCTATCATCATCCCCGTCCCTAAGAAACCAGCCATCAACAGCCTTAATGACTAAAGACCGATTGCACTTACACCTGTAATAATGAAGTGCTTTGAGAAACTGGTTTCTCGCAACATCAAATTAACCCTTCCCTTACAGAGCAAACAGGTCCACGGAAGATGCCATAGACGTAGCCTTCCACTCCGCACTGAGCCACCTGGAACTCCGTGGAACCTATATAAGAATGCTCTTCATTGACTACAGCTTAGCTTTTAATACTATCATCCCTGACATACTAGTAAGCAAATTAACTGCACTAGGCCTCTCCCCCTCCATCTGCACCTGGATAAAGAACTTCCTCACAAACTGCCCACAAACTGTAAAACTTGGCCCCCACCTCTCTTCCACCATCACGCTTAGCACTGGCTCTTCACAAGGCTGTGTACTGAGCCCACTACTGTACTCCTTGTACACTCATGACTGTACTCCAACCCATCCCACCAACACCATCATTAAATTTGCTGATGACACCACTGTGATCGGGCTCATAACAGAAGATGACGAATCAGCGTACAAAGATGAGGTACAGAAACTGACAGTGTGGTGCTCAGACAACAATCTTTCACTGAACACCACTAAAACTAAATAATTCATTCTGGACTACAGAAGGCAAAGTGCAGATCCGGCCCCACTCTACATCAACGGGGACTGTGTGGAGAAGGTCCACTCCTTCAAGTTCTTAGGAGCCCTCCTGACAGATGACCTCTCATGGTCTGCCAACACCTCCTATGATGTGAACTCCGTCTGGGTGAGCCTGTTGGTGTTTACTTACGGTAGCGTACAGCTGTGTGAGTGCTGCGCTAACATTAGCATCCTGTGGTATGTAAACAGCTGTTACTATGACAACAGTTAGCTCCCGTGGCAAGTTAAAAAGGCACAGCAGCGACTACACTTCCTGAGAGTACTCAGGAAAGACAACCTGGAGTGTAAACTGATGGTGGCCTTCTACCGCACCACTATCGAAAGTGTACTGACGTACTGCATCTCGGCGTGGTACTCTGGTTGCTCTGCAGCAGACAAAAGAGCCCTCCAAAGGGTCATCAAAACAGCACAAAAGATCACTGGCTGCTCCCTGCCCTCCCTGGAATCAATTGCCCGCTCCCGTTACCTTAGCAGGGCCAATAACATCCTAAAAGACTCCTCTCACCCAGGCCACCACCTGTTTACTCTCCTACCCTCAGGCAGACGGTACAGATCCTTTAGAGCAAGGACCACACGTCTTAGGAACATTTTTTCCCTACGGCCATCAGAACACTAAATACAGTCATGCACTAAACTTTCACTCTATTGACTGCAAGTCACACATATACCATCTCTGTATTTCTGTATTTTTTATTCTGTGTACTGTTGTTGTATATATTGTATTTAGGTATATATATATATATTATGTTATGCTGTTGCTGTATATATTGTATGTAAATATATATATTTTAGGTACTTTAATATATTCCACAGCGCTTTGTTGCACTCTTAATATTTATATATATTTTTATGCTATTCCTACCGTTTTTAGATATGCAATATTGTTGTGTTATATGTTGTTGTTGTGTTATATGTTGTCCCTCGTCGCACCAACAGGAGAAGCACTCCAGATTTCGTTGTATGTAAATACAATGACAATAAAGGCTTTTCTACATTCTACCTGGGCATTATACGGCCCGCAGGCCATATCCGGCCCGTTGGCTGTCCCTGACCGGCCCGCGTGAGGTCAATGGTAAATTAGGAATCCAACGTAAATACCTGTACTTATTCATGGGTACCATGTGACGTCACTGTGTTAAAGTGCGGCCATATTTGCATACAACAGTCCCTCAAGAACCCAGATATACAATTGCATTCTATTCTAAAAGATTTAGGGAATGACTGACCTGTTAAGTGAAATGCAGCAAGTTGATACATTCATGAATAATTACTGTGTCTTATCAAAGCTAAACTCTCCTGAGCAAGCTAGAATGCTAATAGCTAGCGAGCTGTTTAGCCCTTTACTAAAGGCTTTTAGCCCATATTGGCACTCTTAACCACCACTTAAATAACACGGTTGATAATCGCTGTTTGAATTACTTACATATGACCTGTGATCACATACTTATTTTTTGTCTCCAGATGCCACAGTCAGAGGATCAAGAACACTGTTCCAACAGTCAAAACAGGATCAAGAACACTGCTCCAACAGTAAAAACAGGGAAGAACTGGTTAAAGATAGGTGACATTTGAAAAGCATAGGGTAAGGCTACATTGTCAGAGAGGAGGCAGATGGTAACTAGTTTTGTTTGTGAGCAAGAAGAGGAAACTAGACGAGCAGCAGCGGCTTCTCAAGCAAAGCAAGGCAATGGATGAAGTGGCATAATGTTGAGACGAGGAAGATCAGCTGGAGAGAACTTTGGGCTGTGGATGCTAAACGCATAAGGTTCATTGTTGGAGCCTCTTACGATGTTCTCCCAATTTCGCAGAACCACAGTCAGTGGGTGGGTGAAGACAGAAGCTGCCAGTTGTGTTTTGGGCTCATTAAAACATATTCTCTCTGGGTGTCAAACTAGCCTGACCCAGGGTCGCTACACATGGAGACATAATCAGGTTTTAAAATAATTAGCATGTTTGAGAATAAACAAGTAGAGGTTAACTCTTTGCCAGCAAATTACAGAGACGGTAGAATTTCTTTTAAGCGAGAGGGGCAGAAAACTGGACACCAGAACATCAGTCAGTGGGTGGGTGAAGACAGAAGCTGTGTATGAGAGTTGGCTCATCAAAGCATATTGTGTTTGGTTGTAAAACTAGCTTGACCAAGGGTTGCTACACATGGAGAGCTAATCAGGTTTTAAAAGCATTGGTGTGATTGTTTGAGAATAAACTAGTAGAGGTTAAGTCTTTGTTGGTTACTGACAGGGACAATATAATTCCTTTACGCGAAACAGCATAAAAGTAAAAAAAAAAAATACAAACAGTACTTGCAAATAGGACAATTGCAGGATTGGAAATTGCTGGCTGATGTCAGAAGACAACATCAAGTTCCACAATGTGTAGTTCAGACTACTATGAGACCGGACATAATGAGGAATTCTGAGTGAGAGCCCACTGTTCACTTTACTGAGTTAAGGATTCCCTTTGAAGATGCGATTGAGGAAGCCTTTGAAAGGAAGGTGCTAAAGTATGAAGAACTGGTAGCAGAAGCGAGGGAACGAAGTTGGCAAGCACACACAAGACAAGTGGAGATAGGTGTAAGAGGCTTTTTAACTAATTCAACCACACTTCTGTTTTGAATTTTGGATATCAACGGCCACTCAAATGAGCTTTGAAGGTGTTGTCTGAGGCTGCTGAAAAAGCAAGCCAGTGGTTGTGGTTGTGGCTGAGGCGTTCGCAGACTACTTTGGGTCATGAATTAACCTGAACTAACATTGAGATATTTGAAATATTGTCAAGGAGTATATTGTGGTGTAGGACGCCCGATACCACTGATGAGCTTTTGGGAGGTAAAGGAAGGTGCCTGCTTGAAAACCTCAGTGAAATGCTCACAAAGGCATCTTTGGTTTTGTTGTTTTTGTTGTTGTTATTGTTGTTGTTGTTGTATCCTGCTGCCCAAGTTCTATGGTTGGGCAGACATGTTGTTGTGCTTAGCAGTTGTGAGCCACAGACAGTGCAAGTTGTACTGTGATGAAGACCTTTGCAGATCAGATACAACATGCGGTGCATGTTGCGACTGTTACCAGCCAGTTGTGTGTTGTTGTTGGATGTCCCTTAAAAGTAATATTAAGTAGCCTATAATTACGATTAGAATTACAATTAATTCAAAACCATAGTTACACATTCCCTTGTTTGTAAATAACCCACTTCTAACCACTTAATTTCACAATCATACCCTTTACTTACTCTGTTTTTTTCTTACACCTTACCCTAATGCCTAACAGGTACTTGTAATAAGTACCCTGTAATTAGCAGGCTGTAATTTAAACTGTTGCTAGGAGTTTCCCCTATTCTTCCATTATGCATTCTCAAACAGACATGAGTCATATATGCTGTATTTGTTCATTTGTATGAGCTAGATTTCCGTTAATCAATACTCATATTCATACTCCCTGGGACAACAATAATATGTCCATCTAGCTGCAGGCAGCGATGAGGGGGCCAGGCAGCCAGCAGGGCATAGTTGCCATGGAAACTTGATGTCAATGTGTCAAGGGCATGGCTGTTAGCACTCACAGCGCGCTTCATATCAATTGACTTTGGCTTTGACTGGCTGAGATATGAGATCACTTCTTGTTTGGTGGCTTTTGAATTCACTGTTATGGACAAACAGTTTCGGGGAAAAAAATACATTACATTATGTGAGGCTTAGTCTGAAAATCATCTGCGACAAATTTGGTTAAAATTGGGCATAAAGGGCAGAAATTGATCTTGGGTTCATCCAAAGAATCCAACTGTACCTCATTCTTGAAAATCAGGCATACAATGGATAAGTTACATGCATAAACACACCTCCGACTTTAACCCATTGATGGCACTAGAGTGCTCAAGGTGCAGGCATGAAAATAATCAGGGAACTGATCCCAAATCAGTGTCCCCAATTTCAAAACATTTTACCACTTGGTTTTAGGGGCTGCCATAGACTCCAATGGGAACACAAAAGGCTGATGTGAAAAAGTGGCCCTCCTTCCTTATACTCCAGCTAATACTTGTATTACCATTTACAGCTTTGTGATCTTTCTAAACACAGAGGCACACTGATATGGACTGAAAGAGTTTCATTGCATTTGAAATATTAATAAGCTCTGACAATAAAAATAAGCTCTGACAATACAGCATAAAGCTATTCATCACATTTGATATAGCCAGTTAACTAACAATGTTAGCTCAAAACCAGTTCAGCATTGTAGGCCTACAGCATAGTCTACAACCATGTTGCTACTCTCACTATACCATTTCTGTTTCTATTGCATTTGCCTTTAGTAGATTTACATCTAGTAGCAGATTGCCTTTTAATGCAGCTGTGTAACAATTAACCTGCTCCTAACATGTAAGCACATGTGAATGATGCCATCGGCTCAACTTCGCAATGATTAGCTTGATGTTTCTTTCCAGGAACAACCGTGACCTGAGGGAATCAGGGAGACCAGGCAGAACATGTTCAAAATAGTGTAGATGACTGCATACTTGAGTGGGTAAACCATCACTGTCCCAGCGATGGTACAGGAGGCCAAATCAAATGGGCATTCATTGGTCACAGAGTGCTAATACTATCTAAGCTCCACTGTTAGATTTAGTCCAGAAGCAATGAGCAAAAAAAAACAGGCACTGTGTTTATAAAGCATGCAAATGTAGAGATGTGATGAACTGATTCTGACTTCCACAGTGCACTTAACTCAGTAAACAGTGAATACAAGAGGCTCAGTATTGTCCCTCAACACTAGGCTTGGTATTTGAACTAGTCACAAGTACTCTCTGCTGAAAAACAGTGCAGTTGCAGATTTATTTGACAGCTCAATGTGGGCTGAGAAATATTGGCTCGAAAAAATTCACTGCAACAGACACACACAGTCTCTCCACAGCAGATATATGTCCACTCCTGCGCCGCGTCCATGCCCTCCCTCCCTCCCTCCCTCCTTCCTCCCCTCTCTCCGCAGGGGAGCCATAGCATTCAGGATGAGTGGGTCCCACCAGAAGTGAATCTGCTCTTCATCAAACACGTGATGATCCGTTCACAAGGACCTCTCTTTGGAAAGAGTTTTATTCCCCATGCCGGGCCATGAGGGTGGCTCATGGGTGGGCAGACAAAGTGAAGAAACTGCACGCTGACCCTGAAATAATGTTTAAACAAAGTTCTGGGAGGACAAGGAAGGGGAATGTTATTAAAAAGGTTCATGAGAGAATTGAAATCATGAGGTGCTGCTGGTGATGTTGCATATATGAAAAGAAGGGTTCAGGAGCTAGCCTTTTAGAAAAACATACATGTTATTTATGCCAGGTCATTTGTTGTGTAAATGAATTGTAAATGTACACTTATTATTCAGTTGGTTCAGGTCCTGGGCTCTGTAAAGTTCCTTGAGACAATTTTATTTTCAAACAATGCAGAAAATCAACAGTGTACAAAAAAGTCTTTAGCCCAATTATCCCAATCTGCTAGAGAGGGAGAACCAGTCATCATCAAGTTACTGTAATGAAATCTGGGATAGAGCATGAGTTTCACACTGCCACATAGTATCTAATGGTTAGCAGGGACAATTCTAGGAATCAAAGAAAGGGGGGCGGGGCTTAGCCCCAAGGGGAATGGCATGTTTGCGGGAGTATAGCGCACACCAATTTTCTTTGGGGCCCATTTGGGGCTGCGGATTCAGACCGTTCATACATTGGTTCAATCAGAAAGAGTGTGATATTGCTCTGTAGTTTTGCTTGCATTCAGTATATGATAACACAAGAGACAGAATTGCAGGGTCATAGTGAAATTCGACATCACAAATATGAACTTTTCTCAAATAAAGAGAGAGAAATATTTGTCCTGCTTGTAAAGGAAAGACAGACAAACTATCTTTCATATCCGCTCCCAAATCCTCATTCTTAAAGGGAAAGTGTCAACTTTTTAGTAGTTTACTCACTATTTTGATCAACATTAACATCTATTTTGTTGTCCGAGTAGTTTTTACATACCAGTGATATTTTATGCTCATTAAGACACTATCACTGAGATAAAGATGAACTAGTTCAGTGTCGAATATACTATTCAATGGAGAAAAAAACATGAATAACAAAAATAAAAAAACACATTTCAAGTACACCTTAATTATCAAATGATAAATATTGTATGATGGGCTGAAATGGAAGGCACCCAATGCATTCACTATAACAAGTAAAATTAAGATTTACTAGCATAACTGATTATAAACAACAACATTCTATGGGGACTGATATTATTGTTTCGAAATACCAGAGAGATATATTAATGCAAAGAATAGAGAGATGTCAATAACAAAATAGCTAGCTAGCTAGCTGGCTTAATGTTTACATAGCCCACTACAATATTCCCTTTCATTTACCTCAAGTAAACCTCAATTTAAGCAGGTTACGATCATTTACAACTACAGATAAGCACATTCTGTAACTACCTGTACTTACAATTTCACTCCTTGCATCATTTACTTTGAGCTAAACTCCTTGGCTTTAATCCTGGCTTTCGTTGAAGAGACATTACTTGGCAGAGTGATAAAAGTCAGCACAGCAGCCACCCCAAGATCCTAGTGCCGGGGGTTTATATCGTTAAGTATGATGATAGGCTATTGGATTGTAATTTGAAGGGAAATAATTTGGGGGGGCTGAAGAACATTTTAGGGGGGCCTAACAACGCCGCTGATGGTTAGGACTCCAGCAGCTCAGTGTATCATTGATGAAATGGAAGCAGTGTGTCTGTTTAGTCAGCCTCAGTCTTAATTCTTAGTCTGCTTCTCTTATTTAAGCAGAGTGCATCTTTAATATAAAGGACCGTGGGCTTATTTCTAGAGATATCATGCTAGTCAATAATGATGGTAATAAATGGTTAGGCAGCAGCGGCCCTAAGAGGCCCTCCATTCCATCCTCATTCTTATCTGTCTGTAATAACTGCTATCAAAGTGCAGTCTTCCTCAAGTGAAGACCTAGGATCAATGCATCCTCATTTAATATAATGGCCCACTTACATGGGGGCAAGGATAAAGTAGTTTTCATTGTAAAAGAAACAATATGTTCTATGCCACACATTACAAAGAACATCGTACAACTACTCATCTTAGAAATTACCTGATTCCTGCTCAATACACTGAAACATGATTGCAGCTCTAATACAGTTGTAAAGCTCCAGAACATATCATGGTACATGGTGTTTATTGTTATTAAATCCCTTTTCAATTGAAAACAATTTAAATTACTTTTTCAACTATTTTATATCATGTTGACTTTTTTATTGTTGCAGTAGGTATACAGGTGTTTCATGTGCCACACATCATTTCAGCTTTTAAACGAGGCTCTGCAAACATTAATATACAGGAGGTTCGTGTGTGTGCGGCAAAATGTAGTTGGTGCTGCAGATTCAGTCTACACTGAGAACAGAATTAAGAACCGGGCCCAATCGATCAGACATAAACCAAACGCAGGTCCCTAGCACTTCTCAGTTTGCATCCCAAATCCAGTGCGCTGTGTTCTGGTGGTCCCCCTTACCCCTCTGCCTGCTCCTGCTCCGCGGGCGTGTCTGTGGTCCCCCATACCCCTCTGCCTGCTCCTGCTCCGCGGACATGTCTGTGGTCCCCCATACCCCTCTGCCTGCTCCTGCTCCCCGGACATGTCTGTGGTCCCCCTTACCCCTCTGCCTGCTCCTGCTCCGCGGGCGTGTCTGTGGTCCCCCATACCCCTCTGCCTGCTCCTGCTCCGCGGGCGTGTCTGTGGTCCCCCATACCCCTCTGCCTGCTCCTGCTCCCCGGACATGTCTGTGGTCCCCCTTACCCCTCTGCCTGCTCCTGCTCCGCGGGCGTGTCTGTGGTCCCCCATACCCCTCTGTCTGCTCCTGCTCCCCGGACGTGTGAGGAGATAATTACAGGACAGATGGACAGTGTGGAGGCACATGGTCTCACACTGATGCATCATCTGCAGTCCCACTCTCTCCTTAATTAAATTATAGACAGGCAGAAGCACTGGGATTACGGGCTGGCAGAGAAAGGCAAGGTATCCAAAAATCGATTGTACATTTCTTTAGACTCTATGATGACCAGATTTCAAGAGTTGGTTTGTCTTTACTTTAGTCCGTTATGTTATGTAAAGTAAGAAGAATGTGTTGGAGAGCTTTGTAGTTAATGTATACAGGACCATAAATATCAGTGAATGTATGATTTATTAAAGATTCTTGTGAAAATGTGTGAATTTAAATGGCTTTAATCTTGCTGTAAAACCAGATGTGAAGGCTTACAGTCAGAAAGAGTCAGGGAACGAAAGGCAGAGCAAGAGACTAAGATGGTAAAAATAAAAGCAAGTAGCTATGTTAGCAACACATAGGCCAAGGGTGATTTGTTTAACTAAGGCTCTTTGGTCTGTGTTGAACCTGCTGAGAGCTACAGAGTGTTAAACATGCAGTGACACTACTGGTGGCAGGTAACCATGCCTGTTTGGGCTGGGTGCGGATGGAAGGAAGATGGCCATCAGAGCTCAGAAAGGCAGAAAGGCTATCAGTGTGTGCTTTTACAAAACCTAATATAGTCATATATGAAGTCAGTTATACTATTTGGAATTGTACATTTATTTTCAAAAGTTACTTTTTCCATTTAAGTGCAACACTTTCAAAGAACTAAAAAAGTTAAAAGACAGAGAAACAGAAATAGAAAGCGACTGTAGTGTGTAAGGAGGAGTCTTAAGGCAGGTGAAGGTCTTTTAAATAGAGAGAACATGCAGAAGCTGCTGAAGGCTTTGGGTGGAGAGGCTGGTTCCCTGTCACTTGGCCCAGCAGGAGCCTTCATCTCCCCCGGTTTATGGGAGAGAACAGCCCAGATAGGGGCGCCTCCTCTCTAATCTCGCCTAAGCCCTTATCCGCGGAGGTGTGCTGGAGATCACCTGAGTCTGCTCTACCTCTGAAATCTCCCTTCGCTAATAATAACAATGTCTGAAAGTGGGAAAGGAAACGTCTCATCTCAAGAGAGCAGGGAACACTAGAGGGGAGGGAAGTAAATCAGTATTTAAGTTGACAGATGCAAGAGGCTCCACACTCTCCTCACTCTGAATCATAGACCCGCTGGGTTTGTGCTTTTAATGGAGCTGAAGAAGTCACAGGAGAAGAAGGGGATCGTTTCATGAAATGGCCAGCAAGGTTGTTTCATTTTACGAGAGGAAGGGGACCTGGTTTTAAGGCTTTATGTATATTAACCCAAAAGTTGAAAATTCAATGTTTCTTTAATGCTACCTATTTAAAATGATAGCCTAAATTATAGATTAGGAAACCTCTCTTCATGGTTCTCATACTTAGGAGTTAGCCTAGAGTGGATCCGTTAGATTTCCAGTCCCATACTGTAATGTATTTTGACAAGTAAATTGCTTGCCTTTTTGCTGATAGCCCTCATATAAATAATGAATGCTTAGTAATAGCTACAGAAATAATGCATTGGAAAGAATGCTGTGAATGACACAGTTATTACTGTTGAGGGCAAAGAAGACCCACATTTGGATATGAGTTCATGGATGACATAAAATGCTGGTGTCTATGTATAATATTTGTTCATAATTTAATCATTTTGGTTTATTATCCAAAAAACAAGAATGTATTTTATGGGTGTAATTGGATAATTTGAGAGGATAGTGTGAGATCACAATAAGACCAGTTGGCATAATTTCCCTCAAAGTGAACCAAAACTAGATGTGCAATGTTCCAGTGAGTCTAATGAATGATCTCTGATGCAGAAACAAATGTCACTGAGGATGACACACCTGCACACTGACTCTATACAGGGTTGATTTTTGCAGCCTATGGCCACATCCCCTTCTCACAATGGCAAGATCATAGGGAGACTCCCCATCTGTCCTGCGTTCCCCTGTGGGAATGAGAAGGATACAGCAGAGATGGAATGGTGCTCCAATCTTCTCTGTCTTTCTCCAAAGGTACTCATCCTCCCACGGACTGATGAGAGAGGGGTCCTGCAGGGGAGGCAGCACAAATAAGGAAGGGCCTGATGGAAGTGAAAGTGATTACATTCAGTATCTCAAAAACACACACGTCAAATTAGTTCTGAGATAAAGATCTGGCATTAAACACCAACTTAAATAAAATTGTGCACCTTTGAAAGAAGCAAGGTTTTTTGTCAAGCAAATGACACACGCCCAATTTCACTCGCATGCTTATCACAATAATACCAGTCTATAGTGGTTATCCAGTGTGCTATTTCAGGTTTATTGTTTCAAAGTGAAATCCCAGACTCCTGTAATGGTTTAGATGTCAGGTTCTTCTGAACTGCTCCTCAGAAGTCTCTCAAACACAGAAATTATGTATAATCTTAGCAACAGCCCATCTCTGGCTATTCCACCAGTCTCTTTGAAGACAAAGACATTTGACACGGCATCAAAGTCTAGTCCTCATAGAAGAGGACACTGGAAAATTGTCTTGGTCTCACTCAGTGGATTCAGTCCTGTGATCTTGAGTCTACGGAAACCTAAGGCCATAAAATGGGATAATGACCACATTACAGGCATCATAAAGCTGTGTTTTTGCAGTCCCTCAAAGCTCGTTAGAAAAATATATCAAACTTGAAACATACCCTTGAATAACTTTGGTGTCAAAAACTTTATATTTTTCCCTTTCTGCTTGTGAAGTCCTTGTTTCCCATTTTACTAAGGGTTGTTTAATTTGACATGTCTCCCATTTGTTCTATAGAACTAAGCTAATCTTTCATCATCTATGCAGAAATAAGTGTCACTAAATGGCTTTTTGAATTTTTATTTTAACTTCTGCGTTTCTTTAAGAGAGACTCGTGGCCATTAAACAGCAGTCACAGGAAACAGAGTGGAGACCTCCCTCTGTGTCTCTGACTTCAATACAGTCCAGAACAAGCAACTGCCAACTGATCTTAAAGTAGCTGTAAATAAAATGCAAAGCATTTGCCATCGCAAAATTCATCCAATATCCGCATTATACAACGAGAGGTGTACAGAGATTCAGTCAGTCAGTATTTGTGTCTGTATCTGATTAACCAACAACATTATCTGTATTTGTACATGTATCCGGATAGAAGACCGGAAGTGGGCGTGGTTTACACCAGAATTCACATTAAAACTGTCAAATGTATTTTCTAACCTAATATTCATTTGCATTGCAATTTATTGTGCCTTCAAAGCATCAAATTGATTTAATACTGGGATATACTGTAATTCATTATGAAATATATTTCCACATACACGTTACTAGTGACATAGCCAGAAAAAAGATTTTTTTTGCTGAACTGAATGACTGTCCAGACACCAGTATTGCACCCAGTATTGCAACTATACCAGTACTGCCACATTTGTATTCATCAAGCACAGTATAATATTTTCATCACACTAGTTCGGTTTCCATCCAACTATTAAATGCAAATTAACGCTTAACATTAAATTTGCATCAAATCTTTTAAGTTGCATAAGAAATGTTTTCACTGAAAAGAGGTGATTATCATAGGATAAAATGATACTCGTTGATAGAAATAGGTTTAGTCGCATAAACAAGGGATTTGTTGTGATTTTATCATACATTTTCACTAAAGAGAGATTTTGAAATCTGCATAACACAACTGATGGAAAATCAAACAGACATTTTTTGGCCCAATTGTCTTGAGTGCGCTTCAATTATGCAAATGTGTTGGATGGACACCAGCTGATATCTCCTGTTGAAGGTTCACATTACTGGAACTATGAAGTCAAAACCTGAGTTGAGCGAATCTCCTACAGCCATTATATGGTGTAAATAGGGCTGGCCAATGATATGGTGTAAATATGGCTGACCAATGATATGGTGTAAATAGGGCTGACCAATCATATGGTGTAAATAGGGCTGACCAGGAACTTCGCCAGGAGTCTGGCAGGTGCCTACAAAAATCAAGCAAAGCACATTAGCCTACCTGCAGTGCAATATGACGAGCATAATTCCTAGGCTACATGATGGGTTGGAGACAACCAGGCTTGGTATTGAAAAGTGTAATTATTTCATCATTGTTTGTTTAACCAAATTGTATGCTGCCAGTTCACAGAGAGGCCACCTGCTGCTACCATTGCGTGTCTGATGATGCAAGGGGCTGCACGTGCACATCTCTCACCACTGTCTCTCACACACAGCGGACACTAAAGAACAATACACTCATCTTGGAGGACAAGTTCTAAAACACAGATCCAGTTGTATTTAGCTTCAAATGCTATTGTAATATCTAAAGAAATACCCATTACTACCGGCCCTTGGTGACCTCAAAGCTGGTTAAGGGCATGGCTATCCATTGAACTTGTTGTTATTTGTATAAATAATCGTATTGTGTATAAATTGTAAGTCGCTTTGGATCTGCTGTAAAATAAGCCATAAAATACTTGGTAGGGTGTTAATTGACACTAGGTCCAAATAGCATGAAACCTATGGATGATGCCTACAGCATGTTGCATCTTTAATTGCGACTGGGTTTTTATATTGGAGGAAATTCATATATACAGCTAAAAACGACAGGTGAAGTTTAGGTTGCGGGTGTTTAAAAGAAATACAGCTGCTTTACCAGACTTTTGTTACTTCTATTCGTATGTGTTTCTTATCTCATAGTAATTTTTTTTGTTTCTTATATTTATATTTGTTTCTAATCTCGTAGTAATTGTTTTGTTCCTTTTAGTCGTATTTGTTTCTAATCTCGTAGTAATTGTTTTGTTTCATATAGGTGTATTTGTTTCTAATCTCGTAGTAATGGTTTTGTTTCTCATAGGTGTATTTGTTTCTAATCTCGTAGTGATTGTTTTGTTTCTTACAGTCGTGTTTTTTCAAATCTCGTAGTAATTGTTTTGTTTCTTATAGTCGTATTTGTTTCTAATCTCGTAGTAATTGTTTTGTTTCTTATAGGTGTATTTGTTTCTAATCTCGTAGTTATTGTTTTGTTTCTTACAGTCGTATTTTTTCAAATCACGTAGTAATTGTTTTGTTTCTTATAGTCGTATTTGTTTCAAATCTTGTAGTAATTGCATAAACAAACAGCTACCCACCTGGCCTTTAAGTTATCTATTTAAGCCATCACATGCTTTATCAGCTGTAATAAAAAGCCTAGCAGACTTCATAATCTACTGAAGATAGCCTTCTGTGGTTTGGGATTTATTTTCATGAATAAAAAAGTCTCCCCCCCCCCCCCCCCTCTTTTCACAACTTGCACCCTGTATATTCCTGCAAAAAATATAGGATACTGTTCATGCAGGTGATCTAGGGTGCATCTCCCAGTAATACTGTGACTTTCCATTCTATGAAGACTTAAAAGGTATACCTTACTAAAGATATGTATTTTTCTACAAGTGTTTCCCAAACCCTATCTTAAGAATTACCACAAGACAAACCTTCCCACGTATACCTTTTTTGAGCATGTCTGTAGAGACTGATGCTCCTGAGAATAGTCGTTGGTGAACTGAGTCAGGGTAAATACACAACACATGATAAATGCAGACTCCCTGCCACACCTCAAACTCACCATGGTTAATAATACTCCACCCACATTCTATCCCACCTTTACATGGAGTACAGAAACAAAGACAACGTGGAGTAAGCAAGGATTGATGTAGGTGACAGAATCATTTAATTACCAATCGAAATGAAAAGCATTCTCAGGGACAGTTGGAAAGTGCTGGGTTCAGAAGGCTGCCTAAGACTTAAAGCCAAACCCTTCCTCAGCAGAAGAAATTCTTTCAAGGTGCTGGGGACAGTAGGGCAGTTCTTCGTAAGCAGTATAGACCGAGAGGCTAAAAGGCTAAAAGATTTGGAGTGTGCTGACACTGTGCATTCTCTCTTTAAGGATTTTAACTGAGAAAGCATGGTCAAGGGATACCACACACTACTCCACAGAGGAGACAGCAATGTATGAATGTACATGTAATCTCTGTTTCGAAAGAGATACGTTATCTCTGCCTCATACAATGTGTTTTCTTTGTTTTGTTGTTGAAAGGAGTACAAAAGCAAAGTTGATGATAATATTTGATGATACTATTTAACTTGTAAGGATAAGTCACAATGAGCTAAATCCCATAAGTGCTAGTGTCTGTCATTAGCATACATTTGTCTTTGTGCACACTGGGCAACCTTACATAGCGGTTGAGGAAGTGACACTCAGAAGAATGACATCATAGCCAAGTCAGTGCCAAAGCTGATGTTGGACATGTATTGCAAGCTAATGGTTTATAGCTTGTAGTCTGAAACCCCTGTTATCTACCATGTCGCTTAAGGAGTCAGGGCACTGGCCATTATGAACTGGCCTTCAGTTCACAGTCCCCCTTAAACTTCCAGTCTGAGCAGAGAACCACAATGTAGTAAGGTAAAACAGTAAAGTGCTAATTGCAGACAGTTTTGGGAAATCATAGTGCGCTCCCATGAGAGTTGTGCAGTGGCAGTTTGTGCCATAGGCAATATAAGAACTTTCCTAGGAGATGGGGGGAATTCTATTTGAGATGCACCCCTTCTAGTTCCCGGGAACTTTTCAATCTACTAATACAGTGCTTGCGGAAAAACTACCAGTGAGCTTCCTAGCTTACAGGATGTCTTTAATGCTCTAAGCCAGGGTAAAGGATATAAACATCAACAGCAGATGCTATGGTGAAGATGTAGGTAATGTATTTAACAACTACATAAAATGCTATCATGGCTATCTAGCTAGTTATCTACTGAATCAGACAATTCAAATGAGGATGAGTATGAAATGCTTGGTAGCTAAAAAGTCAGCTAGCTTCTTTCCCAAATACTAGGGTTGTACAGCATGTGTACTCTCCTGTGATGTACAGTAGGTCTATAGTCCTATAATATAAATTGCCTGCAACCAGCATGGCGAATGAAAAGCAGTGAGGTCTTGAAGGCCCATGAGGTGTGGAAACATGTGAGCAAGAAGGCTAAAAACTCAGGCTGAATGTGTCTGTTATCCAGACAGCAAAAAGCCAACAGGCAGCTGTTAGCAGTGTTGGTGGTCTGTTGACAGTTTCCACCGTATTGCTTGTTGTGTAGGACACCTGAGAGCCCGTCACCTTTATACACCAATGACCTCTCTGTGCAATTTCTATACCCTTAAGCCCTTAATCCAGAATGGTATGGTACACTTTTAAAATCTGGGCTCACGGGTGTCCACTGCCAAGTTTACTGAACTGTACAATCGTGAGGAGCTAGATAAACATCAGAGGCACGCCAGCATGTCGTCATTACTGAGTTGGTTTCAAGCAAATAATGATCACTCATAGTCCAATAAGTGACACAGCAAAGTGACACGAAACTGTCATTATTTCCAGAAAATACAATCACAAGTAAAAACATTTCTGGCTTGTCCGCTACAGTTTGAATGAGGAGGCTATGTAATATTGTCAGAAAACTTTGAGAACATACTTCACATACTTAACTAACTAATACAAACTGTCATGAGGAAGCTTTTTTCCTGCCCATTTCACAGTGAACAAAGATAGGATAGCAGGCAGACATGGATTAAGACACATCTTCACAAGGGGCACCTTGCACCTTGGTCAGAGAGAGGAATCATGAGTAGAGAAAGGAGAGACTTATTAACAGCAATCCCACATGTCCACTGAGTCCTGATCCAACTGTAACTCAACCCTGCTCCAATACCCAGGAGGACCCTGTGAAGGAGCAGGTCTAATCCACGGGTCCAAATGTCCATCCGGTAAGTCCTGTGGGCCCTTCCTAATGAGGTGGAGGTAAGTAAGACCACTCCTGTGTGCTGAAGTTACAGCCACTAATCAAGGAGCGTGAGAAGGAAGTACATCCCACCGAATGACATTTCAGTCCCTATGGGAACCTGAGGGAAACAGAGCACATCTGTACATACAGAGTTTACCACAGCACAGACCTTGACATTTCACGAAAACTAATTGGATTTTTTTTTTTTTTTTTTTTACTTCAAGCAGATTTGCCTACATAAGTAAGGCACGTTTCATTGTAATCGCTTGGGCTTGTTTTGGCAAAATCGAAATATTTGTGGAATTGATATGCTTATCACCGAAATGAAGTATCGTACATACAATAGTAAAACCTAGGATAAGGTCAAACATACATTTCTATTCAAATAATCTTGAGATCAATGATTTCATTATTTTAGTGAATCTATAACGTTCGTTCCCAGTCTAAATAATGAAAAGAGAATAACCTTTGGTTTTGGCCACTCAAGGGTGCTAAATGCCAGTGAAGGACAAATCAAACCTTATGACATGTGACAGCTGACTTTCAATGGAATTATTTGAGTTTAACATGTCTGTCAGAAAATGTATGCTTTGACAGTGCTTGTTCCTGTTGCCAATCAGTTGTATTGTGTTAAAGCATAGCTGTAAAGGGCAGGAGGAGAGGAAGGAAGCACATCCGACCTCAACAGCCCCCAAAGCAACATAACTCCTGCATGATTGACATCTGCGCTCCACCACTATGAGAACAACAGGAAGTTGATCACTGGTCACCCAGAGGGCTCTGGAAAGGGAACAAAAAAGGATAAAAAAAGACATGGTGTAGTTTGTCACCTCAAATGACACCACATACTGAGTTGATAAAGAGAGGAACAGGCAAACTAATACTGTCTATCTGTGTCCTCTTCCAGCTAGTTAATTGTCATTGTAGGCTGTATTCTTTTTTTGCTCAAATGTTTCCTGGTAGGCTTGTATGTTTTTTTCTTTGTATTATACCCACGAGACTCCCTGAGCTCAGGAAGCAGGGAGGACCCCCCTAGTTCCGTTTCCTGTGTAACCTCTGCTGTGTGTGTGGCGTGTGTGCATGTGTGTGTGTGTGCGTGTGTGTGTGTGTGTGTGTGTGTGTGTGTGTGTGTGTGTGTGTGTGTGTGTGTGCGTGCGTGCGTGCGTGCGTGCCTGCGTGCCTGCGTGCCTGCGTGTGTGTGTGTGTGTGTGGCGGTGAGTCATTGGAGCTCTCCAGAGTGAGCTCCAGCAGCAGAGTGCTGAAGGATTAAAGCCTGTCTAATGATCTGAGGCAGGGAGCATGTCTTTTAATAGGCTACATCCAAGTCTGACTGTGAACAGGAGGAAGAAAGAAAAGGCATACTCAGAGAGAGAGAGAGAGAGAGAGAGAGAGAGAGAGAGAAAGGAGGGAAAGAGAGCAAGCAGAAATACCTACACACCTTAATGCATGCACGCATGCACTTCAAACATCTCAACACAAAGTTGAACAAACCGCTGGAGGGGAGACATGCATGACAAACACACACAGGGAGACGGGGTTCTATATTCTATCTAAGGCCTTTGTGTTAAAAGCAGATATGGCTGATAAGCCAAAGACTTTTAAGTTCTTCTGTCAGATTAGTATAGCATGTGTGACAAAAAGTAGAGAAACTCCCCTTTTAGCCTTTGGCTACTAAGCAGAAATATGAATGCTTACTAGACGCCTTGTGTGTACATAACAATGCTGTTGTTTATATGTCTGCTCCCATAATATCTTTGAAGGAGGAATTAGTCATCCCACTCTTACACAAGCTTTGCCCTTTGAAATAAAACCTTCAGGGAGATGTTTGGAACTGAAGGCCTGTTCAGTCATTATATTAGGTGTATGCTGCTGCTGTTTGAGAAGATAATGTTAGACAACCATGACTAAGTAAGAGGCTGTATCATTAAAAGCTGAGAATGACCTCTTAAGCACAAGCAAAAGTCACCATCTCTATAATACAGTACTAACAGCAAAAACATAGTTGGGCAATTCCCTCTGTGCATAAGGAATTAAACAGGATGGACGCTGGTGGGGAAAATGTGTGGGACTTAAAGTTTTACCACTATCTAACCATATACTTTCATTTTAAATAAATGCTACAGTATATTACATTGTGCTTGCAGGTGTGCAGTTAGTATAATTTGAGTGCTGAATTGATCAATTGTTCTTGGTTTAAGTTAATTTATTCTTGCTTTGGTAGAGCCATTTTAGTATACTCACGATATAGTATGCATACTTATATTGGAGCATAATTTACAAGTATATTAATATATTAATCAGAATTAATATTAATCAGAACTGAATTAATTTCGAGTATGTGAAAATAAGGGGAAAACACACTAAATGCACTTGATAAGATCACTTAATCACACAAGCAGGATATTCCTGTCTCTATTTTTTCATTTATTGTTATGTAACTAATAATAAGATTAGTTTAAATCACTGCAGTTTACTTTGTAGAGTCAAATGGACTTCTTCATTATCTCATACAGATAACATATACCATGGTAAAAACAACAGATATATATCCATATATACATTGGGTATTTAAGCATACTGTATATATATATATGGGATATATAACCATATAAGCATTGTTTTTTTCTTATATGGATGAGAACTATGAACTAAATAATTTTCAGTAATGGGGGCAAATTGGGGGCAATCAATAACACATGGAAATTCTCTGTTCAGATTGGTCATGAATCTGTGGCCCTCCAAACACAAACTCTCTACATCAGTGAGAAAAGCACAGCTAGCAGGTTAGTTGGGAGACTGGGGCTCCAAAGGCAAGTGATCATTGGTGTATTCCAAAGGAACATTTTTACAGGCCTGGTTTATGTTCATGTTTCTATTTTGGTTCATGTATTGGGCAGACACATTTATCCAAAGCGACATACTAACATTAAAACAAATAATAATGCTTAATGGTAATGGCATTAATGTAAACATGTGATATACGTAGGTGTTCAGCCTATAGTCAGAAAAGTCCATGATTTCATTTATATACAATTATTGTATATTATATAGATTAGCCTTGGTACACACACACACAAACACACACACACACACACACACACACACACACACACACAAACATATGAAAAGAAATGTGACTCCTTGTCATGACATTCCATGAGCTCAGTAGCCGCTGTCCTCCTCATTTGTTTCAAACACATTCCAAACTGACTATTTTCATGACTAATTCAGAAGAGGGTGGTATTGAAAATGTGTCTGAATATCCTGAAGAAATGTTAGTGGCTAATTACCCTCAGGAGCTCTCTCTCTCCAGGCAGATAAGCGCCGTGGCAAAGGTTTGTAGAAGGGCAAGTGTAAGCCTGTTTGCAGCCAACTGTTGTGATTCAGAGCCCAGCGTGAGGAGTCTTAAATCTCTCAGTGGAGTGTCAGAGAGGACAGTTGATTGAAGTCTTAAAATGTTTTGGTTGGATAAGGAAGAATGAATCCTGACAATATTCTAAACCGAACCAAACGCTGAGACAAGCGTGATAAATTAACACGGGTGATGCCTAAGCAGTAAGATGTCTCGTTACTCTGTTGACGTGCACAGCCAGTGAGACAGGCCTTCATGATGCTTTAGCAGTAAGAGGTCCCGTAACTCTGTTGACGTGCACAGCCAGTGACACAGGCCTTCATGATGCCTCAGCAGTAAGAGGTCCCGTAACTCTGTTAACGTGCACAGCCAGTGACACAGGCCTGTCATGATGCTTTGCCCCCTACCTCCCCCTTCTGCGGTAACAGGATGTCTCATTTTTCACAGTTTGATGCATACCTTGTTATGCCTAGAACACCATATGATGTGTTAATGAGTACTGAAATGAAAATGTTGGCAAGCAGTACTCTACTCTGCTTTCTCTCTAGAGTATAAAAGCAGTACTCTACTCTGCTTTCTCTCTAGAGTATAAAAGCAGTACTCTACTCTGCTTTCTCTCTAGAGTATAAAAGCAGTACTCTACTCTGCTTTCTCTCTAGAGCAGGGGTCTTCAACAGGGGGTCCGCGACCCCCAGGGGGTCCGCGGAGGTACTGCAGGGGGGTCGCGAAATCTTTGGTTGATAAGATAATTTTTTTAAATATTTCTAAAAAAAAATAAAAAATAAAATCAACCAATTTTTTTTTTCCACAAATTTAAATGTCTTCCAAATCAGAATTGTATTTATTCCCTTTAAATTTACATTAACATAAATCCAACATATTGTAGCGAACGTATAAATTGATCGAAAAGACATTATCTTTCAGTCCAATCGACACATTCAGCTACCCACAGGAGCTCTCTCAAGCTCACTCACTCTCTCAGTTCACTCACAGCACCTTTCATGCACAGGCACTAGCCAATCAAATCGCGTTTCCGCTCAAGTCTAAAGAGTGCGAAGATCAAAAATTAAAGATGGCGGACCAAACTCCATAGCTGGTCTTGTTTGTACCTATAAATTGTTAGTGACATTTTTTTGCTTAGATTTTTAAAAAAAAATAAATAAAGAGAAATAGACACTGTAAAAGGTCAAAAAACGTTAATTGTAACTGAAAAATAAGTGAGGATTTGCGAGGTGTGTGAGCCTCCTAGCTAATGTTAGCATGCTACTACCTACAATCTTAACAACTTGCTAGCGGTGTGATTGGTTTGTTGACCTGTCAATCTCACTATAACATCTATGTTGTCAACACAACTCCATGCGCCAGACTCCTCCTCCGTCATCCGTTGGATCGTGTCAGTCAGGAGTAATTGAAAAGAAGATACATCTCACTAATGTGGGAGGATGTGTGCCATCGACACAATAACAGGGTAGCTATGTTTATTTGGCACTAGGCCCAGTATATTATAAACAAAATTTTATGCAATTTATATAGTAGGGGGTCCCTGCTCATCTCGGCATCAGTTTGGGGGTCCCTGGCCTAAAAAACGTTGAAGACCCCTGCTCTAGAGCATAAAAGCAGTACTCTACTCTGCTTTCTCTCTAGAGCATAAAAGCAGTACTCTACTCTGCTTTCTCTCTAGAGTATAAAAGCAGTACTCTACTCTGCTTTCTCTCTAGAGTATAAAAGCAGTACTCTACTCTGCTTTCTCTCTAGAGTATAAAAGCAGTACTCTACTCTGCTTTCTCTCTAGAGTATAAAAGCAGTACTCTACTCTGCTTTCTCTCTAGAGTATAAAAGCAGTACTCTACTCTGCTTTCTCTCTAGAGTATAAAAGCAGTACTCTATTATGCTTTCTCTCTAGAGTATAAAAGCAGTACTCTACTCTGCTTTCTCTCTAGAGTATAAAAGCAGTACTCTACTCTGCTTTCTCTCTAGAGTATAAAAGCAGTACTCTACTCTGCTTTCTCTCTAGAGTATAAAAGCAGTACTCTACTCTGCTTTCTCTCTAGAGTATAAAAGCAGTACTCTATTATGCTTTCTCTCTAGAGTATTGTCATTTTTCTTTCAACTCCAGTTTTTATTGCAAAAACTGCACAACATGTAGTCTTGACTGATGCAAAGGATCTTAAAGTGATTTCTGATCTTAATCTTCTGTTCAAATATCTGTTCCACCAAAATTGCTGAAGGTTGTAACTACAGTTTCATGATGTGATATGTTGACATCTTAGGTTGCTAGTTCAGTTTGAAATGTGTCATTGTCATTTCAAACTGAACACAGGAAATGTGATTGGTTTAATCCCTGAAGTAAATCAGCATTTAAGAGATCAGCATAATTACATAAAACACAGACTGAACAGACTTTTTTTAAACACAGACTGAACAAATCAAATATTTGGCTTCAGTAAAGGTCTCAACAGAATGGAAAGGTGATCATGGCTGATGATATTTTACAAGGACGAGCATAATCCTGCTGGAGTCTGCAAACTCACTGTAGTTCTGTGCTGACTCAGACGAGTAATTAACACCTTCACCTGGAGAGAAGACATCATCTTAAAGAAGTCATTTTTCAGGGCAGGATCCCTGAATTACATTGAACTAAGGACAGTGCTACGATGTACAAAGCATGAATATATTATAGGGTCAAAATGATTAATCTCTCTTGAAATAAGAAATTCTGAAGGTAACTTTAACATTCAAAAAGACTGATGTGGAAGTTTTCTTATAATTTAATAATAATCTTTAATCTGATGATTTATTAATCTTGCGAGTTGGAAGGAAGTTTTGCACTGCTACTTGGGCAGGCTGGGTGGTGCCGTAGAAACTGGACAGTGACCCTTGAGAAAGCACCCTCTCAAAGTGTGGATATTACAAATGAAGAATGGGATTGTTGATGCACACACTTTGATGTTAAGCTGAAATGAGAGAGAGAAAGAGAGAGAGAGAGTTAGTACTGGGCCAGCTTTGGTTTGTCAATATGACACGTTTCCTCTACTTACAGGGTCACTTAAAAAGAGCAGAAAATTCCATCCAAGATCCTGCAAAATGTATTGCATACTAAATAAGTTGTGTGTGCGTGAGCGTGAGCGTGTGCGTGTGCGTGTGCATGCGTGTCTGTCTGTCTGTCTGTCTGTCTGTCTGTCTGTCTGTCTGTCTGTCTGTCTGTCTGTCTGCCTGTCTCTGTCTGTCTGTCTGTCTGTCTGTCTGTCTGTCTGTCTGTCTGTCTGTGTAAGACTGTGAGTGTGTCCACCAATCCATATTGTGCTTCTTGAGTAAAGTTGTTTGCATCCAGTGCAAATAGAATATTGCTCTTCTCTGTGAAAAACCAAACCTACATCAATTTAGCCATTAGCAAGTTCAGCGCTTTACTTCAAAAACTAACTGTCATCTTTGTCCAAATCAATGGCCTGAAGGGGAAAAAGGGAATCTCCTGAGTGACTGAGCCTCCTTAAGTACCGTATAGCACATAGAACAGAGAAGCTTGGATACGTTTGGGTCATCTTTGTGGCCTATCAACACTGAGAGCAGGGCATTTGGTATAGGGAGTATTTTGGAAAGAGTGTCACCTTTTGCAAAAACAAATCTCCTTCCAGGACAGGGGTTGTCCTCTTCTTCAGAATGCGAGGGACACATCAACTCAGAGAGCACCAACCCAATCTCTAGCCAGCTCTACCCTGTCAGTGCAGCTAGGATGGAAATATTTGAAATTCTATCCATCACCCAAATATGGCACCAGTCTACTATAGTGCCACTATGTTTAAACTGGTATTTATTTATTATCAAAGACTCTTGCAACCATAGAAATACTATAACTGATTACACACTGTTCGCTTTCACAACCAGTAGGTGTTCAGTTTGAAAATAATAAACAAAGAGAAAATGTCTTTAGCTGCAAAATATTCAATTATGTCTGCATTTCATATGAACTACATTGTTACATAATTTCTACCTGGCATAGTTGGCATTTTAGTAAGCGAAGTTTTGTAAACTGATAAATATGATAAACTTTATCTACCTCTTCTACTTAACATCTTTAAGAAGAAGTGCATTTACTTTGTCTTTTCATATGTTTATCTTATGTTCAGTACTTATTGTTAAGTTATGTTATGTTATATCATGTTTGAGTACTTATATGTTTATATGTTATGTTATGTTATGTCTTGTTATGTTATGGTAGTGTGGTACGGTGTCCTGTCCTAAGAATTTCAGTGCCCAGTCTGACTCTGTTGTTCTGTGCATCTGACAATAAAAGACTTGACTTGACTTGACAGACATATTGTTGTCAACCCCTACAGCAGCCCAATCACTAAGTTTTTTCCCAAACTCTATCTTCTACAACACGCTCATATGACATCATTCATGAAAATGTGTATGTTTCACCGGTTATACACTTACACTTAAGTGAACATATCTGTTTTATTAATAAGGTCACTGGTAAGTGGGGAGGGCCAAATAGAAAACTCTGTATCAAGGTGAGATTTATGCAAATTGAAGTGTAGATTGGACATGTTGTTGCTCCTCTGTTCTTCTGGCAGGTCTCTGAGACGTATTGAAGTTGCTTGCCCCCCCCCCCCCCCCCGGTGTCTTGTCTCCCCAGGTAACCATTTTGTATTAACACGTAGTAATAATAACAACAGTAACAACAACAACAATAATATTATAATAACAACAACAGCAATGATAATAATAACAATATGCACATGTATTCACATTCATGTTAAGGTTTTCATCTGAAACCGGTGACAGTAATGTTGCAATGCTACAGTATACTATCTTTATGCTGAAATGCAGTGGGGTATTTCATTTTATTTTTATCTGACATTCTGTTCCCCCTTCCAGACGTTGTGCACTGTCTCTCAGTCAGGGAGGGGAAAGAGGACATCTTACTCTGTGTTATCTCAGATCGTCTTGCCTGCCCACCTTGTCTGTTTAATTTGCTGAAGCTGGGAGCTGCAAACTTCAAACAGAGCCAGTTCTCCATGATCTAGCGCAGGATGAAAGCCTAAACTCCAGACACAGGGCGGTGAGCTTAACTTGGGGGATTTAGATGTTGTAGTCTCACGTTCGGTTAAACTGAAGCAAGGCCTCACGTCTGATTTAACTCTGACAGTCTGACAATATACTGTGTGATGAAAAAATCCTTAAAGGCTTCAGAAGAAGACTCCACTGCATCCACAGTAATGGGGAAGAGCTATTGCATATGGTTTATCATTTCTACATCATACAAAGAAATTCTTGTATGTTGGCAAACTTCACCTGCTGAATGTAGGCCACGTCATTAGTGTACCATGTGCCTGGTTGTTTTCTGTCAAAGAAATGAATAAATGAACTAATCTGATCCCCACTTCCACACTGATTACTGCTCATGCTACAGCTCTAAATGTTTACTACTACCATCTGCTGTTCGGAAGGAGAAACGCTTCTTACCTGCTGATGGTCTGTCCCTTTACAATGCAGACAAGACAAGAAATTCAGTGATCATTTAACTGATTAATTGGCACTTATGATTGAAATATACATGTAATATTTATCTCTACATATCACATATGTCATATATGTATGTCGAGATGTTCTTCATATGGTCAATACTGATTTTTAAATAGAAATGATCACTATAAATTAAAAAAACATGATTACTGCATAAACTGTATAATAGAAATATTTCTACGTCTCTCCCATACACAATTGACAAAACAAAATAACGCGATTATTGTGGTTGCCAAGGATACCTGGTCACCACGGCTGTCAAATCTTCTCTAATACTAATACCATTGCATTGTCTTGATAATTAAAATAATCCCCAGCACCCAGCTTAGAGAGTGGTCCTCTGTTCTCCAGTGGACCAGTGACTTTACAATTCTTTGTAATGTATGATTGATAGGAAGGGCCACCCAGAGAGGAATGATGATGCACCCTCTTCACAGTAATGTCAGGTTTCCCAGGAGCATGAATGTAAAATGACAACACCAAAGCACTAGATGGGTATTGGAGGAAGTACCATATCTCTCCCCCCCATTGGCTGCAGCATTTCACAATGAAGAGAGACTTTGCCTGGGTTCTAATTATTAGCATCAATATGAAATGTAGAGGGTAGTAAATATTACTATTAAATTCGTGGAAGACTACTTGGAGAAGATAATTGTCATGTTTGTTAAGTGACCAGAGTGCTATATGACATAGTAGTTAGTAATCTATGACAGAACTATGCATATCTGTTTCAGAATAATCATGATTTAAATCAGAAAATATTTTGACAAAGTACAAAGTAATAATGTATTATGATATTTTTTTCTACCTTGTGGTAACACTGTATAAAACAACCATACAATGTTATTAAAAAGTTGAACATTTATGTGATGAATGGTTTTAGAAAGGTATGTAATGTTTGCAAACATCTTTGCACAATTATGACAGCTTTTGTTAAGCTTTTGAAGATATAAATATGTGTAAACTCATTATAAAAGCACACACATAATTTTCGTCATCATAATATTGTATCTGTCACACCTGTTTAGAGTAAACGATTACTGAGGATGCCTTACTTTAAATTGAGGGCTATTATCTCAAATAGTATGGTGAAACATCTGTCCCTCCATTATAACAGGCAAAATACATTCTTCTATCCAATCCTAAATCTTGCACATCCAGTCACTTTGCATTATAAGCTATGCACCATAAAACCAGTTTTGTCACATTACCTAGGGCCACTATTTTACAATCATTCCCTCTTTCTAATACGTATTAGCCCTTCACACTAAATGACGTCTGAATGGATTACAGATTGATTGGACATGATTTGATCATTCAGCCCATCAAAAGGCCAGGGAATGGGGCACAAAGTTGTCACTGGGGTCAGGGATAATCAGTTGCATGGGTGATGAGACACACGCTGTGGCATTCAGTCACTGAAACCTTTTTCTGAACAAACAGCGCAATCCTCTAATGCCATGCTGAGCTCCTCCTCTGTATTAGAATGGCAGTCATTAGTGTGATTGTGCGGCGCTGTGTCAGACTGGGAGATGATGAGGGCAAAGGGCAGCCATTTTAGGTGTTTTTCACTCGGAGAGATAAACTGGGAGCAGCTCTGCAAGTTCAGGTTTAAATGAGTCAACAGATAATGTCTATCTGCAATACAGTGTGCATCATCTTTCTCTTGTGGTTCGGACTAAGTGTGGCTGACCTGAAATATAGCAGAAATGTTACTGGGAAGAAAATCAGAAAAATCATTATTTTGGCTTCAATAGGAACCATATGGGTTGACTGACAAGAGTTTCTATCTGCTAGAGATTGTGGCGTTTTCATTTTTATTTACATGGCAATAGTAAAGTAATGAAACTATATCAGCCATCTGCCAGCTTCATAGAGGAGGCTCAACGTACGGCAGAGGATGACCTCTGATGATGTCACTCACAGAATATGTTCCACTGCAGAGCAAGAAGGAAAGCATGTCCAATTTCTGCCAACTTAATAAAACGCAAGCATTATCATAATGTCATATTAAATACCCCTTGAGTGTTTGGGAGGATTTACAGAACAAAACAGCATATGGTACATGCAATCTGCTGTGGCTAGAAAAAAATTATAATAATAAATAAAACAATAACCCATCCAACTGTAACATTCTCCAAATCCACTGAGACCAATCTCAACCTGATGTGTGACGTCTTCCCCTTGGGCTCTAATTCCAGGAAGCGGCGGTTTTGAGAGTAAGTTGGGAGGAGTGTCAGACAGGATGTCGCTGATATATGTTAGCTTAGCGCAGTCTCCTCTCAGCCTCCTTCTCGCCTATCCAAGAGAGCTGAGCTGCCGGAGATGTTGCCACTGTGCTTTAGAGAGAAGCAGTCTCAAGGATTACTGTCCGGGCGTAAAAGAGGCAATTAATCTCAGTCTCCAAAAAAAAACTGTGATATAGTGGAACTTCAAGGCCTTAGCGGATCTTTTGGTGAGAAATGATCCCCTGTTTACTAATTTCCACAAAGTGGAGGAGGGGGTATATGGAAACACATGACAAAAAAAAAGAGTACTTTGTTCCAAGCCTCTGTGCGAAAAATGAATGTGACTAATTGAAAAACATTGTCAGTAGTCAGTCTCTGGTCATTAATGGCAGAGGAATGAGATTTGAAGAAAGAGCAACTGCTCTATGATCAGACCCACACTTTGCAGCCCTCATTAGGCATGGAGGGAGGGATGCAGTATGCATTAAGCGTTTACTGAGATGTGAAGCTCTTTCATTGTGCTGGTCAAGTTATTATCACAGTAGAATCAAGATTGTTTGTTAGGAAAGGGGGCATAGGGCATTGTACTCTTGCATTATAGGAGATCAAAATAAACGTAATACTATCCATATATAATATGGCAATGAGGACTGTATGTATATGCATGTAGGTTTGTGTGTATTGATGTGGATATCATGCCAACGCCCTTTCTGACCCTACCTGTTCGTTAGAGGGGTCAGCCTTCAATTCAATTCAATTCAATTCAATTTTATTTGTATAGTGCCATAACAATACAATTGCCTCTCGGCGCTTAACAGAGCCCAGAGCCTGAACCCCCTTAGTGCATGCACAACGGCAACAGGGGCAAGGAAAAACTCCCTGTTAGGCAGGAAGAAACCTTAAGCAGAACCACGGCACATAAGGGGGGACCCATCTGCTTGAGGTCGGCCGGGTGGAGACAGGAAGGTGGGACGGGGGGAAGGGGGGAAGGGGTAGGGTTGTGTGGCAGAATGGGAAAGGAAGCAACAGGGGCAATACACAGCCAGCATTTGGTCACTGGACATATGTATACATACATCTGGTGGTAAATACATGATACAGATAAGACCAGATTACTGTGCCAATAGGGTTACTGTTACAGGT
>NC_137915.1:28585399-28620399 GCF_963457725.1 Sprattus sprattus | reverse complement strand
GCGTAATCCCTCCCAGAGAGCTTAAAAGTCAATATCCACACACACAGGAGGATCCAGAGCCAGAGTCCACTGCACCGACCGGCAAAGGAAAAACCACACATAGGTTAGGCAAGACAAGGAAATATTCATTCCCTGTGAATCCTGTTCTTTGGTGGGTGGAGCATTCTGCTGTCAAAACTAGCCTAGGTAATGGTGTCTACACAGAGTGCACTGTTTTGATATATTTTTAGGTTCATTTTTGATATCCATTTTATGTCGTCATTAAGTGTCTACATTCATAAATGTCAGTGCCGGTCTATTGTTTGCATTTACAAGCGAGTAGTTGTTTGTGTGTTTATCTGTGTCTTTGTCAGTGCATGTGTGTGTTCAATTGGAAGGGGGAGTGGTGGAGATATTTGATGCTGCAAATATCAAGACACACTCTGAACGAGGAGCATTCCCCCTGGACTGTCATTAAATAAATGTCCCTGTGGGGGTGTGTTGATGAAATGAAAATCATCATATCATTACACATAATAGATCTGTCAGGAAAGACCAGAGCAGAAATTCACATCACATCACATCCAGCAACGAGGATGCACCAAATTCAATTACGAGACCCAAACCTCGCAACGAGGTGCTTGGCAAACTGCATTAGGAAGACAGTTGTTTTATGTCCTGTATAATACAATCTCCCCTTGTATCCATCACTGTTTCTGCCATCACTTGGCTCGACTGGTTCCCAGCCAGAATTAGGTCAAACACTCGGAGGGCTGCTCTCCCCTTCCCTTACGATGTAACCTAGTCACCAGACATATCACAAGGAAAACAATTGACTGGCTGTAATGAATTTTAACAGTGTTGCCCTTTTCACTCTTAATTGACTATTGGACTTTAAGTCCTGATAAGTGCACGGCATTCTCGTTTTCTTTTACAGAATAACATTAAAAAACAAACTTTGATCTAGAAAGTGTGCCATATAGGGGAGGAGGAGGTAATGACAGGCGAGGGATGAGAGGATGGAGAAGAACACAGATAAAAATAGAATCACATAAAGAAATGATGCAGGGCTTCCCCACAGTGTTGACAAACAGTGTGTGTTGTTGCTGTTCTGTGGGAATGAAATTGAGAGCACTGGAAAGAGGACTGACTTATATTTTTTAAAGAAGAGAGTGTGTCTGGTTGGTGCCTTTGGAGTGTGCTTTTAAGTCAACTGTTATCATTTTTTACTTTTTGCTTTCCAATATATAAACAGAATTTAGGTAAGAATGTGTGCTGATGTACTAAATGGGTAAATGTGAGGCAGTAAAATGTTTTTCAGCAAGATGTCCATTTAGCTTGTTCTTCCATCTCAGGACCACGGACAGCGGCAAAGCCAAGCCATTACCACAAGACTGGATGGTGTATTACATTCAATAACAGTCTCAGAACATGAAAGCATCCATCACAATCTTCTTCAGCAAGGAAAAAAATAGGAAACCTTAGAAGCAGGGCACTGAGGTGTTTTTAAAAAAACAGCAAAGAGTCTCTGTTTAGAGCACACAATATTCAGCTTGAAAGTGTGCTTTATGCTTCAAGGATTAACACAAACTGTGTTGGCCAATTGCCTAATTGAGGGCATATGTCCAATTCCAAAAGCTTCATGTTTGTTTTGCATGGGAAAAGGTATTTGAATGCAAATCATGATTGTGAAGAGGTGTCACCTCTGGGGCGGTTAATCTGTCTTTGGTGTTGAGTGGTCTCTTCCTTTAGTATTTCCATCAGTGCATGTGGCATTAGCCATGCAGCATGCGGTTCGCTGACACCAGTGCAAATGAATGGGAGCCCTTGAACATGCCCACACAGGGCCACGTTCATGAGTGCGTTAATAGGAGAAGAATCTGTAGAATTAGATGAACCTGTTCACCCAGGTGCTAGAGTCACTTTCCATTAGGAGCCAACCCCCATGGAGTCTCACCTCAGAGCCAGCACTAAACTCCAGCCAGTTCTGTGTGCTCAATACTGATGGCATCTTCTCCAATGCTGCCCTCCTCTTGTGTGGATTTGGTCTCTCTGTTCACTCTATTTATTGTCCCTTAGACAGACATTCAGGATATGGAGGACCAAACCTGCCATATTTACAAATGAATGAATAAATAAATGTCCACATCCATGCATTTAGACAGAATTAAATAGATAAATGTTTTAATTAATGCACAATTGTTTATCAAAGTTACTTATAATTTACATTTATGTATGTATTTATTTATTAATTCATATATTTATTCATTTATTTATTCATTCATTCATTCATTTATTAATTAATGTATTCATTCATTCATTCATTTATTCATTTATTTATTCATTCATTCATTGTTCCCAATATGAAAATGAGAGGAGGCCAATACGTGGAAACTGACGTGGAAACTTACGTTCAGACATTTTGCAATCAATCCAGAGCCGTCATGATACTGATGTAATAATATGGCTTCGTATGAGATTGACAGGTTATTGCTCTCAGGTTGTGGCCAGACGTCCTCTTTTACCCGGACATTCCGAGACCTAAAAAATGTTGCGATTCCAAAATTGTCCGGGATTTTGCGTCATCGGATATTTGTGTTTCTGGGTCTTTCACAAACTCGTTTTTACGTCCTTACAAGTTTTGGAAAGTGTAGTATCTCCCTTATGTTCCACCCTCTTGCGCGAGCTCTGACTAGAGAGAACTGTTTTAAGTCGACTGCCCTCCCAGTGTTGCCAGATGCACAATAATGATCCTCCAAATACGATCATTTTGAGCATTTGGCACGATACTGAGCATTTTGCCGGCCCCACTAGGTGCATTGTTTACAATAACAGTGATTTCCTTCGCAGGAATGGTACCCCATATTCAAAACCATAGTAGGCTAAGTTAACAAATATTGCCTAGGAAAAGTGATAGCACAATTAGTGTCTCCGCTGCGCAAATTAAAAGCTGTGTGTGTTTTGTGCCACTTAAACTAGTTCTAAAGTATGCCAGGGGGACTTTCTTTTCCGCAATATTGAGATTTCGGAATATTGGCCTTTCGGAACACTGGGCCGTCCCCAGAGTGCCTACGGGACTTGTAGATCTTGTAGATTACTTGCTCTCCCTGAGAGATTAGAGGGACACGTTGTTTTTGTTCGCATTTCCAAAGCCTAATACATAGGGGGAAAGTTGCCAGCTGTGGATTAAACAGTGTGGGAGACCCCACTCCCAACTCATCGCAAAATACACATATGTCTTCTCCAAAATAAATGAAGCTGCTTGCAGTTAGCTAGCTAGCTATCGCTAGTTATGATGACTAACTATCTAGTTGAGAGAACATCCCCTAACAGATATGGTTCATGGCAACTAGTATTATAACCATCAGAAGTACATAACTAGTCTCTCCAACAAATGTGTTGATGTTCAAATCAAAATGTTAATGTTACCGTCAAAATGCTAGTTGCCAGGAGCTTAACACACTGCATCAATGTTTAACAAAACGTCCCAAAAGGCCATTATAAACTTTTTATATTTAAATCTTTGTAGCATTTTGTGAATGAGAAGCCTACTCCTGAGTATCTCATGGTATGCATAAAGCACAACCTGAGAGCAATAACCTGGCGATCTGATACAAAGCCATAGCATTAAATCAGTATCATCAAGGCTCTGGATTGATTGCAAAATGTCTGAACGTCAGTTTCCACGTCAGTTTCCACGCCTACTGGCCTCCTCTCATTAATAAATAAATGAATGAATGAATGAATGAATGAATAAATATATGAATGAATAAATAAATACATACATAAATGTAAATTATAAGTAACTTTTGATTGACAATTGTGCATTAATTAAAACATTTATTTCTGTCTAAATGCATGGATGTGGACATTTATTTATTTATTCATTCATTTGTAAATATGGCAGGTTTGGTCCTCCATATCAGGAAGCATGGCATTTCTTATCATATCTATGCTGATGATACCCAGATTTATTTGCCTCTTTAGTCTGGTCATGATAGTTTACAACCTGCCCTGATGATATTAAGTTCTTGATGCATGATAGCTTCCTGAAGCTTAATGAAAACAAGAGAGAGGTTCCCCTACCGTCAGTGCAGATACGGGTCCTGATGAAATTTAGGATTGATTTAAAGATCCAAGAAAGCGTTCTAGCTCCAGCCTGTCAAGCAAATCTCTTGACTCCTTATACTCTGATTAGGGCCCTAAGATCCTCCGATTAACTTGTATTGGTTAAGTGGTTCATAGGTGATTGAGCTTTTACTGTTGTTGGTCCTAAATTATAGAATAACCTCCCATTTGATATCAGATCTGCTGCCTGCTTTTAAAACTAGACAAACAAATTACTTTGACACACTGGCATTTATTTTACTGTTCTGCTTTTTGTGTGTGCACATTTTAGTCCAGTCTGAGGTTGTGCTTTTATTTGTGCTTTTAGTTCAGTCTAAGGTTGTGCTTTTATTTGTGCTTTTAGTTTAGTCTGAGGATGCTATATAGTTTTAGTCATGTCTATTCCTAATTCTAATATATTGGTATTTTATTGTGTTTTATTGTTATAATCAGTTTATTCTTTATTCTTTCCATTTTATTCCTTTTATCTGGTTTAGTTGTTTATTTCCTTTAATTCTTGTTTAATTGAAAACAATGAAAACAACTGAATAACTTTGGTACAACTCCTATTGTTTTAAAATGTTGGCTTGACTTGACTCGACTCTTCTACCTTGTTATTTGAAAATTTAAATACAGTATGTTGTGTTCTGGGTTTGTTAATTGGAAGGTTGTGTGTTTTATTCATCTGTGTGACAGAGAAGGTAAAATGGGGATGTATTGTGGAAGTAACCTCTGTCCTCCACACATGCTCATACACACACACACACACACACACACACACACACACACACACACACACACACACACATGCTCTGTAGTGTTATCTGAGCGTCTGTACCCCGCACACCTTCATTACATCCCCAGATAGCAGCATTGGCAACTTGTCACAGCTATTGATTTCTCTTAAACTGCAATTTACATGGATATGTGTGGGTGTCCTCCGGGTAGGCTTCGTCCCCACAGACCTCCCACCACAGTCCCCTCTCTCCCTCTCTCTCTCTCTCTATCTCTCTCCCTCTCTCTCTCTCTTCCTCACCCCTCGATCGTCGGCTGGAAATTGTGCATGAGTGGGACCTCAAAATGACTTTTTCCTTTGCTCTGACATCAGCAAATATGCCATATCTCCAAGTGGGAATTTCATAATGGAATTTCTCCTGTTTTTTGTGGGTGTTATATATGTCACAACAGCTCTTAGGCTAATGACATTTGACAGGGGGAAAAAAATATGCTTTTTGTTTGCTCCTAAAATGTCAGCGTCTACTAAAACACGAGTGTTGTTCTGCTTTGATGTTCATTTGTGCTTGTAATTCTATATTTCCAGATACTTTGGAGTGATCTGCAAGCCACTGCTTGGGGTCTGTACTGGTTTTCTTATTTTTGTTTGTCCATACCCATAAGAAAATAAATCTAGAGCTCACCACTTATCAGTTTTTCATTGCCTCCAGTTTAGAATTGTCTCAAGAGAGCTGTCACTTATTTCCACACTCAGCACAAACTAAGGTCACAGTGTGTGTATGTTTTTTTACAAGCAGGTACTGTTTTTGTTTGGACATGACTAAAAGGCTATGAATTAGCCAAGCTGACCTTGTTGGAAGTGTTAGGGAACCTACCAGCACGGGGAGTAATGTGTATCAAGTACAAAGGCAATTTTGATTGAATGCCAAGCCTGCACAAAATGCCAAAATGTCACAGTCCTGAAAATGTCTCTACACCAACTCCACTGTCAAAAGCCTTACTTGATGATCTGGAGGTCAGACAGTGATTACCCTGTGTCCTTATCTATGAAAAACAGGTGACACATCACCTTTACGTCAGGTTTTCTCAGACTGTCAATGCCCTTTGTCTAGTCGTCAATGGTAATGACTTAACACATTTTTTTTGTTCAATCTTTTTTTCCCCATTTGTTAATTTTGTGTTCATTTCAAATGGCCAATTTGATTGTTAAATGATCCTTTTAAATGGTAAATAATGTATAGAGGAGTAAATAACAGGGAAGTTTTACCAGTTATTACTGACTGAAAGTGGAGATAAATCAGAAAACAAAAGATTTAGCCTACTCTACAATGGCACACCTATTGACGTCCGTACCGTTGACTTTAGCTGGTCTGTAACGTCTTGCATCGCAGAGGTATCATTCACATCACTCGAACCAAGTGAGAGCTGAGTTTGCAAGCTGGCTAGTAAGGGGGGGCTGAGGTTGGTGCTACTGCTGATGATGTCACGGCACGGCGACAGTCATGATTGGGTCTAATTAGAATTTGCGGCAGCAAATAGATAGTCTCCCTGCATGATTGGATTCAAAGTGGCTGGTGCCAAAAATCGCAGAGGTGCAGAAAACTAGAAGCCTCTACATAACGCCGTTGCGAGCAAGAGAGCTCAGTGCGAACTGTCAAGCTGGGCTCCAAATACGATCGCACCGGCAGAGAGCAAGCATGCAGGACTTTCTGAGATAATCTTTTTGCACACTGAGATTCAACAGCAAGAGGTAGCCTATTCCCTTTATTAAAAGTACGAAGGGAAGTAAAGAACACCCCGATTACTGACACCGACGTCGTGGTCTTGTTTAAGCACTGAACTGAGGCAACAACTTCACTGAGACAACTTTGCACGCTTCACCAAATTGTACGGCTCTGCCAGTGTTCTTGCCATGGCATCGGTTCTTGGAAACAACACCCGCGCCTCCGGAACACCAAGCAGCCAAGTGAAATGCAAGTTCAAACGGAGAAGGAGGCGGAGATCGAAAAGAAAAGGTAAACTTTTTTAGTGGGTTCAGTTTATTTTTTCACGCTTGGGGAGAATGACAGAGGTCGTGCGCACCTTGACAAATCACAAGATACCTGCGACATCCTAGCAAGTCAGGTATTTAACGGAAACCTACCGAAATTCTTACAGTTTCAAAATATTCTAGCCGTTGTCATGGAGTAAATATTATGTTTCTTTATTCAGCCGTGCGTCAGTCTCAGTTGCCAAACGCATAATCCTTGAGTCTTTCTGGTTTGTGTCGCGCTAAGGTCGCCTCATTTGTCCCCCTTCGCCATGGTCAGCCTTCGCTAAACTTTCTAAACAAAGAAGACGGCCCTATTACCGTTGTTAGAAAATAATGGCTTTTGCATTTCCTACACCAACGTCAAATGTGCTGTTTTGTAAAATCCTTTAAAATGTAAGCACATTAATCTGGATGTCATGCATCTGTCGCCTTCTGCTTCATGTCTCAGTAACCAACACACCCAAAAAGCAAAGGCTTTGCAACTGAGAAAGCGTTCGTAAAACACCTCGAATGCCAATTTAAATATTATTTCATCTGTTTGTTTTAATTCACTTCGTCGCGACTTTTTCTAAATACATCAGTGACTGCTATTCAGTTCAGTGAATTAAAGAGTCCTATTCATAGACCTGGGAACTCCGGGGAATACTGCAGTAGAACAAGGGCATCTGTTTAGTGCCTCATATTAGTATACATGACCGTAGCCTAATGCCCCTGACCGAAAGTGCCCCCTCACATGAGGAACGATCCATCTGCGTTCCTCCCTCCTTCAGTAATGTTACCGTCAACAGAGATGGTCAAGCACATGTGGAAGACCAGAGAGAAGAATAGTTAGAATGAAACGCACACACACATTCAGCTTTGATTTATTATTGTTTGTAAAGAAACCCTCAGAATGTTGAAAAGGGAGTTTATATTTCTTTATGTTTAATGTGAGAAAGGGAAAATGCAAAATAAATCTAGATGAAATTGATAAATGACCCAAATAAGAGGTTTCAAACTGCACAATTAGAATAACTTGTTGCAAATCACTTCTGCTCAAACAATGAATCTTGCGTTCCCCACGCTCCCCTCTAGGAGGAAACAAAAATGGAGGTAGGAGAGCTCCAGCCCACCTCCCAGAAAGACAAGCAAAACACTGTCACTTATTCCTCTTATGCTTCTGTTGAAGTCAAGGAAATAAGAGCAACAGCAGACAGGGGGAGTGGAGTGGCATGGCAGACCTGAGAGCATGGCGATGGTGCTCCATCTTATTGTGATGGCACGGTGATGGACGAGCAGGTTGGTCAGGGTCAGGCCCAAGAACGGCTCTTCCCTCTCCCCACTGACAAGTTTGTGCCGTATGTTGTGACCCCTCCGGTGGCTTATCGTGTCTGATGACAGCCATGCTAGGACACAGGCAGGATGGGCTGATAAGCTTCCATTGATCAGCGCCTGTTTGGTCCTTGGCTCATTTGCGCCTGTGCTTTCGTTTTGCATTCTCATCTATGGAGGCTAGTGGTGTGTTTGGACTGTTGTGTGTCAGAATATGGGTGTTGAGCAGATGTTGTATAATTTAACATGGTGTCACGGTTGTATGATTTAACATGGTCCTAGTTTTATTAATATTATTAGTATTATTATTATTTGTATTGGTTGTCTGATTTTAGTGTAGGGTGGATTAGCAGTAGAGAGTTTTTTTTTTTTTTTCATTTTCATTTTTCATAATCCAGGTGATAATTTAACACCTAAATGATTTAATGATTTATGAATGCAGAATGAGTTTGGTGTATGCCGTACCTCAAATGTTCCCTTGCCTTTTGTTTATACTTTGCCTGTAGCCCTACCACATTGATGTGCATTAGCAGCACGGAGGTTTTTAAACAGCGTTTCATTAGCTGCTTCTGTAGTTCACACTAGATTGCCTGCAGACTGTAGCCTTTTCTCCAACCCAGCAGTATTAATAACCCAAGTAATTGAGACAAGAAAGACAAATGCATAAAATATAGCAGCCAGGCAAATATATTTACATAATGGAAATGACAGAATTGGTTACAGAACATTAAGCATTGAGTATGAACACCAGACAAGGCAAGAGCATAGCTGAAGAGGCCATTGCGTTATATTTCCAAATGGCTACTTTGTCTGCTGAGTTGATGTAGTTTGATGCCATCGGGTGCAAGGGACAGGTCCTCAGACTGTGATGTCTGATTTCTCAGTGTGCAGCGCTCACAAAGGACCCACGTTAGCAAGGTCTGCAAATGACCACTCCTATCGCAATGAAAACATTTATGTCCATCATGAAGTTCTGAGATGGTAATTAATGATTTAGGAATCACATAATGTTGCACAGTATTTGTTTTACAGATGACCTGATGTGGTAAAAAAAAAAAAAAATTGTCAACAGACAATGCACTTTTGTGCAGAGTGTTTCAGACAATTAATCCCCTGAACACAGATTATATCAGCAGATTGTTTTAACCATTTTTTATTTTGATAATGGAGATGGTCCCATAATGCCCTGTGTGTGTGTGTTTTTTTCTCGCATATTCATCTCTCTGAAAGCTCAAACAATTATTTTTATACTTTTCTTGGCAAAAGAGCAGCATTTCTGGGATTATGGTGACTTGGTATTTGAAGGTCTAATCCAGTGAAAAAGCAGGGGATTACCATGGGATGGCCAGTGTATTAAACCCGTGTGTGTATTCAAATGGATGTAAGCAGATTTTTCTGCTGATTATATTAGATCTACCATTTGTGATTGTTCTCTTTTTTTCTCTTTCGATAGCATGCAAGTAATGGTAGTAAAGTGTTCTCGTAATGAAAAAGCACAATGTGGATTAGTCTCAGAATGTAGGGCAATTGTCTTGATCAGAGACATGTGGTTTTCTCACTCCTTCCCATAAAAAAATCATATTCCTAGAAACAGCATGTGTGTAAAGAACGACTGCCATTACTTTATATTTCTTAGAATATCATTTATCCTAGTACAGTTTTTAAAGGGCAATAATCACCACAATCATCGCTGAAATAGTTTTCAATTATGAGTCCATTTCGGCTACACATCTGAATCGTTTTCTGTCTTGGTAGTGTGTGTGAGAGAGAGCGAGTCTGTGCATGCGCCCTGATACAGATGCAGAAGCACACGTGTCAGAGAATTCATATTGTTTCATCTTAATTTGTCTTTGTCAGAACAGTTTGTTGAGATCTATGCTGCAGTCACTCTATCATGTCTGTAAATAGTGTGTTTTTCTATAGCTTTAATCAATCACACTGATAGTCATTTAGCTTGAATTAATCACACTGATCAGTAATTTAGCCCCTGAATTATTAGGGCCCCTTGGTGTCTCCTACTGCCCCCCAAAAAACAAGACAGACTGCATGAAAGCAAAGTCTAAGTCTGAATCCTGTGAAAGAAACACTGTCCATTTTTTTCTTACATCTTTTTTATCCCTCTTGTTTACTCTTTAAGGGTTTACTGCTGTGAAAAAAAATTACGCATCAGGGAAAAATAAATAGTTCAAAATATATATATTTTTTCTTCATTATTCAGTATTGGTAGGATACTAGAATTGATCCCCTCAGAAAGAGGTATTTATTGTGTGCACCCATCTTAATCTGATGGTAGTTAATTGTCTCCATGGCAGACAGATTGCCTGTCCTTCAGCAGACAGGCAGCAAAAGCCCTCCCTGAGTGTGGCGCAATAAGTCGCAATTACTGTTTACTTGCTCCTGTGTTGATGGCTGGGCTCCCATGGGTCGAGGGGTCATCTCGGGAGCAGTCAGACCAACGCCATAACTGAGCTGCTGTCGCAGAGCCATTAGTGAGTAGGACAGGCCTCGCCCGCCGAGAGAGAGAGGAAGACCTATCCCTCCCAACATCATAGCCCCTTAAGCAGACACAAGACCCCAGAGACCTGAGGGAAATCACGGTGACCACGGCATGTTTTCTGTCCCACGCTGTTGCTGCTGCCTGGGACTCTTATTGAGTTTCTTTGTTCTTCTCAGCCCATCTTCCAGATTTGAATCTTCTTCTTATTATCCTTACTAAGTACTTAATTTACTCTTTCTTGTTTTTTTCCTCTCTGTCTCTTTATTTATATGGAATTTTCATGAAACCTTGCGGATTGTGATCATTTTACATATCTGACTCATACACTGGCACTGCTTTACCTGATATATCAGTGTGCCGTACCTTTTCTGCCTCTCTTGAATATCAGTACACCTACATTTGACCAAACCACTAAATAAAAAGGTTATTATTTTTAGATTTGTTTTATTTTGCATGTTTTTTTTTTATCAATGCGACCTCTAAGCCGACAGACATTCCTTGTTTTAAAAACCAAGCTCAGTGACTAAAGAATGTTGCTCTCATGTTGGTAAGACCAAACCTTAGAAAATTGGTTATCTGAAAAGAGCTTATGTTATGTGACGTGACCTGGATCTGAAAACATACTAATTAAAAGGAAGGCGATGAGTGTAAACTCAGTTTTAATGTTGGCGGCAAATTATGTGGCACAAAATACAAGTGAAGAGAAAGAAGGTATCATGAGATGGCTGTGAAGAAGAGGCTTTGTGATAAATACATAAATTACAGTGAAGTATTTAATGAGTATAATGGCTTGAATGGTGACAGGTTTTTTTTTATTTTTTTTTTTTACATTTTTCAAATTTACAGACACATTCTTGTTAAGTGTGAAGCGCTGGTATTTGGTTTAGGACAGTCTGTCCTCTATTAAGCATTTATCCAAGGAGGATGGAAGAGAGGTTATTACGAGGGAATGGTGACTGCTCTCCCTTCCTCTGGAGGACTCCAGATAAAATGACCAAGGAAGGAAATAGCACAACTTTACAAATTAGCATAATTAGCAATTATCACATAATGGCACCTCTTGGCTTCAGAGACTTGGCTCTCGAATTTCTGCTTAAAGTTCAGTGAGGAAAAACAAATTTAATGCCAAAACGTCTCAATAACGCAGCCGAGGTGCTTAGGTGATCGCTTGACTGAAGTTATAGAGAAAATAAATCTGCAACATTAGCAACACTAAAACTGAGGACCAGGCATGTTCTGCTTATGCCGCTTTCAGAACATTCAATGAGTACATTTTCTCTAGCTAAATATTATTCTCTTTTACTCCATTGTGCATTATGTGGAGATACCCTATTGTTATTATCAGTGTAAAATGGTAATTGCTATGAACATACCCTGTGGTGTTTCATTGAAAGACATGAAATATTGACCCCTCATTTATGTCTTAACTCCCTGCCTTTTTCAGCTGTGCGATATAAGAGGTTAGACTTGTGACAGATATTGGAGTAGTGAGGAGTTATTTAATGGCCCTCCTTAATGGTCCTTTTCGTATGCTAGTAGATTATCTGTGTGGCGTTAAGATCCGTTTCAGCAGTCACCCCAAATAAGAGAAGCACTGTAATATCAACACGAGCGCAGTGTGCATAAAGCCACCACCGTACAACTACAGTATGTAGGCCACCAATCAAGGAACTATATCCAACTGGTGGTGAGGTGACACTTTAGTGTGCTATGCTAATGATACAGTAGGTTGTGGATAATCAGCATATTGAAACATGCACAAATACAGTCCGTGACGCAATCGTAGCTTTGATGCTTTCTATGCGCCGCCTGGGGTCCTTTAGATAAATATTCCTGTTTCATCTCCACCTTTAGCTGTGCAAATCTGCAGTGTCAGACGCGAGTGGATCCTGATATTAAGAGATTTACTGAGTTGATGAGGATGGCAGGGGGAGTGTATGAAAACTCCAGTGGATTCATTATTCTGCTCACAGGCCAGATTAAATAATAGTTTTCCTTCTGCGTGCTCCGCAGTAAACCCCCTCTCATCCATCGATTCCTACGTCCTTTAAGGCCCTTTGCTGTGAGGCCAGGCTTATCAGCCAAATCCTTTAAAAGGTATTTAAAATTACGTGTCTCCATAAACGGTTTCTGATGTAATTCTGCTGTACCGGGGAACATTTAAAAATCTCTGGCAAAATATCTGTCTATATCAGTTTATTTTGACATTCTGTATATGACAAAATATAATCTGGGTTGTTCATTTTCCCATATTTAATAGTGAAAGCTTGTTCATTTTGTTCTAATTGCATTCCAACCCTGCCGGCTCCAGTCAGTGCTTCCCTGTGAAAGCCTAGAGTACATTCATTTCTTTCTCTGTGTCTTTGGAGTGTATTGGTGTTCTCACAGTTGGATTCACTTCAATTGTTTGCACATCCTCGTGCAGTGGTAAAGGCCCAGGTCTTACAGGGATTGATATTCCCCCAGCAAGGTGTCCCCCCCCCCCCCCCCATCTCTGCTGAGACTGCAGTGCTGGGTGAGGTTGAAGGATATTCTGCACCTGAGGCTACAACATGTTACTCAGAATAAAAAAACAACCGGTGTGTTACCACGGAGGGAAAAACCGTGCCCCACTAGGTAAACCTGGTTGTCAAATGGGCAGAGCTAAATACAGAGTGCATGGCATCCCCAAACACGGCATTTCATGAGATATCTCGATATTTTGTCCCACTCTAGGATTAATGTGCAGAATTTACACACACAGCAAGGTGTGTTGGTCAGATGCTTTTTATAACGAGATGGAGCTCCTGCATGTGGGTGTCTGTATGGGCTAATGAATTGCCCTGTCTAGCATCTTCCATGCTCTGCACAGGAATCAAACTGTGGGGTAAGAAGACAAATGCTTGTGAGGTGGAATGTGTGCAGATTTTGAAGAGGGTCTAAAATAACGATATAACATGCTGCAATGATAAGTGCTGACAATGACTGAGGTAATCCCCACTTCCGGCTCACTGGGGGAGAAAGAGGATCATTGTCTTTGGATTTTCCCCCCATTAGTGTGATGGAGGTTCGTTTTAATTTGAAAGGACCATCAGGACGATTGGAGGCCTGAACTTGCTCGCCCACACATGCTCACAGACACATGAATATACACACACTCACCCACACTTGCACACAAATGCACATACACACAGACACAGACACGTTCACACACACATACAGGCACACTATTGTATTGACAGGAGCCGGGGAGGTCAGGTGGAAGAACACTCCAAAGCAGAAGCTATTATCTTGTCGTCACCTCTTCCGGCAGTTTCCTTCTCGTGTCGCTCAGTAGGAGTCTCTATTCATTTTGTTAAGAAGAAAAGAACTTAAAATAGTGCAGAGTGTCATTTGAGTACTTCATACGGACAGGTAGTAATAACACCTCACCCTACTCAGTGCCCGTAGCAGTGAAGAAAGCACTTTGTCTCCAGCTAATGGTTAAAAGGGTGAGGTGAGCAGAGATTATGGACTTTGTTCCCAAGGAACAATAAAATATCCACTGATAATGTTATCTGTATATCTACATTCACATTAAATGTGTACATGGCATGTAGATAGATATGTATTTTTTTTTTTAGTTATGGTCATAAACATTTTACATTTTTAAAAAGGCTGGAAACATTAGTGGAGCCTCCGTCTTCAGCATAAAGGACTCTGGCTGTCCTGTCTGCTGCCTGCAGCCTCATCTGGGGGGAACAAGTGATGAATGCCGACTGCATCGCTACTCAGAGAAGGAGAGAAGGAGAGAGAGGGATAGAGAAGGATGGGTCCCTGTGTCTGATGGGACTCTGTGATGCGTATGATATATGAGCACTTGCTCTTTTAATGTCCATGAGAAGGACCACTGATGTAACCACAGTGGAAATGAATCTCCCTTAGACCAGCCAGGACGGCACCATGTTTGTATTTCTCTCAACACAGGGTCAAGCGCGCTCCACTTGATTAGGAATAATGATTTAATTTTTCTATGTATTATTTTTCATTTCGGTTTAAGGGCATATTTCACCACGAAAATAAAAAATGCAGATATCTCTAAGGAAAGATCTTTATTATAACCAATGTGCATTGACCTAGAAAGAGGTCCATGCTTGGAACATGTAGCATTACAAGCTAAATAAACAAAAGTAAATGAAAAAAAAAACCATAGAATATGAATATACTTCAAGTAAACAATTCAAGAAATCATTAGCACGAAAAGGCGTGTGTGTTGTATTGATTCTGATGAGGATCACCAAGGTGAAGGTGGCCACACATAAGGCTGCTCATCAGCCTCATTTCTCCCTGCTGAAGACAGACGCCAGACTGACAGACTTGCCTCTGGGGTCCAGGACCCAGGTGCCTCCTCCTCACAGACACAAGCTCTAACAGCCTGCCACTGCAGGAGAATGCCTCCAATTAGATCACATCACCGTGTCACGCCTGAGAGGGAAATGAGTAGATCCACGCAGATGGGAAGTGAATTCAAAATGGAGTGGAAGTAAATCAAAACATATGTAGCTACGTTTCCACCAACAGTCGTTTTTAACCACTGAAAACACAACGCCTTCATCAAGAACATCACGTCATTTGGAATATCTTGACTTCAATAAATAGGTTTTGAGAAGTTCAAATAGCTTTTGAAGAAAATGCTGAACAAATATTGTTAAAAGTGCTGCTTCCTCAGGCGTTTCTGTGAGAGTTGGAGAGTAAAGCTCCTTCTCTGACCTCTTGGTATGATTTATTAGACAGCACTTCAGAACTGAGTCTGGGGACATCTGGAGTAATAAACGCTCCAGTCCGCTCGCTCACACTCCAAAGAGACTGGAAACTCCTCTCCCTTGCTTTCATTAGATCCTCGTAAAGAAGCGACTGGAACAAAATAAAGGTTCAGACCCTATCCTCCAGGTCTCTGTCTCTTGCAGGCCAGTATTGTCATTTGAATGGTAGTGCGAGACAGTGTTCTCCATCACTTCACATCCGTGGCTAACCACAAGCGGAAAGGGGGGAAAAAAAGAAAGCAAAAATGCCTTTTATCGTTATCTGCTGCTAAAGCAGGAAGGCAATGCTCTTCTATCACGATGCAGATTTGTGGTGCGTTGATGAGCGATCCATTTTTCAATTTGGCCTCTAGCCGGAGATAAATTAACAGATGTCTATTGATTTTCTTTCCTGCTTCAGTCGCACGCCTTGTTTACACCTGACAGACAGGACTTTAGCAGGCCGAGCAATTATTGGAAGTAACGTGTGTTATAATTAGCCTCAACCACTTTTTGTCTCCTAATCCAATGAACAGTTGGCAGGTGAGTTGCTAAAATGCTAATTTGTTGTATTGTAGAAGTTTATGCGTTTTTTATTTGCTGACTTCCATTGGAGTAGTTCAGCTGAAATGTAGCCTTGCATGAGTGTTAGATCAATGCAGTCTTTACACTTTACACTTGCCAAGGGCCTTCACCCCCCCAGCTGCCACACACCAGCCAACTGTTGTCCGTATAAACATAACGTCATTATTACCATGGAGTGTAATTAAGAAAATCGCCATGTCAGTTCTTTCATTTCTGTTTGAGAACGAATGTGTACCATGCCTGAAATACAAAGACTTGTACTTTTATATTTCAAAATGGATTTGATCAACAAAATGCTTGTTGTTGTGGAGAACTTACATTTTTTCTTTCATCTTGAATCACAAAAAGTTCCCCTCAATGGCTTGTCATCTTTTTTGTGTCTCCGATTCTATTTGACACAATCACAAAAGCCCCAAGCGACTTCACAGGATTTCTCTCACCAGCTGCTTATTAAGCTATAAATATCCATATAAAACCAGTCTGGCTTGGCACCATCACGCACTAATGAATGGAGTCAAGTGCCGCGGAGCAGATATGCCCTCACATGCATGCTGTCACAAGTCGTTTCAGTGAACTTCCCCAAATGCTCCCATTGTTTTAGAGCCGTCTACCCATCGCCGACAGACACTCACACACACACACACACACACACACCTCGATTAGCATGCGTGCACCCACTCACATATGCACACACATCTGCACACACACACACACACAAACACACACTCCATGCTTAGAGTCATCAGAACCCAAGTGGGTGTTACAAATGGCCACTCAACCATTGTATTGTTCCTTCATTTAGAGTCAGTCATTGTCTCCATCAGCAGGGTGAGGAACACCACACACACACACACACACACACACACACACACACACAGTGTTAACAGTGCATCACTGGTGACTGAAGGTGTGTAGAGATCTGTTTCTGTCAGGAGAACAGGAGCAGTGGACATGAGTGAAGTAGGGGTGGGTGGGTGGTGCTCAGGCTTGTTGGGAGAGCACACAGGAAAGTGGAGCAGTGTCTGGGTGTGGGCTCACCTGTGGGGGAGGGGCCCTGGCACGGTGATGGATGGGAGATGGGCAGACGAGCCAGGGGGAGTTGTGGGGCACCGGGAGCTCAAAGGGGGGAGGAGTGAACATTCACAATATCAGGTGGAGGAGGCCTGGGTCACAGCCACCCCACTGAGAGAAGAGAAATGAGGTGCACACACAGTGTGAACAGGAGAAAGAAAAGAGGAGAGAGAATGAGAGCGATGGAGAGCATGGAACGACAGATAAGGGGGAGGGGAAAAACAGGGTTAAATGGTAGGGTGACAAGCTGTCCCAGTTTGTAGTACTGGATGATGGATGGAGACAGAGAATAAGAAACAAAAGGAAGAGAAAAAAAGTAGAAGAGGTTAGAAAAACAGATTACTGATGCGATAAAATGGCCTCCTACCGACTGAAGCTGTGCACAGGAAGAGAACATACAGGGCCATCTCCTCCAGCTGCTGCTTTCTTTTGTTTCTTTGTTTGTTTTTATTTCTTTGTCTGCTTTCATGACCTGCTCTGGAAGACAAGATGCACCGACCTGAGGTGGAGAATAAACAGAGAAAAAGACTAGAGACAGAGAGAGAGAGAGAGAGAGAAAAGGGGAAGGAGTGAGAGAGACGTGGAGGAGTGCATCTCAAGCTCCATTGAGCACAATTACAAAGAGATGACAGGAGCAGTGGGACACGGAGCAGGGCTGCAGATAACGCCTCCCTGACAGCAGCAGAGAGCAGCCCAGCGCAAATCAGAATGTCGGAGGTTTCTGCGTTGTCTCAGTTGTCTCCTCCTCTCTCTGTCCTCTCTCTATCCCTCTCTCTACGACTCTCTCTATCCCTCTCTCTGTCTCTCTCTCTCACACACACAAACTGTCCCTTTTTATCCCTCCCTTCCACTGTGTGTGTTGTATGAACAGCCAGGCTAGAGCGATCTTATGGCAGTCTACTGCCCGAGCAGGAAACAAGAGGCTGATGGGATTAAGTTTGGCTCATCGGAGGCAAATTGGTGGTTTCAGAAGAGGCGGCAGGGAGAAGGGGGAGGAGGAGGAGGAGGAGTTGGAGCAGGAGGTGGGCTGTGGGAGAAAATGCGGGTGTCAGTGATTATTATGGGGTTGGAGCGAGGAGTGTGGAAGCCTCGCTGCGAGAGAGGAGCTGCGACGTGCGGCTCAGCCCAGCTTGACTATGACAACCACGATCTCTGCCTGCCGCAGGCCAGCAGGCAGCTAAGCCCAGCGCAGTTTTCTGGGCCACGTCCTGGCTGCCTCCATCGGTGGAGCCTCCTCTCGGCGTGCTGCTCGTGCATCTCTGTCAGCTTGACTGAGTCTGACCATCTCACTGGATCTGTTTATGGGCAGAGCCGTCCGCCCAGCAGAGCAGCCACAGTCTGGGCGTGTGGGGGGGGGGGGGGGGACAGGAGTGTGTGGGATTGTTTCCCTTACCACCCTGTACCACACACACACACACACACACACACACACACACACACACACACACACTTAATCACTGATCGAGAGAGACCCTCTGCGCATCTGCTTTATCATTAATTCAGCACCACCGTTTTGGAAGCATTTCAGAATGTCGTAAGCTCACAAGCCAGGGAATTCCCCTGTCATGGAGAGATGAATCAAACCAGAGAGAGAGAGAGAGAGAGAAAGAGACAGACCCAGGGACAGAGATTGGAGAAACGACGTGAACAAACAGATGTTCTCCGAGATGCCGTGCTGCCCTTATCTTTCACATGCACCATCCTTCTCTTACGGTGAATGACAAGACCACCCATTTGTTAAATAAAAAACAAACCCCACAGACGCACGCAGCAATCAGGCAGAGTCAAGGGAAAGAAATGAGAGCCGTGTGTCATGGGGGGAGGGCTGAGTGGGGGGTGTTTTTGGCAGGGGTGGTGACGGCTGAAAGTGGGGCAGTCTGGGGGAACAGCGAGCACTGTGGGACCTTCCAGTTGGCGTCACCACATCTCATTGTCACAGGAAGAAGAGGTGCAAGAAGGGGGGACGGGTGGTAACAGCAACACGGGGGAGAGGAATGAGACCCTGTTGCAACTTGTCTGACATCACCTGCTAGTGTTGAAAGGAGAAAGAGGGGGGCAGTGGGATCTGACATCACTTGCTGGTGTTAGAAGGAGAAAGAGAGGGGAGAGGGATAGATAGGGACAAATAAGCAGCAAGTCTGTGAGTGGCGAACATAGTGAAGGAGAAAGAGAGGGGAGAGGGAGAGATAGAAGTCTGTGTGAGAGGCGAACATAGTAAAGGAGCTCAGGAGCATCACCCTCAAATGTGGTCAGTCAACAACATCATACCTACTGTGGTCAGTCAATCAAATCATGCAGTTCAAAAGGGGAGATTTCTCTCAGCTTGAACCAATAGTTGAAGGATGGTTGAAGTGATTCAGATTTTGTGTAGCCTGGGTGGGTTACGGTTGGCAGGCCTGCCACGAAACAATTCATTAGGCACCTGGCAAAATTCTGCTCTCTTTCAGCTGCAACTAGTAGACTTGCTGTGGGGCATAGGCAGTGTTTTGGACCCATTCTCATGTCATAGATTATTTCGTAAATGGTAAATGGACTGCATTTTTACAGTGCTTTTCTACTCCTAGAGCACTCAAAGCACTTAACAGTTGAATGCCTCAGACATCTACCCATTCACACACAGATGGTGGAGGCTACTATCTAAGGTGCCAACCTGCACATCGGGAGTGGTTTGGGGTTCAGTCTCTTGCTCAAGGACACTTTGACACTCAGTGAGGAGTAGTCAGGATCGAACTAGCAACCTTCTGATAGCTGAATGACTCCTCTACCTCTTAAACCACTATCGCTCATGTATCACTGCACATATTTCAATTTGAAGTATAATGAACATGTTCTACCTTGAAGGACATTCTTCTCTTTTGCTTCATATCTGCTTTTGTTTGTTTTGAGTTTGGTTGATGCCTGTGACTAGATCCCTTTGAATGGTTTGATTTATGATCTCTTGTGTTTTAATTCAGCAGCATTTACTAGCTATTAGCATCTCAGGTGAGACATTAACAAAATGCTAATGATTTGGCATCGTTTTTAGTTGGCTTAACAACTTAGTTGTACAATTGTTGTGACTAATGTAGTAGGCAACAGTATGTCAGTAGCCCCTATCAATTGGCTAGCATTGATGGCTCTAGGATATCAAAGATTTTAAGTTATTGTCTTGAATTTCTTCAAGCCCACCCTTAATACGAGGATAAATTATTCAAAGTAACTAATGTCAACATACTCTAAAACAGAAAAGCGGCTGACATCATGAGTCCAGTGGGGCTTCCCTTGCTGTCAAATAGTAGACCTCCCATCCCTCCAGCCAGGTGTCTTTCTGATAGTAGCTGCCACCCAAAATGAATGGTCCGATGCTGTGCTGCTTGTCTCAACCATTTAACACAAATTAGAGTCCTGCTTGTACCCTCCCAGGGCTGTCAAGTGTGAAGTGATATCTGAGGTGTTGGGGCTGCTCTGAGGCTGGCCGGGTGAACGGGTGAGGAGGCGCAAGGAAGTGTCACACCATCGGTGGACGTCCTGAGAGCCTCGGCGGCTGACTGCTGGGGCGTCTGAATCCCCCTGACTGTGTGGAACGCTATATGGAACAGAGTTGACAGATAAAGCTGGACTCATGAGCGGGAGAGAGAGTAAGATGGAGAGAGAGATGTTCTAGATCATCATTGATGGTGTATATCACCAACCCCAAAAGCCGGTCCTTAGAAGCCCTCACCAATCTCCGCTGCTCACCCTGTCTCTGTTATTTTCTCTCTCCCTTTTGCCCCAAACAGGGTCTGCCTCCGAAACTAAATTCCAAAGCTATAAAGGTCTTTTTGATAGGTTTCTGTTGGAGTTGGGATTTGCACATTGCAGTTTATTCGCACCGTTTGCTTGACGCCCCAAATAGGTCCTGATGGAGCCGTTAGCTGCTGCTCATTGGCTAATAGTTTAATTAGGTCCATCTGGAGGGGGGAGTGGCGGGGAGGGCGCAGCGCTCTGAAGTCGCACGCTGGGTAATTTGTCATCCTGTACATAGTGACTGGCATGCCCACGAAGGGGGAACACGGGGAAGTGCTTTGGCATTGTCCCAGCATCGTTGGACCACACTCACTCTCACACACACACACACACACACACACACAGACAAACACTCACACACACACACACACACACACACACACACACACAAACAGTCCCTTACACCCACTCAGGCACACATGCAAACACACACACACACACACACACACACTCAAACACACACACACACATACATTCACACATACACACACTCTTTCTCTAACACGTTCTTTCTTAAATTCTGTCTTACTAGTATCATAAGTGACAGGCCACTCTCTCTGGTGATCTAGTGTCATGGGTAGACAACAGGAATCCCAGGTCTGCACAGCATGGATTGATTTGTCTTCTGAGGGAGCATGTATTATTTCATAGCTTAGACATCAAATCTCTTATTCCCACATCTGTTTGACATTGAAAGTTCTAATGAAAAATTAGGTCAGTCATGAGTGTGTGTGTGTGTGTGTGTGTGTGTGTGTGTGTGTGTGTGTGTGTGTGTGTGTGTCAGTGTGTTCAGAAGAATGCCTATAGAAGCTCTGTGTAGGTGTGTGTGGGTGTCAGTGTGTGTGTGTGTTTGTGTGTTAAGGTGTGTGTGTTTCAGTGTATGTGTGTGAAGGTGTGTGTGTGTGTGTGTTTGTGTGTGTGTGTGTGTGTGTGTGTGTGTGTGTGTGTGTGTGTGTGTGTGTGTGTGTGTGTGTGTGTGTGTGTGTGTGTGTGTGTGTGTGTGTGTGTGTGTGTGTAGCTGTTGGTAGGTCTGACAGACAGCAAGCAGCAGCGTGCCCACAGGAGATAAAACTCGTTTGCGTGAGCTGCCATCCTCTCTGTTTCCCCATGAAGGCGGGTCTCATGCTTCCTAGTGGCTTTGGAAGGAAAGCTCCTTCTGTAACATGAAATGGAACAAACCCCATGCTCTCAGCTGTACTGCTCTGTAAATATGCCTGCATAGGTGGCCTTTTGCGTGACAGATAAATCAAAGTGCTGCATGCTCTCAATGTCATTAACACTGCATGGCGCAACACCGCTAGATTCTGACTGACCTATTTTGTGAACTCCAATATAGCATGTAGAGCATCGAGCAGAGGCTGAGAACGGCATCGATGTGAAGTGTTGAAAAATCTAAGGGTTGCAACAGCAAAAGGTTTTCTTTTGTTAATGTTGATTGCCAAGCAAAGCTACAGTGCTCTCATATTCACCCGAGATCCTCATTGTGCCTAAGTACAATGAATACAAGAATAGTATTGTTTTTCAGCAGATCAAGCAGTCAAGCAAGTCAGTGTAAATTACTTTTATAGACACAGAGTGCATATGTCATCAGCTGATCATCTAACATCCATATGTGTAGGTAGGTGCACTGGTTTTTATATCTTTAGAATTTTCCAGAAAATAAAGTAAGTTTACCCCAGCAAGCAACATTTAATAACAGTTCGCTGAACATAGTATTCATATTTTATACTTAAATCATTTTTGTTCTCTGCCAAATTGTTTCAACAACTAGTATCAATATCACACAGATCACTTCCTGTCAATGCTTTGTGTGGACATTAAAGTGCAGAGAGCCCTAGAGAAGGTGCTGGCTCAGGAGGGTAATGTAGTCATTAGCGCACATCAGCTGCTTACAGGATGTGTTTGGGCCTCAGAGTATTCCGCCTGACGTGGCCAACGATCAAAGCCAAAGAATGCACCTCATCACAAACACCTCTTTGAACCAGTACAGTACTGCTTTTTTCCCTTCTTTTTTTACGCGTCTGAAAACAATAGTTTACATGTTTCTGTACATTTGAATTTCTTTTGTGTGTTATTTGGGGTTTCGCACAGGAAGCGAAGAAAAGAGAAAACGATAGCAAATTATAGTGGCAATGCCTGGGGTAGAATAACTACAGCATGTGTTCAAATAAACACATGGGATGCAATGAGATTCAAAAAAACATCTAACCATGCATTTAGTGGATAACCACCAATTTACCACCAATACAAACAAACAATAACACTACACTACCCATAATGTAACTCAGCTGGCGTCTCCTAGGAAGGATAATCCCGTTAATGTCCGAAGGAGCAGCTCTGGATGGTGATAAGAGCTGAGGTAGGAAGGGGAATGATGCCAGCCGTGGGGGAAATGATATCAGCTTCAATTATAGCAAGCAACGGAGCGCTGCCTCAGCCCCAGATGAGCGGAGACAGGACAGGCCTCTCTCTCCTCTCCTGGGCCCCACCACTGATAGCTGATAATCCCCCAGCACAGCACAGGCCAGCTGATGGAGCCAGAGTGGCCAGCCAGGTGTGTCTGTCTTAGCCAATGCGATTGTGCGTGTGTATATTTGGGGTGGGGGTGGATCCCTTTTGTGACGTCTTGAGGCATATTTCCAGGTTGGCATAATCACGTTTGGTTGGTGTCTACTGTAGGAATCATTGTGAATTTTGAGGTATGATTGCATGTTCTACTGTTTAGGATAAACAGCTAACTTTATTTGTTATGGCTATAAGAACTTTGACTGAAATTCTACTTTTCTACTAACTTTTATGTTTTAGTGCCGTAACAATATGCTCCTCAATAATGTCCATGTAGAACGAACCTGGCAACACTTAAGAACTCACATTAAGGAAATATTAATGTATGATATGCATTGGAATTGGAAATGCATTGTCTAGGAACTGTGAGTATTAGTAGACCCAGACACTGATGGCACAGTTAAGACTCAGTAGCTGTGCCGGGGAAAGGACTCCATCGTCTGGGAGTTCGCTGATAAGTTAGTCCTCTAGCTGCAGACTGGAAAGAAATGGAAATTAGATGTGATCTTTATTCTGATGTCCATTGTAACAAAGAGGCTGAAGTTATTGCAGACTCGTGTGGTAAAAATGGAACGCAATGTTTCCATTAGCCATAACAAAGAGTTCTGTCAGTGGGCCGACCTTCTCTTATTTCTCTGGTGAATGTCTCGGAATTTCTCCTTGAGACGCTCTTTCCAGCAGAAACAAAAGAAGGACATTTGCTTCAGGAAGGTAATCTAAATGTAAAGACCAAATGCTGGGCGCCGCATGTTTTTCCTCCCATAATACGTTGTGATGTTAATGAGCATAGTAGCGTTTGGTTCAGAGCCTTAATAGTATGAGTATACTGAAACAGCAGCAGGTTGTGTTGTGTTCATGCATAGGTTTGCATACCAGTAGCATCCATTGTGTTTCTCATTATTTCTTTTTGTCTTTTCTGTCCATCACTGAGTAGAGTTGAGTGGTCAATCATGATCATGGTCTCTCTCTTTCTCTCTCTCTCTCTCTCTCTTCCTCTCTTTCTTTCTCTCTCTCTCTTTCTTTCTTTTCTCTTTTTCTTTCTCTTTCTCTCTCTATGTTTGTTTTTCTATATATTTCTCTCTATCTTTGTCTCTCTCTCTCTCTGCCAGTTTAAACAGAATACTTCATCATCCTGTAAACTGTTTCAAGTAACACAAAATGTATAATCTAGATAGACTTTCAGCAATGACATCAACAATACAGTAATACTCCTCTTCCACTCCTGCTGCCATGCTTGTGGACTGATATTGCCGTACATGAAAGCTTAGTAACTAGTGTTTTCTTTTTGTGTTTGTGTGTGTGTTTATGCATGCGTGTGTGTGTGTGTGTGTGTGTGTGTGTGTGTGTGTGTGTGTGTGTGTGTGTTAATGCATGCATGTGTGTGTGTGTGTGTGTGTGTGTGTGTTTATGCATGCATGTGTGTACACCATATGAACACAGATGTGCTCTGATTAAGGGGATGCAGAGCATGACAGAAGTGCATTAGCGTGATATATGTGCTGTTAGCCAGCAAGCAGCTAATTCCAAATTTAGTACCAAATTCACACACAGTCCCCCACCTGCGTTCAGGATGAGATTTAGTGCTTGTGTCAGGAGTTTGATGGCTTTTAAAAGTCCTTGAATGACTAATGTTTTTAGGTCATGTGCAAATTCAAATTCACTCATGAAATTTGGCACGTATGTATCCATTTGTGTATGTTGATCACTGCACTACAGTCAGGTCTGATGATGTCAAAGGGTGACATGTCATGCACACACACACACACACACACACACACACACACAGGGAGGGTGAACGATAGGGAGGGAGAGTGAAGGTATTGACAGTAAAGAGAAAACAACATCTGATCATTGTGCAGAACACTGCAGGCTAACTGTAAGACAACAGGTTTCCTCTCCCCTCTGAACAGGTGTCGTCCATCTGCCCTGTGTTTTTTCTCCAGCCTGTTATTTGTCCCACTTAATGCCTTTTAGTGTGGCAGTCTCAAGGAGCTTTCCCCCAGAGACGGAGGCACCACGTCAGGTGGCTGAGCCTGCTCTGTCCTCCTCTCCTCTCCTCTCCTCTCCTCTCCTCTCCTCTCCTCTCCTTGGCTTTTCCAGGTCAGTGCAGCGCCCGTGTGTAATCAGAGTCAAGGCCAGGGCCCGCCCAGCCACCCGTCAAAGCACAAGGATCCAGACAAACGCGGAACACTGACATTGACTCTCTGTGCTTCGGCTCCTAAGAGGAAGGGGGAAGGTGGAGGGGGGGTGGGAGCGGGACCTTTTGATGAGACAGTGCTTGTGTGTGTTTGAATTAAAATCAGATTGAGTGTCGCAGCATCATCACCTTAACAGCCGAACACAGGTGTTTGGGTTCAAGGATTGCGATAAAGGCACACCTGTCTGGTAAGCTTTAGTGCAGCTTGATGAGCTGTCGGCACATAATGTTTTTGTTTTTTTTGGTGTGTGTGTGGGTTTGAGTGGGTTTGTGGCTTAGCGTCTCGTTCTCCCTGACTATCTCACAGACATTGCCGTCTTTTCTCTTCCTTTTTTCTTTTTCTCTCTCCCTCTGTTCTCTGTCTTGTGCGTGTGTTTATGTGAGGGGCTCTGTGAGGACGGAGTGACTGTCCCCCAGTGCTTGGCCTTTCTCACCCAGAAAGCTTCCTGATCAGCTGCACCTGAGGTTGACAGAAGTCTGCAGGATTGGGAGCACATGCTGCCTGAAGTGGGTTAGTGTGGAGAAGGACCGGACCAAAGCCAGAGCAGGGGAACCCAATGCTCTTATGCTCTTAAGGCCGAGCCAAATGTCATTTCTCTCCTCAATGACTCAGAACCAATTTGGTTGTTTAGTTTAGTCTTACTCATAAAAATTGCTTTGGTTATTTGTCAGGCTGGAAACCCGTGTTGTAATGATGTTGCTTCATGGCAGTGCCATCAGGGGAATCCAAAATCAAACTAATCCACCTCTGTGTGACTGGAGATTCAGTACGAAGGGCTCCGGCTAACTGGAGTTGCAGAGTTTTGTGCGACGGCTCTGACGGCACACAGAGGATTACTGCAGGGCTGGGGCCGGTGAGTCAGGGAGGACATGATGGGGTAGGCTGGAACCGTGTGCGCTTAATTAAGCCACAACCTGCTGACTCTTGAGTGTTTGGGAAGGAACTTCACATCCCTGATCACAAGTCTCTGCTCTTTCAGCACTGATTACCTTTCTTATTATTTACCTTGACTAAAACGAGCCCTGACTGCCATGTCACAGCTGGGTCCTGTACTTCAACCCAGCACCACAGCAACAGAATGGGTGGGAAAGGTTCTTTAAGAAATCCTTTTAGATTAACATATGCAATTAAAACAAAGTTGAGGATATTTTAGACTTTAAGAAGTGTCTGCCAGCCATATGTACAGAATAATAACACAGGCTTGAGGCTGTGTCTGGAAAGACACTTGACATTGTAGTTCTCCAGATGGTTTTGGGGAAAGTGCAAATGCAAAGGCATGCGATACTAGTGGTCATACTTTATGATACAGTTTCTTGTGACTCCGGCAAATAGGGCAATGTGATATCTTTGGTACTGTTAAATAACAGCACATTGATACTTTGTATTTAACCACACCATCAGTGGTAGGTCAAAGTAAGAGTTTCACATTGTATGGCTTTAACACTGAGATACCCATATCACCCTAGTGTGTTGCCCCCTACGCAATGATATTAATAAAATAGTGAGACAATTGTAATCAAAATGGTTTCTGGAGTACTTGCTTAAAAAGAGCCACATACATTGTATGTGTACTATGTAAAGCTGAAAGTTTGAGTCTAGTTTTAGCTTTCCTTCACATCTGCATTTCTCTGCATTTGGGCCCTTCCCTCCCACCCTAGTGTCATTTCTGCAGTCTGCTGCTTTCAAAACTGCCTTCCTGCATAATACTTCTATTCTTCCCTATCTCTCTTGGACAGTTGCTGGTTGTCAGTATTATCCTTGCAGGGCTTGCTGAGCAGCTGGCCTTGGACAAAGATAGCTTACACCTCCACCTCCTCACCCTAAGAATAGGAGCAGTCGGCTGAACCTTGTGTCACCATGACTTCTCTGTATTAATATTTGCAACAATAGAATTATGGGGGAAAATGCTGTGGCGTGTGTGTCAACAGAAAAACAAACTCTTTCATTCTCCATTTGGCTTTTTCTATACTAAGTCCATGTGTGCCTGTTCGCTTTTCATCCATACTGTTCTTCTTTTTTCCATACTTTATATAAATGTCCATAAGACATAGACGAAAGTTGTAATCAAGCAAATAAATGTTACGTTTTTTTTCTCTCGTAAAAATCATATTGTTAAACTTGTAGGTGTGGTGATCATTAGTTCTCTCAACACATCAAATTGATTCATGGTGTAATCGTTCATGAGGTAACCACACTGCCTAAGTGAAATCCAGATGTGAAATGACATCTGCAACTTTATAACAGAAACAATAAGACCATACCAAAGAGCATGTCAGACATAGTGAAGACATTCACACAATGTACAGTATGTCTAACAAACAAATCACTGTAATGAGCCATTTCAGATAATAACATTCATTATAAAATGAATTGATTGAGTTCCATAAATTATTTTTTTTATGGTCATCAGCATTGAAGGTGTTTTTGAGCAGCAGTGGATGCTGCTGATGTTTAAATGTCCTTGTCAGGACACAGGGAGATATGGAGCCGTACCTCCCTATTGTCATACTCTATTAACTCTCCAACATATGCCTCCCCTTCCTCCAGCTTCCCCCAACCTGAACCCCTGTTGGCTCTTCCTGTTTCCAGTTTCCCTGATGTTTTTTATTTCACCCTGAGGGTCCGGGCAACCTTCACCACCAACCTCCCAGCCTCCCAGCCCCACTCACTGTCAAGTGTCAACTCTCCTCACCCTGGGCATTCAAACAAACACACACGCACACACACTCTCACACACACACACTCACACGCATAAAGACACACATACACACACACACACACACACTTCCACAGTTGCAGATCTGAACCTTCCCCCCAGGTTGACAAGACCCTAGTTTGGAGCTAAGAGCATTGTCCACTCAGATTGTTTTCCAAGCTGATGGAAACTTGGCTGTCTTCCATGTGTTCAGTAGCCACTACTCTCCCTCTGGATATCTTTAATAAATGCATGACCGCAAATGTAATGTTTCATTTGATCTGCCACTTTGGCTTCATTTGATGACATCTACTGTGATACAATGTCTTTCCATGTTTTTGGACGACTCACCTGACTTTAGATGTCAAGTTTTTTTATCACAGCAATTGTAATACAAAAGCACCTTTGTCTGAAAACAGTCATCTTCCTGCTGTATCCTCTCTTCAACTAGTTTCATAGTTGCCAGTAAAACCCAGATGAAAGCTGCAGATTGAAATCGAAATAAAGCTGTTATTCTCCGATTGCTCCCACATAAGACATAGTCACAGAGCTTGCCCATGATGTGCAAAGACTGTGTCCTTTAGAGCCGCCCCACATTACCACTGGGGTCACAGGCATGGTATGCTTTAGTAAAGGTAATTGGCCCTCACAAAGACCTGTTCACTGAACACAAACACTCTCTGTTTGTTCTGTTCCTACGACTTCCACTAGTGTATTTCATGCCAGAGTCAGACCTGCGTAGCGTTTTGTCTCGTTAATATGTTTTTAATCACAAGTGCTTGATACCATTGGGGTTAAGCCACGCTTGCTTTCTATATGGGTGTTATCTTCTTGTGGCAGGGGTTTAAGGTTGTGTTGCGTGTGATTTAGTGTGTGCTGTTATCTGGCGGCTGGCTGCTAAGTGCAGCAACCGGGGGAAAGAGCTGACGGAGAGGTGGGACTGCCACCTCAGGTCTGTGTCACAGCCTCACACACCTTCCACTGACCCCTGACATCTTGTCACCTCCACTGATGTTGTGGAACTTAGCTGTGTGTGTGTGTGTGTGTGTGTGTGTGTGTGTGTGTGTGTGTGTGTGTGTGTGTGTGTGTGTGTGTGTGTGTGTGTGTGTGCACTGCATTTGATGACTACACAAAATGAAACTGTTACTCATATGAATTACAGAATTAAGGGGTAATGTTGAGTATTTACTCATATGAATTACAGAATTAAGGGGTAATGTTGAGTTTTTACTCATATGAATTACAGAATTAAGGGGTAATGTTGAGTTTTTACTCATATGAATTACAGAATTAAGGGGTAATGTTGAGTTTTTTCCTACGGTAAAAATTGTCTCCTAACTAATCTCTTCATCTGACTTTTCAGTTATCTTTGAAGCACTGAAATCATTTCTGAATTTTGAAATAACATTCCAGAAGTATGCAGCTTTACTTCACTATTTTTAACTTTGTCACTTTCATATCTTCTTACTGCTTGCCATATCTCTTATCTAATATCTCGCAGACATTGCGCTGTGATTGCAAGTACACCTGTGGGCTTTAGTTTCCGACTGACACCAAGTTTCATAGCGACTACAGCTCTCCTTCTTCCTATTTTATCTTTAGCTTGAACACCGATTGTTTTGAACTTCATCACAATATTCTTCTCCCCTAGTACTTTAGTCATTGTCCAAGTCTTACAAGATGTCTGTGATTGCTCACACACACACATACACACACACACACACACACACACACACACACACACAGAGAGTACAGAGAGAGGGAGGGAGAGAGAGAGAGACTCTTGAATGTCTGTCATGAGCATGGAGGCCGTAGTTTCCCAGCTTCATGAAGACATTGAAGTGATGAATCTCACTATGCGTCTAGAAGAAAACTATCCCTCAGAGCGACACACTACAGTAATAATTACCCAGGCAGGGAGTGCTGGGAATGGTTAGCACAGCGCTAACTGTAGATGTCTGCAGGGCGCTATTAATCAGTGACATTACCCCGAGTGTTCCGGAGCTTTCCGTTTCTCACCCTCATCACACAGCTCTGATGAGCTCACATCAGATCCCATCTCACTGACACAACAGTGTAATCTTTCCCTGCCGCATGTCAGCCATTAACTTCCCCTGAACCAGAGGGTTAGGCTGAGCCCGGGACTCACTGATGTTGGTCTCTTCATTGCTCTTTAGGTACTGTATAGTGAGGGCAGCAGACCCTAGTAGCAGTCTCACTTGTCCCCATTAGAGTTTTCAGGGTGTTTCGCATATAAATATATGAACATATAGTTGGCTAATCTGGCTAAGAGAGAATCTCAAGTATCATTATGTTCTCAAACTGTGTTTTGTGTCTTTAGTTGTTTTGATGAGTTGTTGTGTGTGCCTCAGCACACCTCCCACAGCCCTACCCAAAAGTACCTCAGTCCTTCCTGTCCTCCAGTGGCTGTTCAAAGCGCCAGCTCTTCTGCCCACTCTCTGCGTGTCAGCACTGATGGACTATTGCCTACATGCCATTTATCAACAAAATCATTGTTTCCAGAGCAAACTCATTTGGTGTTGCCATTTTTGCCTCCCATTTATACATTTATTTAACTCCCTGTGTGGTTGTTTTTACATGAGAGAGAGAGAGAGAGAGAGAGAGAGAGAGAGAGAGAGAGAGAGCACATTGAACAGGAATCATTCCCCTCTATTTAATGATAATAGATGGACTTGCAACTGAATTCAGACAAAAATAGAAGCATGGCAGCTAGGTTGAAAATCAGATCACAACATCTCACAGGTACGGTATAATGGGAAGTAAAAGAATGCCTTTTCGCTTCAGCTGTTGTGAATTTTCCTTTGTCTGGCTCTGGCCATTGGACTCATTGTTACGCTTCTCCGCAATGGAATTGGATTTTTTTTCCCCTTCTGAATCTCCTTTCTCTCTCCCTCAGTCTTTTTCTCTGTGTCACTGGGTGATGTGATCTTCTGCAATAGCAGACTTAATTACTGTATCTAAAAGTGATATGGCGAGAAAATCTATGTCCTAGTGACTCCTTATTTGAATTGTGGGAAAGATAATAATTTTGGGAAAAATTTGACCATTCTTTGCCCAGTGAAGTGTTTTTATTCAATATGCCAACTATACTGAAAATATTTATTCATGTTCTGATTGAGACATTTTATTTACAATATCAGAGCAAACAAAACAACAACAAAAATCAACATTGTGTCTACACATTTCAATGAGAAATTTTAGTTCGTTCTGCCTTACAATTTCTTCAGAAAGCTGTTTTGTTCTTTAAATTGGCATTTTTGTGCTGTTATAGGCTGTAAGGCCATAAAGGGAATTTATAATTCGGTTCAGGTCAAGTCCTCCAGCCCTCCACTACAAAGCTGCTTGCAGATTGTGAACACAGCACTTCCGCTCTAACTAGCGTTTGCTGACAACAACTCTCTGATGCGTACCTTTGCATGCACTGGAGCACATGAAAGTGCTGTGTTTAGCAGTGTGTGTACCATTCTACCACAGAAAAAGCAGGTTGCCCTTTAATGTTAGCTTCCAAACCTCACATACATTCAATCATGCTAACCAAGTTCACATGACTTAATATGGAGCGCTGCCAAAACTGCACGCTAGAGAAAGGTCATATTTTTAATGGTTTTCCTCCCTCTATGTGTTTATTTTTTTAAGTTAGCCATGTAAAATAAATGAAAATAATGTCAGCGCCCCATGTGGGTAACCTATGCCGTTCTGTTTCATTGGGCCTTGTATCATTAGTTTAGACATAGCATGTAATAAAAATGACATAATCTCAGTGAACCAGAGAGAGAGAGAGAGAGAGAGAGTGACGGGTAGAGAGGGAAAGAGGGAGAGATGAAGGGAGAGAGAGAGAGAGAGAAAGAAGGTGTGTCCCATTATGGAGCCCTTGTACATTTAACGCCTATTTCTAAAATGGCTGCTTCGGTCCTTGTAATGTTGTGAATGGCAGGCACACGTACACACACAAACACACTCACATACTCACACACACAAACACACACATTATTTTTCTCTCTCAGCAACATGTAGCGGGCTCTATAATCCGCTGTCCTGGAGCCGAGGCTGTTCAGCGTAAAACTAGCCTGCAATGACTGGTCGGCGGGAGAGGCTAAATGAAGGGAAGCAGGCGTTCACAATGCCCCTGTAAACTGCCTGCCTTGTAAATGGCAGGATTAAAGCGCATGAAATCCTCCCTGGAGCAGACCGACGTATAGACAAAGCAGGTTGGACAAGCTCTCAGTCAGCAGCCCCCCGTCATTCGCCTCCCCTCTCATTCTCTTGCTCTGCTCTGCTCTGCTCCACCATATCCCAACACACCCCTCGTGTATCCCCTTGAGCTAAGCTGTGCTGTTATACTGAGCTCTATGCCTACTCATTGTACAACATTATGCCTGCAAAGTCACCTGTGGTCATCAGAATCTCTTTTGTGTGGATTTTTTCTCAATTCAGGTGTCACAACACTGATTTTACATTTTACACATTAGCCTTCTAGTCAGAGATACTGAGTTAGCGGAAATTCGGTGCCTGAGATGGCAAAAGGAGTTTTGATTTTTCCAACCTGTGATCCTTGGCTGGCTGACAGTTCCTCTCCCCCCGTGAGGTCTTAGCAACGGGCTCCTAAGCGTCTGGAGGTCTCTTGACATTCACCAGTACACACTCGTTTCTGGCACCAGCTGGTTTCATAGGTTGAGCTGAAGTTACAAGTGAAATCAGGGCTTTGAACTGTTGCCTGCAGGGCTGCCATGTTTCTCATTCAGAACCCAGGCCTAATGTCTTAAAGTGAAGTCATTAGTGCGCCGTCAGCGGTGGAGTCTATTATTAGGATGAGTTGAGAGGGAGTGTGAAGGGTCATTACCAATGCACACGTGACACTAACACATGGGAGAAGTTCTCGCTCGCTCTCCAACAAGCCCACTCATCCATGACTTGCAAAAAATGATTTCCTCATCCAGTGGTTTTACAGATGATTTATTCGAATTATTTCTCCTCTTGCCTTTTAGTCACTACCTACAGTACATCATGGCCACAGTACACCACGAGAGTATAAATGTATAATTATACATGCACACAGACGATAAATCACCCTTCCTCTTTTGGAATATATCACACTGTTGGACCAGTTCAATCATTTCTATTGCTTAATACTGTATGTACTTTATGTGTGCGTTTTATGTACATACTTCTTTTCCAGTTCATGTATTTTATCATTATATAATTAGTTGCAACAAGAGCCATGTGCATATATACTATGATGCTTTAACGCATAATTAACTCTGAATGCACTGTGGATATTGCAAGTCATTTTCTGCGTCATTTTTCTTGAATAAAGTGGATCTTAGTATGCAGTCAATGTTGAATACGTTTTATTTTTTCTTACCCCACACATTGAGTGAAATCATGAAAAATAGATGCAGATGCAGTGTTACGTGACACCTTGAATGAGCATTCATCTTTTCCTGGGTCTAAAATGAGCACTTTGAGCATCTATTTTAAGATACCTAGAGCATGCATATGAATGGTCAGAACCACTGACACCTGCAAGCATGCAAACACCAAAGCTTGTAGAGCACAGATATGCACTTGTGAAGACGAAACATTATATGCTTATGCACACCCCCACTCTCTCTCACACACACACACACACTCACACACAAACACTTGCAAAATGAAGCCGCATTTCAGTGTGTGGAATGTTTCCACAGCAGTGTTCAATGTGACGGGCCATCATGGGCATTCTGCAGTGTGATTAAAGTTGTTTCCCTGCAGTGAGAGATGCCTCTCCTACAGTGCAGACACTCGGCCTCCATTAGATATGCAGCATAGAACTTCTCCAGCTCTCTTTTAGAGAGGCATCACAGCAGACCTACATGGCAGTGGACTGATTTCCTAACGGAAGTTTCACATACCACAACTAACCTCAGACAGAGACAAGCTCTCCATTGCCCCAAAAGAGAAAGAAATCAACAAATAAAAGTTCAAAAGTCAAGTCTTCACTATTTGTAAACAGGCAATTTTGAAAAGGAGCCAAGCTGTTGCTTTTGATTAATGAATGTGGTGCTTTAGCTCGATGGTGTGCAGGACCCCTGATGTTGCTCCTAACAAAAGGGTGAAAATCCTGGCAGCAGCAGTACTGTCTGCAAGCATTTCAACTCCCCCCTCCCTCAGCAAGCCACAGGATGCTGAGTTATCTGAGCCTGTTGAAGAAACACCATTAAAACAGCTCCTCTTATTAGAGCACACAAGAAAGTGGGACAGCCGCAGGCGTTTGCTTTGCATACTGTGAGTGGGTGTGATTGTGCCACACTGGTGGCTCCACAAAATAGTTCAAAGGGATTGTTGTTAAATGACACTTGTTGAGACACCTATTGACTGTAGAGATAAGGATGTATCTAGAGTTGGTGCAGTGGGCATTTAGACCAATGCACTTTTACTGGGTGAACCCTAGCTGCCCTGGCAGTGATGTATAACACACATTCACATCCATAACTAAACCCACTTCATACTTATAATATGCTGTTTAGTGCCTGTAAATAAATACATTGTTGCACATGATGGCCAAATTCATTGAGAAGTATGGTTTAACGAGGAGGTAGAGTGGGACATGATAGCTCCTTGGAATCCTAAAGGCGTCTCCAGTGTGGATCTGGCCGCACAGCTGTGAAGACAGTGTTGCTATGCTACTCCGATCTTTTGT